>NC_089495.1:2869857-3209857 GCF_036850765.1 Saccopteryx bilineata
GTCATGGAGCCCCTGTGGGCAGGTGACAGAACCAGAACCCAGGTCTTCCTGATTCCGCGCCTCAAGCTCTGAACTGTGGGCACTCTTCCTTTATTAAGGATTTAATGACCGGCAGGCCCTCAACAGCCATTTTTTCAGACACTGGTGCTACCCCATAGAACGTTTTTCTGAGTGGGTTCCATGCCTGGATTTTCTAATGTTATTACGGAGCTGCGCGAGGCACCCGGGTGATTTTGGACATGTCTGTGGCCCCACGGCAGCTTTGTTGGGGACGCCGGGTTTTCGTGGGTCAGCGGAGTCACTAGTGAGCCGGAAAGGACCCTGCTGGTGCAAGGGCTCATCCTCTGGCCCGAGGGGGCGCTGGGCCCCTGCCCCCAGCGTAGCTCTCTGTGCCCACGGGACGCAGTGATACCAAATCTTAAAAGGCGGTGAAAACAAAGACAGGAAAGAGAATGAAAGGTCTGCGGGCACTTTCCCTGCAGGTCAGAGCATGCTATGATTTAATTCTAGAAAGACACGTGATTATTCTGAGCAGCCTGACACAAAGCAATGACCACAATGGCTAAGGTGACCCCGAAACGCTTCCAGGACCCGCAGAGCCCTGACTCAGAAATGGTCCACCGATCGGCCAGAACAAGGGAGCGAGCAAGCGGGCCGGTCCTTAGATGGGAGGGTGTGAGAAGCCCGGAGAAGCCGGAAGTCAGTGAGAAGCCCGGAGAAGCCGGAAATCAGTGAGAAGCCCGGAGAAGCCGGAAGTCAGTGAGAAGCCCGGAGAAGCCTGGAGAAGCCCGGAGAAGCCGGAAGTCAGTGAGAAGCCCGGAGAGGCCGGAAGTCAGTGAGAAGCCCGGAGAAGCCGGAAGTCAGTGAGAAGCCTGGAGAAGCCTGGAGAAGCCCGGAGGGGCCGGAAGTCAGTGAGAAGCCCGGAGGGGCCGGAAGTCAGTGAGAAGCCCGGAGGGGCCGGAAGTCAGTGAGAAGCCCGGAGGGGCCGGAAGTCAGTGAGAAGCCTGGAGAAGCCTGGAGAAGCCCGGAGGGGCCGGAAGTCAGTGAGAAGCCCAGAGGGGCCGGAAGTCAGTGAGAAGCCCGGAGAAGCCCGGAGGGGCCGGAAGTCAGTGAGAAGCCCGGAGGGGCCGGAAGTCAGTGAGAAGCCCGGAGAGGCCGGAAGTCAGTGAGAAACCCGGAGAAGCCGGAAGTCAGTGAGAAGCCCGGAGAGGCCGGAAGTCAGTGAGAAGCCCGGAGAGGCCGGAAGTCAGTGAGACGCCCGGAGAAGCCGGAAGTCAGTGCTCACACGTGCAGCGGTCCAGGCGTGTGCGCCGCGGGGAACCATCTGGAAGGCGAGCGGTCAGCTCACAGCCTCGGGAAGCCAAGGTCGGACTGTGCCCAGCCGGCATGGCAGGGGCGTGAGACCGCATTCTCAGAGAAACACGGACCGCATTTCGAGGCGATACCTTGCATGATCAAAGAACCTCGGGGGGGAATTCAGCTTAAAAGGCAGAGTGCACATTCTGAAAGTCAACCTTGCAGATCTGATCCCAGCTCAGACATTCCTGTCCTCGCGACCCTGGGGCCTGTTCCGAGGCCACCACGCCAGTCTCCGCTCGTGTGCGGACTGTGGGAGAGCTCCCCTCGGACATGACCAGCGGTCTAGGGCTCAGTGACCACTAGCTGTGCTCCCCTCGGACACGACCAGCAGCCTAGGGCTCAGTGACCATAGCTGTGCTCCCCTCGGACATGACCAGCGGTCTAGGGCTCAGTGACCACTAGCTGTGCTCCCCTTCGGACATGACCAGCGGCCTAGGGCTCAGTGACCATAGCTGTGCTCCCCTCGGACACGACCAGCGGCCTAGAGCTCAGTGACCACTAGCTGTGCTCTCCTCGGACATGACCAGCGGTCTAGAGCTCAGTGACCACTAGCTGTGCTCCCCTCGGACATGACCAGTGGTCTAGGGCTCAGTGACCACTAGCTGTGCTCCCCTCGGACACGACCAGCGGCCTAGAGCTCAGTGACCACTAGCTGTGCTCCCCTCGGACACGACCAGCGGCCTAGAGCTCAGTGACCACTAGCTGTGCTCCCCTCGGACATGACCAGCGGCCTAGGGCTCAGTGACCACTAGCTGTGCTCCCCTCAGACACGACCAGCGGCCTAGGGCTCAGTGACCACTAGCTGTGCTCCCCTCGGACACGGCCAGCGGCCTGGGGCTCAGTGACCACTAACTGTGCTCCCCTCGGACATGACCAGCGGCCTGGGGCTCAGTGACCACTAGCTGTGCTCCCCTCGGACATGACCAGCGGCCTAGGGCTCGTGACCACTAACTGTGCTCCCCTCGGACATGACCAGCGGCCTGGGGCTCAGTGACCACTAGCTGTGCTCCCCTCGGACATGACCAGCGGCCTAGGGCTCAGTGACCACTAGCTGTGCTCCCCTCGGACATGACCAGCGGCCTAGGGCTCAGTGACCACTAGCTGTGCTCCCCTCGGACATGACCAGCGGCCTAGGGCTCAGTGACCACTAGCTGTGCTCCCTTCGGACATGGCCAGCGGCCTAGGGCTCAGTGACCACTAGCTGTGCTCCCCTCGGACATGACCTGTAGCCTAGGGCTCAGTGACCACTACCTGTGCTCCCCTCGGACACGACCAGCGGCCTAGAGCTCAGTGACCACTAGCTGTGCTCCCTTCAGACATGGCCAGCGGCCTAGGGCTCAGTGACCACTAGCTGTGCTCCCCTCAGACATGGCCAGCGGCCTAGGGCTCAGTGACCACTACCTGTGCTCCCCTCGGACACGACCAGCGGCCTAGAGCTCAGTGACCACTAGCTGTGCTCCCTTCAGACATGGCCAGCGGCCTAGGGCTCAGTGACCACTAGCTGTGCTCCTCTCAGACATGGCCAGCGGCCTAGGGCTCAGTGACCACTAGCTGTGCTCCCCTCGGACATGACCAGCGGCCTAGGGCTCAGTGACCACTAGCTGTGCTCCCCTCAGACATGGCCAGCGGCCTAGGGCTCAGTGACCACTAGCTGTGCTCCCCTCAGACATGGCCAGCGGCCTAGGGCTCAGTGACCACTAGCTGTGCTGTCACCGTGATCCCAGCGGACTGTCCCACCCTTCGTCCCCTTGGGCTGCCTCTCTCCGTCCCAGTCTCCACGTTGGACAGAAAGCATCGCAGTCACCAGGCCACTGACCCCTCCCTGACACACACGGCGTCTGTCCTGGGCCAGCCAAGCCCCGTCTCGTCCTTCTCTGTTTGCACACGCGTGCACAAGTACTTGGCACACAAGTGAGACGTGTGTCTGTATGCGGCTAATAAATAATTTCACAGAAAATGGACTTTGCAGAAAAAGACCGAGAGACTCGCTGGAGTGAAGGAAGGAATAAACCCATGAGCTCCCTGGGCTGCTGAACTTGCTAAGATGACAGCAATGACAGGAGTCACTCAGCCCGGGGGAGGGGCAGAAACCCACCTCCCAGAAAGGACCTGTCCCGAGAGCCGGGGGTGGGAGGTGAGTAGGGAGGAGTCAAATGTTACCCCCACCCCAGAAAAAAAAAAAAGAGTCAATCCTGTAGGACCAGGAGACAGACAGCAAAGCTGGTTTGAGGAAAAGATGAGGAATTAACTTTTGACATTTCAATTTTAAATAGACAGTTGGACATCGAAGCGCTCTCATGATAGCCTCGGGGTCTTCAGTCGGGTCACTGGAGAGCGAGAGGGTGGGGAAGGGGGCCCGGGGAAGGAGAGGGCTGGGCACAGGCTGGGCACAGGCTGCAGGGCAGCAGCAAAGGCAGCGAAGCTTTGTGTGTCGTGGTCTCAGAGACTCACACAGAACGTCAGGCAAGCACAACCTTCTGTTAGACAGACTTCACACCCATCAGTTTTTGTTAAAGGAGGTTACCCTGCGGACCAAAAATAACACAATTTTTCAATGCAATGACGTTTTCACAAACTAGCCATTTTTTTAAATTGTCATTTTGGATTAGGTAGTGCAATGCTAGTCACCAATACACCGTCTTTTCCAAACACACACACACACACGTGCACGCACACATATGCTCGTGCACGCATGCTCACACACACATGTGCACCTGTAAGCCGTTTACGTCTTGATATACCTCATTCTATTGATAGACTGCTTGGACTTTTCCAATAATCCTGTCCTGGAAAGTCACGCTCCGCTGTGGAGGGTGTCACCGTCAGGCTGACAGTTACAGACGGAACTGAGGCTGGACTCCCACAGAGCTTCCAGGGGGAAAAGATGGAAGGATGGGTGCTTCGTGGGGAAGTTTCCCTTTAACCTCAGCTGCCCAGATGTCCGGGTCTGACCACGTGCCCCAGTCCGCACCTCTAGACCCGATAAGTCTCACTTTCTAGAAGACAGACTAAAGACACAAGAATAGGGCCCAGTTGAAAGTTTTGTTTTTTTTCAAAAAACCAGTGGATGAAAGAATCAACAAAATTTTCCCGTGCTGTGACTCACTTCTGTAATAAGTATATATTATATATATAAGTATATATAAAATCAGCCCTTGAGGACCCCGTCCACCCACGCGCCCGCACCCAGAGCAGGGCGCCCAGGTGAGCGGTCCCCGCACAGGATTGCTGAGTGCCGGGCATCAGGCAGAAGCCCTTCTTCCCCTTCCTGCCTTTGTCCCCTTTCCCGCAGAGACCTCCTTCCAGGTCTGCTCAGACCCCTCACATTCTCTTTGCTCTTCTCTTCCCTGCACAGAGCCGGCAGCCCTGGCCCACTGTGTGGAAGGTCCTGGGACCGCTGCCCTTCACCCCTGGACCTGAGAAGGTGGGCAGCAGAGGGGGTCTCCTCCGGGCAGCATCTCCCTTTCCAGCCCTGCGTGCCCACATCCTGGAGGCCACACAGCCCAGCTGCCCCTCCTGGCAGAGCGCCGTGCCCCTGGTGATTCCCACAGGATCTCGTGAACCTTGTGACTGTCCCCCACTCCTTTTATACACACCTGCATAACAACCGCTGTCCTTAGGTGGAGTGATGGAGTGTGGCCAGAATGAGAGTTCAGGGGCAGCTGTCTTATCTTGCTGCTTAATCCCCAGAAACCAGTGAAATTTTAAACTCTTCAGAAAATTCTATATTTCTCTCTCTCTCTCTCTCCCTCTCTTTTTTTCCCAAGTGAGAGAAGGGGAGATAGAGAGACAGACTTCCACGTGTGTTCCAACCAGGACCCACCCAGCAAACCCGATCTGGGGTCGATGCTCTGCCCATCTGGGGCCATGCTCGCAACTGACTTATTTTTAGGACTGGAGGCAGAGGGTCTATGGAGCCATCGTCAGAGCCCAGGGTCCATACACTCGAACCAATCGAGCATGGCGGCAGGAGGGGAAGAGAGGGAGAGAGAGAGGAAAAGAGAGACAAGGGGGAGGGGTGGAGAAGTAGATGGGCACTTCTCCTGTGTGCCCTGAACAGGAATCGAACCTGGGACTTCCACACGCCTATCTGATACTACCTCTGGGACAACTGTCCAGGGCCAAAATTCTGTATTTCTGAAGGGCTGTATTACAGGGTATTAAAGTTTACCTTAACTAACACAGACATAAAATCATTTTAATGTCATTTAAATACTTCACAGCAGTTTTTAAAATATCTATGTTGTAGTAAAGAAACTAGAATAAAACAGGATAGACGACATCAAATAAATTTTCAATTCTCAATTCCAAGAATAATTCTGTGAAACTTTTATTTTAATTGTATGTACGTGTTGTCAGTGGGGGGATATGCGAATTTATGGGGGTATATATAGTAATGTGTGTGTGTGTATTTGGCTATCCATTTTAAAGTCACTAATCTAAAATATAACAATAAATTTTATAGTGACTTCCCAAAGACATATGGAGCCACAGTCACTATCTAGAATGATGGAGCTAGAGAGCACCTGAGGTCTCGCTCCCTGGCAAACGTCCTTGAGAAGACGCACACGGTGTCTCATTCGCTTGAACAAAAGCGTATTGACCATGCCAACGCAGAATTAAAAGTTCAGGAAGAAGGTAGTTGAATTGTTGACTGATGTCGTCATTGATTTTCTGATATATTTTCAATAAAACATGACAATCTGTTCCAAATATTCAAAAATGGAAAATTAATTCTACTCATCCTTTAGAACGTTAGAAAATTATAAACTATGCCGTGTTTCTTTTTATGTAAAATTCAAGGAAGGAATTTAATTAGCTTGGTTCACGTTACAGGTCTTATCCCATTTTATTGTTCTGAAGTATTGTAATGAGAAAAATTATTAATGTCATCCATCAACATGAAAGAAACCCTCAGTAACTAAAATTCTGATCTTTGGATCATGCCACGTAGCCTATCATACCTGCCAGCGATTTATTTTATTTGAGGGGAGATCTCAATGGAGTTGAGTCTCAAATTACTTAATCTGTTGTCTTAGTGAAAGATCAGCATGGCTTTTCTAGAGTTACAGGATTTGAAAACGGTCTGAACAATCCATAGTTCCGGTGTCTACCTAAACTTAAGATCTAGTGTGTCTTTCCCCCTGCTGTTTAAAATAGAAAGAACCACCCAGCAGAATAAGTGAAAAAATAAAGTCTCTCCTGTTTGCTCTGGCCTCCCTATCTCCTGTGCGGTCAGCCACCCCGCCATGTCTTCCCAGAGAAATCAGATAATTGCTTCTTATCGCTTCCTCTTGACCTCTGCTTGGGTGAGTGCTACCATGTGCACTTGAATTTCTATAAGATAGACTGCCTCAGAATAGTTCTTGGAGATCTGGAGATGTAAAAGCACACAGTAATCTCACTGGCTGAAGAACCCAATTTCCAGTGACAACAATTCCACTCCGTTTATCCAGGGCTATATATATATACACCAGGCTGAGATTTCCTTTGTGCCGGGGAGGGGGGGGGGAGGAGAGATTATGAATCTGTTTAGTAGGAAATAGCTGAATCCCTCCAACCTTTTGTTAGGTTAATGCAATGAGATGGAGTTCGTTTGCAGGAAGAATGCCTTCCTGCTCTGAAGTTTATAACTCGCCCCTGAGGAAAAATAACTGAGTGACAAGGGAACCCTTCACAAGGTCGAGACAGACCATCGGGCATCAACATAACTTGGCAAGCGGTGTGGGGTTTTTTAGCTAAAAAACAAAATGAGGCCCTGGCCGGTTGGCTCAGTGGTAGAGCATCGGCCTGGCATGCAGGAGTCCCGGGTTTGATTCCCGACCAGGGCACACAGGAGAAGAGCATCGCCCCCTGGTGGGCATGTCGGGTGGATCCCGGTCAGGCGCATGCGGGAGTCTGACTGCCTCCCCCCATTTCCAGCTTTGAAAAAATGAAAAGAAAGAAAGAAAGAAAGAAAGAAACCCAATAGGAGCTAATGTTGGGAAGAAGCTGTCGGGAGAGGCTATGTCACCCAAGACTTTACTGTGGAAAGACAGGACCAGAAGGGGGCAGGAGCAGTTCAGCCTACCAGGTGCTGGTCCTCCCATTTCGGAAGCACCGGTGAGGCCCTGGAGGCAGACCCAGGGGCACGCTCAGAGGAAGCAGGACGGAGGCTGGTAGATGCAAACTCTTGTCTCCAGCCGTATGCGAGATGGTGGTGGAGAAAAGATATTCTGAGCCGTGTTGATCACAGATTCAGATAGAAGAACCTCAAATGACAGAATGCTATGGGGGAAGTATCTATGTTGACGATGAGGAAATCCTGAGCTGCTTCAAAGACAGAACAAACGCGGAAGGCAAGAATCGCACCTCTTGTCTTGGGCGTCACTGTGGGACACAGGTGCAGCACCCCCTACTGGAGGCTTCTGGATGGGTCATTCCCCTCTCTGAGCCTTAACCAACTTCCCACCCTACGACATCATGCTTTCTAATCTTATTTTTTTCTGATAGACCAAGTGCCTCATTTTATATACAGTTTTAAAATAAATATAATAATATTATTGTCATGCATTAAGCATATCCCCATGTATTGCTATTTCCATGATAAACAGAAGCATAAAGAAAAGTACAGAAAGTAATGTCCTAGAACCCCAAATCCTAACACCCAGCTTAAACAACTTGGCCATTAATGTTTAAGATTGAAGGAATAAAAGCCTCCACTCCTCCTATCACCTTCCCCTCTTCCTGGAGGTGCCCCGACCCACTGTGTCTATGATTCTTCTTCCAGTGTGTAGATAGACATGTCCATTGTTGTCAGAAGGCAACTCAACGGAAGACGGCAGTGGCGTACAAACAATTCACCCGCCGCCCTTTAATTTGGCTTAGAGAAAAGCATCATGGTTGAATTTCATTATCATGAGATCATACTGAATATCATTATTGTCATTCCAAAGTTTAAATTCTATCTCTCAGGAGAAAAAAAAAACTATCTCTAAACTATGCACCTTGGATGTGTTCTAAGTACATTATGATTCATGCCACAAAAATTACTTAAATAATAACGACCAGAGGTTTAAAGTATCTTGTTATTCTTAAATAATGGAATGTTTAAAAAAAAATGTACCTGCTATTTTATATCCATAATAAATTTATGCGCAGAAATCTTTGGTAGAAAATTTTCTAAATATAACCAAGCAATAATTCCATCCTTTGAATAATAATAGAATGCATTAACAATTTTAGAACTTAACATGCGTCTCAGGCCTGCTTTGTCAGATATTCAAGGGGCAGGAAGATGACCAGAATGTATACAGACTTATTTAGGGAAATAGGATCCACTTAGTAAGTCGCACCTTCTACCTCTTTGTTACTCAGTGGGGTCCAACATATTGTGCAGCAGCTGGAAACTTGTTAAAAATTCAGACTCTCGGATCCGACCCCAGATCCGCGTGAACTGTGGACATGACAACTTTTCAGAAGCACAGCTCTAAGTCACCAGTTGTGTTGTCATGAATGTATGCTTGTGCTCTGGTCTCACTGTTTCTGTCATCTCAAAATTCATTGTTGAAACGCAGTCCCCAAGCTAATGGTGGTAGGAGATGGAGCCTTTGAGATGTGCGTATGTCTCATAAGGGGCACTAGTGCCCCCCAAAAAGGACCCCACAGAGCTCCCTTTTCCCTCCCACCATGAGCGAACACAACAATAGACAGTTTGTTTCTTTCTATTTTCTATTATTTTATTTTAGGTGAGAGGAGGGAAGATAGAGAGGCAGACTCCTGCATGCACCCTGACTGGTTTCCACCTGGCAAACCCCCACGCCTATCTGGGGCTGATACTCGAGTACTGAGCTATTTTTAACACCAGAGGCTGACATCCTCAGACCAACCTAGCCATCCTCAGCACCTGAGGGGTGGTTGAACTAACTGAGCCACTGGCTGCCAGAGGGGGAGAGAAAGGGAAGGGGGAGAGAAGCAGATGGTTGCTTCTCCTGTGTGCTCTGACTGGGTCTTGAACCCAGGATGTTCATACATCGGGCTGAGTCTCTATCCACTGAGCCACTGGCCAGGGCCACGGTAGACAGTTAATAACCAGGAAGAGGTTATTACCAGTCACTGAATCTGTATGTGCCTTGATCTTGAACGCCTAGCTTCCGGCACTGTGAGAAACTAGCACCTGTTGTGTATAAGTTACCGGTTAATGTTAAGTTGTTGTAACAACCCAGAAGAACCAAGAGAGATGGCTGTTTCAAGAATAAGTACTCTGTTCTCTTCATTCTCCCTATAATTAAAATTAGATCCACTTAGTATTTCTTATGGTTATATGTATATATTTATACTACCATATCCAAGGGTAAAAACTAGAGCACGTTTTGAGTAAATAGAGAAAAATATTCTATTTTTAATGAGCTATCCTATGCAAGTTAAAATCTTACATGGTGTTTCCATAGTAGGAATTCGAGCAAAAATATAATCTTTAAGTAAAATATGCTTTAGTGTCGCTAATCAGTCTGGCTTTTGTGAAGTGACATCTGTGAAATGCCCCACGCGGAAGGAAAACCAACGTGTGACCCGTTAGATGCCATGTCACCGGGCAAGACTGTGCAAACTGTAAAAAATTTCCCTGCATTTCCACCCGGCAAATTTGTTACTCTAATTTAATTTTTATAAAGGGATATATGTCTATCAGAAAGGCTTGAGTAAATCTGAAAATAAATGATAAAAGTTATAAATTATACTAAAGATATCATTTTCTAGAACTATGAGAAGACAGACTCATTTGATCGACCACACGCTTCCCTGTGTTTGAAGATTTACGGCTATTTTCCAATTGTTCTCGCTGTCTTTTATTACCTAATTCCATTAACACTCACCCTATTTGGATGCTCTAAAATCTGCCAAAAGGAGTACTTTCTGAGAATGATATACCGAGAAAAGTAGTCAGACCTGTAATAGAGGACCCATGTTCTTAGAAGTAATTTTAAAATGTGTGAAGAATTTGAGGAAGACCCAAATTGCAGGCGAAGAAAAACCCTTAGATCAGTATCTCTATCACAATGCTGAAAACTAAACGGACTGAAAATCTAGAAACAAACAAAAAAATTTTATTTTCACAGAAATGAAAATTATCGTCATGAGACCCAGGAAACGGTGTCTCCAAATCAAGGAAGAGAGAGAAAGAGAGAGAGAGAGGGAGAGGGAGAGAGAGAGAGAGAGAGAGAGAGAGGGAGAGAGAGAGAGAGAGAGACTGTGTGTGTGTGTGTGTCTCAAGTATGCCCAGAGTCCAGCATGCTGCCACCTGACCCACTTGGACGGACAGAAGCATCAGGGACTCATAACCCACCTGCCGGTGGCCCGTTAACTCATCGCTGGGCCATTCCCGTGACGGCCATTTGTTATTAGAATGTTATCCACTGTCCTTCCGAGTTATACATCCATCATTTGTGGGTTTAGCTAAGATGACTCAACGCTTCCCTCTGACCTAACCAGCTCTTGATATATGAACGCATTTCTCTCTGGACTCCGGCTCTGGGGCTCAGACCTGGAACGTGGACACCGGGCACACGAGACCACGCCACGTGTGGCCTCTGAGACCCTCGGGCTCTGTCCCCAGGGCTTCAGCTCAAAGGCAAAGCTGAGGGCCGCCAGCCTCTCTCTGCCCCCTCCGCTTTCGTTCCATCCCTCTGTCCACTCAGACACTCTGTTCGCTCCCTCTGACCATGCAGTCAGGCCCATTAAAGACAGAACTTCATAAATCACAGCCTCTTCTTCCCGAACCTGCCCACCGCCAGTCCCCACAGAAACAAGGGCTGGATAAACCACCCGGTTTTGAAAGCCCACGACATCCCCGTTGTAATACATGAGCCCTGTTTTCCAAGTGGGGCTTTCTGATGAGTTGATGCCACTGTCATGAGCACGTATGTTCTTAATGTAAATCTCCTTCTGATCATTAATATGTCAATGTGCTGTCTATATTCACAGTGGCTAGCTCAGTGACTTACCATGTAAGACCTATCATATGAGTGGGGGGCGGTTAGCAGAAAGACACCACTTTTGACAGGCACATTTCTGACAATATTATTATTATTTTCAGTTTTTAAAAGAATGAAGAATAAGAATGATCTTATTGGCCTTTGCTCCATGAAATACATTCCTTAGATTGTGGCTTAATGAAAGTCATTATGCTTGTTAGTACGTGCACGTAGACTTGGTATTCACTGAAATCTCACAGAATTTCTTCGTTGATTAACTTTCAGGAATTGCACTGAGCCAACCGGCCAGGAAAAAATATAAAACTTCTTTAGGAAAATAGATTTCCCCAATTTCATACTCTCAAACATGAAAATCACCGGCCCTGGCTGGTTGGCTCATTGGTTGAGTGTTGGCCCGGTGTGTGGAAGTCCCGGGTTCGATTCCCAGCCAGGGCACACAGGAGAAGCACCCATCAGCTTCTGCACCCCTCCCCTTCTCCTTCCTCTCTGTCTCTCTCTTCCCCTCCCGCAGCGAGGCTCCATTGGAGCAAGGTTGGCCCGGGCACAGAGGATGGCTCCATGGCCTCCAGCTCAGGCACCAGAATGGCTCCAGCCTCAAAAGAGCAACGCCCCAGATGGACAGAGCATCACCCCCTGGTGGACATGCTGGGTGGATCCCGGTCGGGTGCATGTGGGAGTCTGTCTGACTGCCTCCTCGCTTCTAACTTTGGGAAAAATACAAAAAAAAAACCCACAAAAAAAACCCATGAAAATTAAATCAGCTATTTTTTAATATATTTCTAATGGTTTAGCTTATATATAAATTCAAATTTGAAAGAAAAAAACTGACCTTCAATTATTTCAAATCAAGCAAATGTAAAGGCCGATGGGTATTTCAAACATCGGAGTTTCACAATAAACTATTGCTACACTGAACTAAGGCACGGGGAACTCTCTTTTCTTATGCTAACACAACCTCTGTTTTGGTGAGTCAAATCTTAAGAGAGACATAAAATCTTCATCCCAAACATTAACTCAAATTTGTTCTTTTAAAATCAGATTTAATTTGCAGATAACCTGTAACTAACCAAGCGTTAATTTAACATGCATGCCAAAGTCATATATATCTGATTTTCCTAGATATTTGAGGGTTCTGCAGAGCATCCCCCCCTTTTTTTTGAGTGGGAAGAAAAATGAAGGCGTTTTAAAAAAAGTCTTTATTAAACCTATTGTAGCCAAATGGATTGTACCCTTTTTATTTCTAAAAAGTAGAAATGCCTGGCAGTTGTGTTAAAAAAAAAAAAAAAAAAAAAAAAAAGTAAATTGGTAAGGAGTATGTAAGCTTTAATAAATAATAAGTGTGAGCATTAGCTCTCAAAGTGAAAATGTTTATAGTGTTGCATGAGAGCTACTAGATACTATTTGCTACTACTTGGCAGGCCGCACATTCCCTCCCGGGCTGTCTTCACCTCGTTCAAGGGCCCTTGTGTGATTTCACTTGCTCACTGGGGCGTTCACGTAGTGAAATAAAGCAGCCATTTCTTAGGTTCTAAGACTTTAAAAAACATATATAGCCCTGGCCGGTTGGCTCAGCGGTAGAGCGTCGGCCTAGCGTGCGGAGGACCCGGGTTCGATTCCCGGCCAGGGCACACAGGAGAAGCGCCCATTTGCTTCTCCACCCCTCCGCCGCGCCTTCCTCTCTGTCTCTCTCTTCTCCTCCCGCAGCCAAGGCTCCATTGGAACAAAGATGACCCGGGCGCTGGGGATGGCTCCTTGGCCTCTGCCTCAGGCGCTAGAGTGGCTCTGGTCGCAATATGGCGATGCCCAGGATGGGCAGAGCATCGCCCCCTGGTGGGCAGAGCATCGCCCCTGGTGGGCGTGCCAGGTGGATCCCGGTCAGGCGCATGCGGGAGTCTGTCTGACTGTCTCTCCCTGTTTCCAGCTTCGGAAAAATGAAAAAAAAAATATATATATATATAAAAAGAATATAATTTATGCCTTCAAACTTCTCAGCTACCGAGGACTAGTTGTATTTAAGCCCACTTCGAAGAAATTAGCATTCTTGAACACCTTTCAATGTGTGCAAGAGAATTTCTGAGCTCCTATCCCAGGCTCCTCGGGTTTGGACAGTCTCGACACAGGACGTTTCAAGTTCACGACGCTCACTCCCATAAAAACTTAAAAACACTGAGACATGAGTGTTCCGGTTTACACCGGGAGCGTCGTACTTACGGACCACGTGGGTGAACGGGGTAGGCTGTGGGTGATGGAAGAACACAGTACAGTGTCCAGGAGAGTATGCTCATGTCCTTTTCCTTTTTCTGTGGCTTAGTTGTGTTTTTATGTTGTGCACGATGATTTTACAGCTGTGTGAGGATAGGTAAGTGACTCAGGCTTAGGGTGTGTTTCGACTGACACCAAAATTCAGGTTCCATCTCTGTGACAGGAATGGAATGGTGGCATAACCCCAGGACCCCCTGTCCCTGTCAAGTGAGACCCTCGCCCCGGAGAATTTACAATCTCCTCCTTGAGCGGTCTCTCACAACTGTAGAAGACGGTGACAATCATCAAATGAACTCACCTGACAATGTCATCTAAGACCCTACTCTAGATATTGTTTGGGTAAAGTCACTTTATCCATGATAAAATACTGTCAAGATGGGTTAATGCGAGTATGAGAATGGTGTTCCTGTAGCCACTGCCCATCAGAACCCGGAGACTCACCCTGGCCCTTTATCCTGTTAAATTCACCTCTCTCTGTGTCCCAGTTTCTAGGAAGGAACCAAAGTGCTCTGTAGTCCATCCCACAAACTCCTTCAGAACAGTATTGTCCAGAAAGCATGAGAGACGCTGCCCAGGGGCGCAGGCTGTTGTCCAGGACCCTCAAGTGCGGCCGTTCTCGGGCGCGGGGCTTCTTAGGAAATAACCCACGAAGAGCAGCAGCCGTGGGCACCCTGGCAGGGACTCACGGGTTCTACCTAAGGCATATAGGGTCTTTCTCCACCCCCAAGTGTCATTTCAGGGCAAATGCAGCCCTTGTGCAGACGAGTAAGACCAGACTTGTTCACCAGGATGCCAGGCCCTTTCCGGAATCACCAATGGGTGTCGCCTTCGTCAGAAAGGAGAGGTGAGGGGGAAAGATGGGACCCACTGCAAATAGGGCGATGAGAGCCAGGGCGGGCCCGGGACCTTCAACCCTGACACACTGGCCAGGATGATGACAAAATCCAACAGGAGGGACCCAAAGCCACGCAGGAGCTCCCGGTGTGCAGGTCACCCGTCCATCCGTGGATGACCACACTGAGTCGTGAGGGCCAACATCTCCTCTGTCCCTGGCGGGCTCGGGACAGCGACCTCACTCAGCTACTGAAGCAGTTCAGTGAGAACTTCCAAAGGAGGACAGCCTATCAGGAGGACTGATGAGCTATCAGAAGAACACGCGTCATGTGGTTTGTGACCTAATCTAAAAATAATCTCCTTTAAAAATAGAGTTGTCCTTGCCCTGGCCTGATTAGCTTGGTCGGCTGCAGCAGCACCCAGTGATGCAAAGGTGGTGAGTTCGATCCCCGGGTCAGGGCACATGCGGCAACAGATGGATGTGCCTGTCTCTCTCCCCTCTTCTCTCTCTAAATTATTCAGTAAAAAATACTAAATCGATAAAACAACTAAAAGCACAGTTTTCCTAGATCAGACGAGAACTGTCGGACATTCTAACGTCGGGGAGCTGCTGAACCCAAGGCAGTTTGCACAGGGGACGGAGAGAGAAGCCCAGGGAACCTCTCAGAGGGGCCTGGCGTGGGCCTCCAGCTCAGCGAGACCTTGGGGGGGGGGGCTGCCCCTGCCTCGTCACACTGGGCGGAGCCAGGTCTGAGGGCCACCGGCTTCCAGGACCAAAGCTGCCGCCCACCATTCCTCAGCAGGAGAGAGGAACAGTCCTCGGGTCTCCCTCCCAGACAACCTCCTCCCGTCACCAGCGGTCACGCCGGGACACGCCTTCTTCATGGACAGCACCGGGAACAGCACACACCCCCTGTCTATTTGTTTTTATCAGAACATTACATGTTCTGTTCACTGACTGACTCATTCATTCACAACTTCATTCATTCCGGGAATATGTACTCAGTGCACTATCTACGCTGGCCCACGTTTTAGATTAAGGTCTCTTTGAGGGAGACAGACAGTTCCCAAGATTCAGTAAGAAAAAAGAATTGTCAAGTGGCGATATGGATACTGGCAACAAGAAAGCAGGAAAGAAGGGGAGAGAATGTCCTCCCACCTCCCATGTTGAGAACTTCTTTTTTTTTTTTTTTTTTTTTGTATTTCTCCGAAGCTGGAAACGGGGAGGCAGTCAGGCGGACTCCCGCGATCCACCCGGCACGCCCACCAGGGGGCGATGCTCTGCCCATCTTGGGGTATCACTCTGTCGCCACCAGAGCCACTCTAGCGCCTGAGGCAGAGGCCAAGGAGCCATCCCCAGCGCCCAGGCCATCTTTGCTCCAATGGGGCTTCGCTGCGGGAGGGGAAGAGAGAGACAGAGAGGAAGGAGAAGGGGAGGGGTGGAGAAGCAGATGGGTACCTCTCCTGTGTGCCCTGGCCAGGAATCGAACCCGGGACTTCCGCACGCCAGGCCGACGCTCTACCACTGAGCCAACCGGCCAGGGCTGAGAACTTCTTTACAACTCACAGCAAATCAGCCCACACTGACAGGGTGCATTTGTGAGTCCACCCTGGTAGACAGACTGTCCTCTGCTAAATAATCTGAACACCGCAGGAATTTTTTCCAGGTATGTCTTCCAGAGTCAGGCTGTCCCGTGTGGACAGCACTTTCTTCTGCATGTATGTATCACACCGTGCGTCCCCACCCACCACCACGCTGGCCCCCCATGGAGGGGACACCAGGTTCTGAGGCCCAAGCCCATCAGGACTCTTTCCGAGACCAAGACAAAGACGAGTGCGCGGCTCCCAGCCTGGCCAAGGCGCCCTCTGTAGGCGTCCCCGTGCGCTGAGGGCTCAGGCTCCTCCTGTCACAACGCACCCCAGCCCGGCCACAGTGCCCTCTGTGAGCGTCCCCGTGCGCTGAGGGCTCAGGCTCCTCCTGTCACAATGCACCCCAGCCCAGACAGGGCGCCCTCTGTGAGCGTCCCCGTGCGCTGAGGGCTCAGGCTCCTCCTGTCACAATGCTCCCCAGCCCGGCCAGGGCGCCCTCTGTAGGCGTCCCCGTGCGCTGAGGGCTCAGGCTCCTCCTGTCACAACGCACCCCAGCCCGGCCAGGGCGCCCTCTGTGAGCGTCCCCGTGCTCTCCGGGCTGAGGCTCCTCCTGTCACAACGCACCCCTTCCCGGCCAGGGCGCCCTCTGTGAGCGTCCCCGTGCTCTCCGGGCTCAGGCTCCTCCTGTCACAACGCTCCCCGGCCCGGCCAGGGCGCCCTCTGTGAGCGTCCCCGTGCTCTCCGGGCTCAGGCTCCTCCTGTCACAACGCTCCCCGGCCCGGCCAGGGCGCCCTCTGTGAGCGTCCCCGTGCTCTCCGGGCTCAGGCTCCTCCTGTCACAACGCACTCCGGGATGCTTGCTGTTGTGCTCGGGAAAGAATAATCAATGACGAACCAGCGATTACCTGCTGCACCGACCATATGTTCTGTCTTCTGCTCGTCGTGCCATAAACCGGCTTGGTTGATAGATTCTTCTCACCAAGCCAACTTATCCATCTTCCGACCTTTACGTAGCAGTAAAACACAGGACTCCGCTGAGCCCCCGCCCCTGGTGACAGGGATTGATGGAAACCCGTCCGCACACACCCAGGTAATGCAGCTCCAGCTAAGCACCACCACCGCCGCCGCATTTGTCTGCCGAGTCACCTTCGCACGTGGACAGAACACTCAGAATGCCTTCGCTTCAATGGAAACACACACACCACCAGGATATCTCCACCAGCAAAACAAATTTAAATAGCAAGAGAGGTCCATAGAAGTCACTACCAACGAGAGAATGCGGAGCTCATCGTCTCTGACGGAAATGTGCACATACGTGTAGAGAAATTAGTTCTCTTTGCGTCAGACAGTGCCAGGGTGGTTGGCCGATAACTCACGGAAAACCTCCAGGTGAAGGTGGGCGTGAGCACTGGCTAGCAGGTGAGGTCAAGGGAGGCGTTTCCCCAAAACAGGGGGGACAATAGCACCTTGCTCAATGATTGTCATCTGCAGAAACACAAACTGTTGTCACGGTTTTGTTCCTTTCCATTGTTTCAGAATCTGAAACTAAAAACACGGCGCAGTAATGTCCCTGCCCCGAGTTACGTGTGACATGTGGAGAATGTGACAGTGATGGAGCACTTATCCGGGAAGAGACCTCGGCTTCCTCAGCTCAGGTACCGCGAGGGTAAATGCGGTGTTTCCACTCTGCATTATTTCTCAGCCCGGGTGGCTCAGGGGTGTGGAGCACTGTCTCGTCTGCTATTTAAGAGCATAGGTAATGCCGGAAGGGAGTTTTCAAAAGAATGTAAAAAAAATAAAATAAAATGCAGTTGTTGGTTTTTCTTTTTTTATGAAATATAATTTTACTTTCTGGTTAGTCATGGAAAAGGCTAAGATCAATGTTTTCTCCTCACCACTGTAAACTTGGACAGACACATGATCCTTTTCTTTTTGTGACAGAGACAGAGAAAGGGACAGATAGGACAGACAGGCAGAAAGGAAGAGAGATGAGAAGCATCAATTCTTCATTGTGGCTCCTTAGTTGTTCATTGATTGCTTTCTCATATGTGCCTTGACCAGGGGCTCCAGCAGAGCGAGTGACCTCTTGTTAAAACCTGCGACCTTGGGCTGAAGCCAGCGACCTTGGGCTTCAAGCCTGAGACCTTGGGGTCAAGCCAGCCACCTTGGGCTTCAAGCCAGCAGCCTTTGGGCTCAAACCACTGACCATGAGGTCATGTCCATGATCCCACACTCAAGCCAGCGACCCCACACTCAAGCTGGTGAGCCTGCACTCGAGCTGGATGAGCCCGCACATAAGCCAGTGACCTTGGGGTTTTGAACCTGGGTCCTCTGCATCCCAGTCAGAAGCTCTATCCACTGCGCCACTGCCTGGTCAGGGGCCACATTTTCTATTAAGGCAATTATTTAAGAAGTCATTCTGCTCCTTTACTTTGAAGGTGCCTCGCCCCTCCACCCATACAAGGAAGTTATCCAGCCTCCTCATCTTCACGCAAGTCTTCTAAGCAGTATTAACTGACCAGGGGAAAATGGTCTGGAGATTCCTCAAAGAATTAAAAATAGAACTATTCGACAACCAGCAATTCTACTTCTGGGCATTTATCCGAAGAAACAAAAAACAAAAAAACTCAAAAAGATATATGTTCACTGTAGCATTATTTATCATAGCCAAGGTATAGAACCACCCAAGTGCCCATCAATAGAGGAATGGGTAAAAAAAAAAAATGGTGGTATAAATAGTCAAGAGAATATTACCATAAAAAAGAGTAAAATCTCATCATTTGGTCAGCATGGATGAACCCAGAGGGTATTATGCTCAGTGAAATAAGTTGTACAGAATAGGACAAATGCCATGTGATTTCACTTATACGTGTTATCTACTGAGCAATAGAGACGGGCAAACTCAACTGAGCCAGACTCAGAGAGGAGAGAGCACTGTGAAGGTTGCCAGAGGGGAGCAGATGGTGTTTGGCTGAAAAGGGCCGGGGATTAAGAAATACAAACTTCCAGCTACAAAGTAAGTCCCAGGGATACAGCATACAGCACAGGGATACAGTCAACAATACTGCAACAACTACATACAGTGGCAGATGGTCATTAGGCTTATTGTGGTCCTAGCTATAGGTGTCGAATTACTATGTTGCACACACCTGAAAATAACATAACCGTATTGTATGTCAACTATAATTAAAAAGAAATAGATGGGGAAAAAAGTGGTATTAGCCCATTAAAAAAACTAACCATCTTCACCATAAATAAAATACAAATTGAAGAAATAACAGATGCCATTGTTTCACTTGAATTTGCAAAGGAAAAAACAAGACCAAACGTACACGCAGCAGAAAGAGAAACATAATTAATGCCTGTGGCATTAATTCGTATTTTGCCTCTGCCACAGGTCACCAGTCCCGAACCTAAAATCGTGTGTGTGTGCGCATGTGTGTGTGTGCGTGTGCATGTGTGTGTGTTCGGGTTCATCGTGCTTTGCTTCCGAAATTCACGGCCACATCAAGTATTCTCATGAGCTATGGATTATTATGAGACAAGAAAGTCTCCTGATGGCTCTGAATTAGAAGATTCTCAATAAGTCTGAAAACTGTTCCATTGAACAAGGTCAGGGGCGAAGTATCACCTCTCTTTGGAGGAAATGAGCTAGAACATTTTACAAATTTTGCTATGGAATCATCCCAAAGGTTAGTGTCCGTGCGCTGCTGAGGTACACTACAGTCTGGGATGAAAGGTAAAAAGACCTCTCCAATGCTGAGCGGTCACCAAATGGTCCCTGGTAGGGGGACGGTGCAGACAGTCAGAGGTGTTTAGTAGCACTGGCACCCAGACATAGAAATGAGGTTCCAACCTTTCAAGAACGGAAATCCAAGAATTGTTACTGACGGTGACAGGGACTTAGTCAGTCTTGGTCTCCCTCTGGATCTCTAAACGCAGGGCCGTTTCTCCAGGAATGTGCCAACTCACCGGGCAGAGAAAGAGCTGCAGGTGCCTGACATGCATCAGTATCAAGAATTTCAACTTCACACCCGCGATGTCATCATTTCCATTTACTACTTGAGCACGTTGTACAGTTTCCATTTAACACGTGGATGTTACTAAGTCTAATGATTAAATATGTAATAAATGTAAACGATCTAGAATCTTACACTTGGTGCCGGTGCCTCCAGAAGTCGTCTTCTTTTAGCCGTGAGACCTCTCACTGGTGGGTAAGTGGACAGGCAGGCTGTAGGCTCGCCACAGTAACGGCAATGCAGCTGGAACACCCTGCCCCTTCTTCCTCCCCCAGAGTCTCAAGGTCACTGTCAGGGAGGTAAGCTGATGTAGGCTCTCATTGCTTACGTGTCTTTTCATTGGAACCCTTTTCTCCTTCTTTTCTTTATATGCCCTATGGGGGGAGGGGAGGGATAAAAGACTTTGCCTTTTATCTTTATTTGCTTCTTCTAGAAAGCGCTTCTCAGAAAGTTGGAAATGTTGCTTTTTGTTTCAAGGACACTAGGGCTAGGAATACGTTCCATGTGTTCATGACAAATACGTGTGTTGCACATGAAACAGTTTCTACAACCTCTGGTTGAAGGCTAGCTAAAACTCCCTTCTGGGACCCATTCATGTTAATAATCCTGCAGCAACTGTTTCACTTTAACAGGCAATTCTTCACCCCTAAATTGTGAAAATGTATCCCCATCGATCAGATCTTTACACTTTGTAAATAATTCTTGAGTAGTTACTGAGGAGACAAGGGCAGAAAGAAAACTTCAAGGCCGCCTGTATCTAAAACACAGGCAGGTGACTGAGGGCAAAGCCAGGGTGATGCACCAGGTGTCTAGGTTCCCAGTGCAACACGACCTTCAGTGCTCGGTGCCCGGTCATCAGACCTCCTCAGGAACCAAGATGGTACTGCCATGAAATATCACACTGCTTGCTTCTTATTGTATCTAGTGTCCAGGGGGCTATGGAGAGCAGGTGACTTGCTGGGATTTGGTGAGGATACCATAAACAGAGAGAGGAGAGGATGAATTCTTCATCACTTCTATAGCCCCACAGCCTGGCACAAAGTAGGTGGTAATAAATATGTTTTACAAGGGACTTTTAGGCATGAGTCTCTTTTTTAATTAATTGATTGGCTGATTGCCTGCAGAGAGAGTGAAACATTAAATTGATTCTTATAGGTGCCTTGACCAGGATCAAACCTGTAACCTTGCTGTATCAGGATGACACTGCAACCCATTGAGCGACCAGCCAGGGCCTAAGAAAGTGCCTTTACCCCACAGTCCTACACCTCTACGTGGCTTTTGCTGGCTACGATGATCGGTGCGTATCAACAGGAGGCCCCTGAGGTCGGAGGGTTATCTGCGCCTCCCTCAAGAAAGCACACCCAGCACATGAATTCCACGTCCTCTCAGGGGCTCCTCACACTACACTGTGCACACAGGGGCCTGCGTTTCGTGAAGTGACACGTTAAGATGTTTACGCCTCCTTTCTCCCCGTAATTCCTACATGTTTTGACCCCTCCACCTCAAAGGATCTCACGCACAGGGGCAGACAGAATTTACAAGAAATATAACAAAACCATTGCATCTTCTCTTGAGTCTCAACGGTCCACGGTCGGAAAGCAGGCTAGGATTCCATTGGTTCTGTTTCTTTTGCTCAGAGCACTGTCCCCCTGTTCGTCATATGCCACCGTAAAGGGACAGTCACAAAGACAGAGGCAGGGGGGCGTCCTCTGGCAGCCCCATCCTCGGACACAGCCTCCTCCGGTGCAGGCGCGGTGACCCTCTGTTCACTCCGCCGGCCTCCTCCTCTCTCATGCACGTCAAGGTTGTTGTACGGAACAGCCTGGTATCCAGTGAGGAGCTCTGTGTGTGGCAGCTCAGTCTCTGGGGTTGGCATTCTAGCCCCGCCCCAAACCAGGTGAGCCGATAACGTGCCCTAGCATTCAGGTCACAAAAGCCATGGACAGTGTCATCTACTCCTCACTGCGCCCTCAGCTCCCGGCCAGGGAGACCCCTGCTAACTGGGAACAGGGACAGTGTGAAGACCAGGAGAAAACCGTGCGTGTGTGTGTGTGTGTGTGTGTGTGTGTGTGTGTTTAATATAGATTCTCTCTAGCACTATGTGTGTGTGTGTGTGTGTGTGTTTAATATAGATTCTCTCTAGCACCTTATAGCCTCCCCTGGAAAGAAGCAGAGAAGAATCACATATCTTACTATGTTTAGAAATAAAAGAGATAATGATTGGGGTTCTCATTTTGCCCCGTTGAGGCTAGAGAATCCACCTGCATCTGCAATATCTTCATTCATCGTATGTTTGACTCACCGTAAACAATCCTATCATGTTTTAAGTTGGTTTTTCCACATGCATTCCTCTCCATTGTCCTGACTATACAATTTCTTTCCTTAATTTTTTTTTGTTGTTGATGGGGGGGTGCAGAGGAAGAGAGAGGTAGCATCAACTGGCTGTTACCCTGTTATTCCAGCTAATTGTGTTGTCATTGATTGCTTTTCCTATGTGCCCAGACCAGGGGTCAAACCCACAACCTCTGGAGATGCAACGGTTTTGTTATATTTCTTTATTCACTGAGCCACCAGCCAGAGCCACAATTTCTTTTATGACCATTTAAAATCACTGTCTTTCACCTTGCTTGAGATTGCTTTACACATTTCTTTGCTCATGACCTTTTTATATTCTCTTAAAAAAAAAAGAAAAAAGAATAGCCACACCAGACGCTCTGAGTTTCTATAAGGTCACAGGTATGGACGGCATATGGGGACTGATTGCTTCATAAAACTTTATGGACTACCTCAGGTAATGCAGGCGACCTTGGCTTGTGGCTTTGAGCAGCAGGGCTCAAATGCGGATCCCTATTTGCAACATGGAGAGAGAGGCCCTGGGCCCAGACACATGCAGCAAAACCAACGTGAATTCAGTGCATGAGGAAAACTGCAGAAACAAGTAAGGGAGAAAGAGAGAGGGAGAGGGAGAAGGGGAGGGAGAGGGGGAGGGAGAGAGACAGAAAGGGAGAGAGAGACAGAGAGAGAGGGGGGAGATGGAAGGGGGAGGGAGAGAGGGAGAGAGTGAGATAGGGAGAGGGGAGAGGGAGAGAGAGACAGGGAAAGGGAGAGAGAGACAGAGAGGGGGGATATGGAGGGGGGAGGGAGAGAGTGAGGGAGAGGGAGAGATGGAGAGGGGGAAGGGAGAGGGGGAGAGGGAAAGGCTGCTTTGCCACACGTCTGGTGGACCCATAAGCACAGCCAGTCCACGGGCTTGCTCCGCACAGGGTGGGTGCCCCACAAGGCCTGGAGGAACCTGCGCCTGCTGTTCCTCCTCAGAAGATGAGATGGGAGCGTCTGCGGAGCAAGGAGGGGAAAGGGCTCCAGGGCCCGAGAAAGACCTGGGAGGTCCCGGGAACGCAGCTTGAGGGAACCCAGCAGGAACTACCCTATGCTTGTCCTCAAGACCCTGAGCCACAGCCTCCAGGGCTGAGGTGGCCAGGGCGGTGGCCAGCGCGCTCAGGGTGCTGCAGGGAAGTCTGACCCGAGAACCTGGCAAACAGCATGGCGGGTCCTCTAAAAATAAAAAACGGACCTGCCTTAGGACCCAGCAATTCCACGTCCGGGAATGTATCTGAGAAACCCAAAACACTGATTTGAAAGGCTATCTGCCCCCCTATGCCCACTGCATTGTGACATATGGAGGCACAGGTGAGTGGGTGAAGAAGAGATGGCACATAGAGTACATGCAATGGAGTATGAGTCAGTCATAAACAGAACAACACAGCTTGCCCCGCCCGAATAGCTCAGCTGCTTAGAGCATCCTCAGGAAGCCCAGAATTGGCCAGTTTGAACCCCCGGTCAGGGCACGTACAGAAACAGATAGATATTCCTGTCTTGCTCTCTCTCTCTCTCTCTCTCTCTCTCCCTTCCTTCCTCTCTATCTAAAATCAATATTTTTTTTATTAATTTTAATGTTTATTTTATTGATCTTAGAGAGAGGAAGGGAGAGAGCAGGAAAGAGACAGGAATATCTGGTACCGTATGTGTCCTGACTGGGGATTGAACCAGCAACCTCTGTGCTTTGGGACGACGCTCCAACCAACTGAGCTATCTGGCCAGCGCAAAAAATAATAATTTTTTTTTAAAAGAACAAAATCTTAGCAATTGGAACAGCAAGAATAGATCTATGCTGAGTAAAGTGAGTCAGGGCAGAACAAAGACTCTCTGGTTTCACTTCCGTGTAGAATCTAAAGAACAGTAAGAATGAAGAAACCACACAGAGACAGAGGGAGGGGGGTGGGGCCCTGGGTGCAGAGCCGGAAGGGATGAGAAGTGCAGACGGGTCCTTCGGGAACAGGGACAGGGCTGCACAGGACAGCACAGGGAACATCGTCAACAACACTGTAACAATGACTACGGTGTCAGGTGGGTACGGGAACTGCCAGGGGCTACGTTGTAAAGAACAGGGCTGTCTGACCAGTCTGCTGCCCATCTGAAACTAACACAAACGAATATGAAGGTAGAAGGCACTTAAGAAAAAAAATGATTTTTAAAATTTAACAATTAAGAAAAACAGAATCTATTTTTAAACAGTGCTGGGTGGTATGGTATATATCATGACAGTTAATATCCTATGTATAATAAGGGGTAATATGTATCTCTTTTTTTGTGACAGAGACAGAAAGAGAAGGGGACAAAGAGAGGGACAGATAGGGACAGACAGGAAAGGGAGAGAGATGAGAAGCATGAATTCTTTGTGTGGCTCCTTAGTTGTTCATTGATTGTTTCCTCATATGTGCCTTCACTGGGGGCTACAGCAGAGCAAGTGACCCCTTGCTCAAGCCAGCAACATTGGGCTCAAGCTGGTGAGCCCTGCTCAAACCAGATGAGCCTGTGCTCAAGCTGGCGACCTTGAGGTCTCGAACCTGGCTCCTCTGCGTCCCAGTCTGACGCTCTATCCACTGCGCCACCACTTGGTCAGGCAGGGGAAATATGTATCTCTTTATCTCATCTAATCTACACAACATCCTCAAAAGCTATTTTTGCAACCCCTTTGTGGATAGGAGAGTTGAAGTTTGGGCAGCTCAGGTCCCTGTCCCAAGACCACACCCCTGGGGGGTGATGCCCACAGGACTCAGAGGCAGGTGCTTCTGATGACAGAGCTAACCTGTGTGTTTCTGCCGAGCTTGACTGACCCCTAAAACACTGTCTGCGGTCACTACACAGGCCAGGAGGGACGCTGGAATGCACGAAAATGACAAGAAGACGGGGTGGGGACAGGCACCCCGACAGCCGCGCCCACGGCCTTGCTCTTGGGGGTCACGTCAAGCCGGCCTATCCTGGTGAGAAACCTCCCGTTTTCTAGATCTAAGAATTCACTCGGGTGGAAAAGGAATGATGGAACAGCAAGAAGAGATCTCGAGAGTACAGACCTAGAGTGCAGCCCGGTCCATTCCCGAAGGACCCGTCTGCACTTCTCATCCCTTCCGGCTCTGCACCCAGTGCCCCACCCCCCTCCCTCTGGCTCTGTGTGGTTTCTTCATTCATACTGTTCTTTAGATTCTACATGGAAGACTACCAGTGCAACGTTGTATCCACTCAGGCTCCTTACCATCCCAGGCGCTGGGGAGGTGTGTATATAACCTCCTGAGAAATGTGGCAGATGTGCTAACCTTGTTTCTGCACCTCAGCCTCCTCAGGCTCACTGAGAACTTCACCCTGGTTCTGAGATATCCCAGGGAGCCCAGAGAGACAGAAGGTGGGAGTCAGCAGTCTGTCCTCACCGCTGGCTGCATATCTGTTACGGACGTAGAGGGCCCGGGAACAAGAAACGTAGCCCCTTCCTGGGGAGCATCTGGGACGGGTCAGGTCTCCGTCCCCCAGGTCTCCTGAAGGACAGAGGCGCCTGGGCCCAGAGGACACGGTGGTGGACAAGGTGGTGGCCCTCTGTCTTCCGCGTGAAGGCAGACTTACTTGGTCATCTGAGTTGTCCTCCCACTGGGAACAGCTTCAGAGGCTGAACTCAAACGGCAAGTGACCCTTTCAGACAGGAGAGCTGGCTGGGAAGAGCGGGGTGCGGCTCACACCCACATTTCCTCAGCGGCCCTTCACACGGGGCAGACGGGAATGCAGGCGGGGTCACAAACGACAACAAGAAAGGGGGAAGGACACGGGGCGTGTGGGACCCACCGTCGGCTGAGACATAAATCACATCAGTAGTGAGAACAGACGTAAAGGGCTGCGTGTCTCTGACATATGTGACTGGACTTACATGTGTGTCTCTTACATATGTGTCACACACACACTATTGATAGCAGTTTAGGTTTTTGGTTGTTTTTTTTTAATTCAGGTTCTTCTTTGAGAAAACTATTGCCATTGTCTGCCACCCAGTTTTTTTGCAAAATGACAGGTGAACCAAAAAAACCCCATAAAACAAAAAAAATCAGTTAC
The DNA here is from genome assembly GCF_036850765.1 of Saccopteryx bilineata. Taxonomy (NCBI): domain Eukaryota; kingdom Metazoa; phylum Chordata; class Mammalia; order Chiroptera; family Emballonuridae; genus Saccopteryx; species Saccopteryx bilineata. Next base: position 2,896,321 of record NC_089495.1, read on the forward strand.
CCATTATACTATCAGGCATTGAATTCCTCCTGCAGGCTAGCTCAGCAGGACCTTGGCCTCGGACATCATTCCATGTCCATGGAAAACGTTGAGCACACAGCATTTCCACAAATTCAGAAGAAGGAGGACTTGTGGGGAGCAGGAAATTTAACCGACTTAGTCAGGAGCAAAGGCAAGGAGCATCAAGGGAGGCACCCTGGGAGGAAAAGGGGGCGTTGCCCCCACGCCACTGAACACCGGAACTGCTCCAGGTGCAACTTTGATACTTACAGCCAGGAGCGCGGGGACAAGTCACATACACTTACTGTGAAAACCATTACCACCAACAAGACGTCCCATCACCTCCCGGAGCTTTTCCTGCTCCCTTTACTTAGTCGTATAGTATTGATTAGCAGGGCTTATACTCTTAGTCCTAGAATAACCACCTACGCATGGAAAAAAGTAAACCAATAGCAAATTTACCAAAATATTACTTTCTAAATATTCTGGTATAAATAAATACCATTTTGTCTTTTGCTTTTTCCACATTTTTCAAACTCGCCCTGATTCAAGGTGTATTTTGAGGTGACAATGATTCACTGGAAGGAAGCAACCTGGCAAACTAAGTTGTGGAAATAATTCAAAGAGCCCGACCAGGCGGTGGCGCAGTGGATAGAGCATCGGACTGGAACGCGGAGGACCCAGGTTCGAGGCCCCGAGGTCACCGGCTTGAGCATGGGCTCATCGGGTTTGAGCAAAGCTCACCAGCTTGAGCCCAAGGTCGCTGGCTTGAGCAAGGGGTTACTCGCTCTGCTGTAGCCCCCCGGTCAAGGCACATATGAGAAAGCAATCAATGAACAATTAAGGAGCTGCAATGAAGAATTGATGCTTTTCATCTCTGTCCCTATCTGTCCCTCTCTCTGTCTCTTGCTGTCTCTGTCACACACACATACACACACACATACAAATAATAATTCAAAAAGATCTGTCATATGAGCAAGGCGTTATGAATGAAAATCGCCATTTCTATTACATATAGCACGTATTGTCGATTTTCTAGAAAATGTGCAAAAAAACAGAGGGAAATAGCTACCCACGGCTCATTGATAAGTGCACTGATTTCTGTGACACCCACTTTGTGACGCTGGGGTCAGAAGTCAGTGTCCCTGTCCCTTGCCTGGTGAGGAAGAGCGGGGTGCACGCACAGCGACCTCTGCACTCAGAACCAGCGTGGACGGCAGCCCGGAGTGCCGCACGAGACACCTGTCTGCTAACCCGATCGTGAGTGGCTCTGGGCAGCGCACGAGCGAAAGGGGCTTCCACACGTGAGGTCATATAAGAGCCATCCCAGTGGAAAGGAAAGCTGAGCTGACCACGGGAGCTGGGCTGTCCTCTCGGCAGCAGCCGGAAAGCCAATCGGAGACCCTGGGACCGTGAGCAGGGGCTGTTGGGAGTGGGAAGGTGTGGGAAGGGGAAAATGCACAACATGGTTTGAAGAATTAGCCGACACGATTGTACAGTATATTCCACTGAGCTTTTTCCATGTTGACCCCCTGTGGAAATGGTCGTATTTGGCAGAGATTACTTTAAAACATTATTGGAATACACTTGCACAAGGTTTAGTTTTTAAATGTGGATACTGACTATTGAAAACTGTACATGCAATACTTACATAATTAAATAAAACTGTTTTTCTCTTTCAATTGAGATGAGCCCCCTCAGGAAAACCGTCTTCTAATCAGGTCTCTGTCTTTTTACTGGTTGATTCCTTAGAGTTCCGTGCCCCCCTCCTCCGGCCCTCTCCATGTGAGCACACTGTGCTGTAAGAGTCCACAGCCAAAGGCTTTCCCTAAGTCTGCATATGGATCCCCACAGGATGAAAGACATGAAGAAGGAAAAAAATAAAATGGTTCGCAAATGGTCGCCTCTTGCTGTAAACCACTTATAACTTAATATATATTTGTAAAACCATTAGAATTCAAAACAGTATTGACTTCTTTTGACTAAAATAAGGATTTTTTTTTTTCCTGAATCAAATGATCCTGAAATTATTTATTCTGAAATTACGAATTAGGCCAGAGTTCTTTCCACAAACTGAGGAAGTGACCTGTTCAATATATACATATTTGGCTTTAACATTCTGAATAATTCTGCCAATAAATCAAAGAGCCGAGTAGTGCATAAAAATTTATACTGGGAGATGCTCGGTGGAAAAGTAGAACAAATTAACATCGGGGCCTTGATTACAACTTGAAAATAACATATGAGAACTCAGGATACTAATTAAGACCAAAGAGGTCTCATGTGGTAAGAATATAGTAGATGGTGTTTCAAACTCAATTTCCCCTTGAAAATAACATTATAATGAAATAAATCTAAGAGGTCAAACGTCACCGCCTGTCCTAGGAGGGAAACTGTCCTGCCCATCCGTGACTATACTACATACTAACATGTTTCTGTACCCTACTGCGTTTTGCTATTTTAGAGCCTGAACTAATGAGAGCATTGTGTGGCCTTCTGATACTTGTAGCTTCATGCAGGGTGAGAAAAAGAAAATAAAATGAATTACTGCTGTGAGGTCAGTAGTCGTGACCATTCACATGCAGGTGGTAAAGAAACAATGGAGCCAAAAAATGGTGGGCCATTCCTTTATGTCGGTCAGATAAGTGTGTAAATATAATGTATATGTTTGCTTGCTTATAGTTTGCATTGGGTGTGGTAGACAGGCTGTAAGCTGGCAAGGTCCTTTTAGCCTAAGACTTAGATTTAAGACTAAGCCTGTCCTACCCTTTTAATACTAAGAGCCTTTCAACATCCTTCTAATACTAAGATCTCCTCAAAACTAAGCTTTTCCCCAGCCCCTTGACTGTTGCATAATGTAGGGTGGTGCACTCTTATGAGGAATCCCATTTATGCCTCAGATAAGTGGCTTTGTATCAGAGACTTCTTTATTTGTATACTGGCTTAAAGGCTTTAATTTCTACACTGTAAAATGAGGTGGACCAGGGGCTCTCTAGCTCAGATCCTGCCACCAGCATTGCAGAGAAGGCAGCCAAGATGGCGGAGTGCTGAAGGAGAAGCCAGTCTGTGCAGAGTTTGTGCAGAGAGAAGGAGGTGGGAAACAGAGGTAAATAAGGCTGGTGAGGTAGAAACCTCTGATTCTAGGAATACTCAGATGAGTCAGTGGCTTTGGGAGCCCTGAGCGGAAAGGGAAGTGTTTTCCTGTTGTGTGTATTTCTGGCCTGCCGGTGTGAACTAGGATTAAAACTAATGGCCCAGCAGTTCTTGGCTCCGTTGTTTCACTACTGTCTGTCCAAATCAAATGTGAACCTGCACAGGCCAGGCGGCTGCGATGGTGGCCGTGGCTACTGGCCTTACACTTTATTAAAGTCTCACACTGGCCGACGAGCAAACAGGCAGGGCTCCCAGAGCCACTGACACATTCTCCGGTTCCACAGTCAGGAGAATCTTCTCTGGTTCCTCCCAGAATCAAAGGCCCCACCGGTCTCAGGTCTCGGCAGAGCTCACAAAGCCCCTCAGCTCTGGTTCCCCATCTGCACTCCTTCCAACACGGTTTTTTCTCAGCACCCTGCATTCTCTTTCTCTCCCTCCGCAAACATGACTCCTTTCTGCCTCTTCTCCTTCTGCTCTCTATTTGCAAAACTTTCTGGCAAAAAAACCCCAAAAAAACAAAAAAACAAAACAAAAAAAAACACAAACCACACCTCTCCACCAGCAAACATTAGCAAAACAAGGGCCCTTCCAGGCAGGGAGGTAATTTGCTATCTCACAGACCACATATACCTGGCCCTGCCCAGCCCCCAATGCAAACTATAAGCGAGCAAACATAAAAATCACATTTGACAAACTTATTTGACCAACAACCGCTTTTAAATGAATAAGATAACCTAGTCTAATCAATTCTACCCGAGTTTTGAATTATTGAATATTTTTCGAAGTATAGCATACATTTACTCGGATGTCTCAGATTTACCTGAATCGCATTGATTTACATTGAGGCTGCCTTCATTTACATATGTTAGCATTTACTTATGTCTCCAAATGAGGAAGATTCAGAAAAGGGATGGGCCTGCATTCCAGACCTCAGAGAGGCGGCCCCAGAAGGAGGAGCACATCAGTGCCTTGGAGTCGGAGGGATCAGCCTGGATTTGCATAGGACAGGACTCTCCATCTCTGCCCTCCAGGCGTCCTCCTCCGTCAATAAGGTCAGTATTCAAGGCACAGGTGCCTCTCCAGCATCTCTCTTGTGCTTCCTCCATCAGGGTGTCCCCACCTCCTGAGCCAGCACCTCCTCTGAGCTCTTTGAAAGGACAGCAGCAAAGATATTGAAATTACACTATTCACTAAGAAGAAGAAGAAAACATCTTTCCTCGGTCTGTATTGGAGTTAATAATATGATATTTACGAGGCATCTCATTTACGGACCCTTCCCATCCTAGCAGCACTGAAGGGAAGGTTGTCATTTTCAGAAGTCTAGGCTGGTTTTATAGTTGTCATTATCTGGCCCTGTGTGGGGGGGGTGGGGGGGTGGCTGGGGGAGACAGAAACGGAAACCGGCGGCGAAAACAGTCTATCTCAGTGTACCGAATGAGATACATCGGTATCTCAGCATCTTACAAGGCATCTTCAGCACGTCTGTAAAGTCCCCTGCCTAAAATTGCTGCCTGAGCAGAGATGATACCAAATCAGCGACGCACGGCCAAGACCACGGGGTGCGTACAGAAAATAAAACAGAAGCGGTACACACCTCCATTTAGCTCCGGGATTACTGGGTAAAACCGAATTCAGAACTTCTCCTGGGTTTTCTATTTGAAAACTATTTCAGACAAGGTAAACAACCATCCCTAGTGAGTCCTATGGGCTTTCACAGAAAATAGTTCTCTGTTCCCTCCTGGCTCATTCCTTTCCGTAGCACCCCAAGGCTTCAATTTCCGCACAGAATCCTTCCGCTGGTCCGCCCAGAAAAACAAATGTAGGTCAGGCTACAGAGGGCGGTATCATTATGAGAGAGAGAGAGAGAGAGAGAGAGAGAGAGCGCGCGAGAGAGAGCCATAATCACTCAATCATTCATTGATGGTTACTATAGCATGCCAATAATTGTCCTATGAGGTGAGCTACCATGAGAAGAGAAGATATATTTGCTTAGAAGTTGTTTACTTTCCAATTAACTGATTTCCCTACTTTTTGACTCCTTAAAAAAACAAAAAAAAACTACGTTTAAAGGATTAATGGTCCCTAAGGTGAATAATAATGTGTGTTTCAAGAAAATTCTGATTTAAATATGTGGTTTACTTTAATGAATAAAATTAATAAACTATATTAACAAAATTAATAATTTTAATAGTATTTGTATTTCTAATATATATGTTATACCCCATATAATAATGTTATTAAAATACTAATTTTAACAATAAAATTCTTAATACAACATTTTATTATAATGACATAGATAACAGGCACTATAATAATAGTTCAGGAGTCAATATGCTATAGTTTCTTCTTTTTTTTTTTAAATTTTTTTATTTATTCATTTTTTTTAGAGAGGAGAGGGAGAGACAGAGAGAGAGAAAGGGGGAGGAGCTGGGAGCATCAACTCCCATATGTGCCTTGACCAGGCAAGCCCAGGGTTTCAAATTGGCGACCTCAGCATTTCCAGGTCGACGCTTTATCCACTGCGCCAACACAGGTCAGGCCTATAGTTTCTTAATATATGCTTATTTATCAGAAATGCCTAAATTAGTATTAAATTATAATGCTTTAACATCCACTAGAGATATTGTCCTGAAGGAAAACAAACAAAAATACATAAAACACCAGACCAAGCTATCGCTATGCAACCCTGAGTTCTGCAAAGTATCAAGCCGCAGAAATTATAATATTCCTCATGAGACTTAGGACATGTCAAAATATTAGATACCGACAGAAAAGTCAACGTCCACTTTTTCATTTAACTTTTATGAGAAGCAGCTGCTAACGACCAGCAGACCCCATGGGGGTGCACTGTGGACACAAGTCCCCGCCCTTGTCTCCACAGAAGTAGTCAACTTTATATGAGATTCTGCAATATTCTTTCTTTTTCCGGGAATCCTTCACTTCTGAGATCATGACAGAGTGACAAGGTCCTTATGAGGCACACCACGGAATGTAGCAAGTCATGGTGCTGCCCAAAGGTGAGAGAAGTGTGTTTGTTATGATGAGCATTCGGGGAGGGTGTGAGATCATTCTTTGGAAAATAACAGTAAAGCAAAATACATAGATTTAGAAATCTAGAAATTAGCATCAATGCACAAAGAAACAACCGTAAAGGTAATGGATTTCTCACATGTTACCATTTTATGATTTTAGCAAGTTTGGGTCTAAGTAAATGGAAGATAATTTTACATTATCCCCTGCATTCTTCAGAGTGGGAGGTTGAAAAGACAATTAGCATTCCAGGGAGTAACAATTTTTCAAATTAGCTGTTCTGCCCAGACTGGAAACCAGCCAAACTGCTCTCGAACAATATCGACTTAAAAGTACTGTTTTCTGAAATAATGGAAAGATTTTTGTCTTCTGGCTTTAGATGAGTTCCACCTTTCTGACCTATTTTTCATATTTGAGTTCATAGAGGCATAATGGTTTCAATGTTAGCCAGGGTGCTGAGTTACCTGTGTTTTTCTGTGGCTGTTGTTGTCTTTTAAATGTTGCAGTCTCTTCAAGCACTCACTAAAACCAAGGAATAAACGGAACCACCCACAGCTCAGCAGGCTGTGTTCGCAGAAAGACACTTTGAGACTGTAAGCAATGAATATATGGGGTGGGATTCTTTCTCTGTAATGCAAGCCCTCAAACACTTTCCCTGCAGTTGCACACCGCTCTCTGTAAAAATGTGCCCTTCTGTGTGAACACTATAGTGGTTTAGACTCATCTCTGTGGGTGAGGTAGCCCCGGGAACCAGGTGGGAATATTTCCCCCATTATTGGAAAGGTACCATTGTTAAGATTTTAAAAAATAAAATACAACCATGCTCTATAGAGCAGAACTATGATAGTGTGTACCATTGCCAATGATCAGATTTCAGAACCATGGGTGAGTATCACTTCGAGAAATAAATCCGTAGAAAGGTAGGTGCAAACCAGAAGCCACGCTTGATGGTGCTGCCAACCAGCACCAGGCGGAGAACAACAAATAAACTTTGTTCAGTGTGAATAATAGCACGTCTGTTCTCACCGAACTGGAAAAATGATTCTATAAGATCGTATACATTCTCTGGACTTTAAACGGCAACATCAGTCCAGGGCATCTGCACACAAATGGACATGCGCCAAGAAGTAAGTCTTCCGTCCCCTTCCAACAGGGCTTTCCCAAACTCCTCCCGGTGACTCCTGTCTTTGGAAACCCTCCTGCCTTAGTGTGCAGCCCCGGAGGCATTGCCCAGCCCCAGCGGGCAATTCCCCATCCATTTGTTTTCCAGTTCTATTTATAACAGAAATAAAACAAAAAAAATGGCATTTCTCTGCACATCGGACGTCGGGATCTAGTCAACAAAGATTTCTGTTTATGAAAAGATGGTTGTCTTTGCTAGCTATTAGAGAAATGCAAATCAAAACTGCAATGAGATACCACCTCACAGCTGGTAGACTGGCTGTTACCAACAAGACAGGTAATAACAGGTGTTGGAGAGGCTGTGGAGATAAAGGAACCCTCATTCACGGCTGGTGGGAATTCAAATTAGTGCAACTGTTATGGAAGACAGTATAGTGATTTCTCCTCAAAAATCTAAGAATAGAATTACCATATGACCCAGCAACCCCTCTACTGGGTATCCACCTCAAAAACTCGAAAACACTGGTACATAAAGACACACGCACCCCCATGTTCATCGCAGCATCATTCACAGTGGCCAAGGCATGGAAACAACCCATGTGTCCCTCGATAGAGGACTGGATAAAGAAGAGGTGGTGCATGTATACAATGGAATACTGCTCAGCCATAAGAAGTGGTGACATAGTGACAGTTACAACAACATGGATGGACCCTGAAAATGTTATACTGAGTGAAATGAGTAAATCATAAAAAAGCTAAGAACTGTATGATTGCACACATTGCTGGGATATAAAACTGAGACTTATGAGCATAGTTTAAAGTGAAGTGGGGACCAGGGGGAGGGGGAATGGGGGAGGGGGAGGGGGAGGAGGGGTGGGGGGAAGGGCTAAAGAGGGACAAATATTCGATGACAGAAAATGATTTGACTGGGTGATGGACGTGTCAACAGTTCACATGCTCTAGAGATGTTCACCTGAAACCCACATACTCTTACTAATGTCACCCCACTGAATTTAATTTTCTACACAAAATTTAGAAAATGTATCCTTATTTCAGATTATTTGAAGCTGATCTTTCCCATTGCAATTCCTCTATTTGAAACCCCAGAGCTCGCCACATGTTGAACCCCCTGCACTGGGCCCTTCGCCTTTAACGAAGAGACTGCGTGCTCTTGTCCGCGCGTGGGGACTGTGGCGCGGGCATCGCTCCCGCACACCCCTGCGCTACTTATGTTCCCAGAGCCGTCGTGGTCTCGGTTTCAAGATGAAAACAATAGGAAAACTAGGATGCTCTTAGAAGGATTAGCTGATATCACTTGCCACAGCGATTTGCCCTTGATGGCAGAGACACATTATCCCTACAGTGACACAGGGGACAGGGGAAGCCCCAGCTGACGGCCTGAGACCTTGTCCCTCACACGGTTCTGTCTGCCTCCGGCTCCCTCTCCTTTCCAACAGAGGAAACACGGATCTACCTCAGGGGAGATTTTCCCCTGTGACCCTTTTCTCCTCAGACGCTCAGCTTCTGTGTTTGGAAGGCTCTCCATAGCCTGTGTCCATCTGACTTCTTTTAACGCCACTCCTTCTGAGCGAACAGGCCTTTTCTTCCGATGAGATGGGCAGTGTGGTGACTGCATCGGGAAAGGGGGTGGCAGTGAAGGAAGGGGGGCATACATGGTGATGGGGGCGGAGTCTGGACTTGGGGCTGTGAACACACAAGGTGAGTACGGATGATGCGTGGTACAATCAGGCGCCCCAAAAGCTGCACAATGATGAGTGTCACCACAATAACACCAGGGAACAATTTTTTTTTCCATTTTCTATTGCATGAGGTTTTATAACTGTTTCTATATATTTCTGCATCGCTGATTCCAAATATGAAATCTGTTTTTTAGTGCATGCTCTCGTTTTTATGCAATTTTAATTTCTTTTTGTTACAGTTAATGGCATGCATTGGTTTTTAAATTGGAGTTAAAGGGCAACAACTCTTGGATTGAACATAACCACAAGGCAATTAATGTTTTACAAACATCACTTTTACATAATTATAGTTGTTTTTAAATGTAAAAAATTATCTGATAAAAACACCCTCTTATTTTGTTTTAAGATTGAATCATGGCTTCTTAAGAGTAGGTGTAAATGTAAGAATAGTCCTGACACCTTCTGTTATGTATGTGGCTGTACACACTTCAATGTCAAAGGTGCAATATTTCATCATTTGTGACACGTGCGTATATTGCCTATTTTCAAGTTCCCCTTGGTGATCAAGACAAAAATTGGGCTCCTCATATTGTGTGTCATAATTGTGAGGAAATGCTTCGTAACTGGACAAAAGGAAAACGCAAAGGAATGCCTTTTGATATTCCCATGGTTTGGCATGAACTTAAGGACCACAGCAGTGATTGTTATGTCTGTCTGATCCATACAAATGGGATATGATCACATATCCTAATATTCCTTCAGCAATACAACCTATCCCACACTCTGAGACACTCTTGCTTCCAGTTGTCAATGGTTTTATTTCTTCTAAGGACGAAGAAAGTGAACATGGTGATCACGTGTATTTTGATAAGATGCATGAGGAAACGGTTATAGAATCTGAAGGGTCTTCTTCTGATGCCAAGCAGTCATTAACTCCTCAGCAGTTTAGCCAACCCGAATTGAATGACGTAGTAAAAATGACACAAAAATTGTCCTTGACTTTCTGAGGTATGAGGAGCATAACTGGATCATTTGTGTGGATCTTAAAATGGTAAATTTCCTGCTAGGACAACAGAGAGGTTTCACAAAGTATCCTTGCTTTCTGTGTTTGTGGGACAGCTGAGCTCGGGAGAAACACTGGACACAGAAGGAGTGGCTGAAACATGAAGCTCTGGAAGTAGGGATGCAGAATATTGTGAATGAACCTGTAGTTAATCGAGACAGGATCATTTTTCCCCCACTTCACGTCAAACTTGTCTTAATGAAGCAGTTTGTTCAGGCTTTGAATAGAGAAAGTGAATGCTTTCAACATATTATTTCTGCTTTTCCTGCCTTGTCTTTCGAGAAGATAAAAGCAGGTGTATTCGATGGACCTCAAATTCGAATCCTCATACATGATGAAGAATTTGCCAGGAAGATGAATAAGGAGGAGAAAGCAGCATGGCAGTCTTTGGTGGCAGTTAAAAGAACTTCCTTGTCAACAAGAAAAGCAGAAAACTATGAACTTCTGGTTCAACGGATGCTGTTGGCTTTCTGCGACATTGGATGTAACATGAGCATTAAGATTCACTTCCTGAACAGTCACCTTGATAAGTTTCCTGAAAACCTTGGAGCTGTTAGTGATGAGACACTACTGCTTAGCATCAAACGAGATTGTCCTCAACAAGTACACAAACGCAAGAGCTACAAACGCAAAATTTTGCCTGAAAAGAATTTAAGTTTTGTGCAAATTTTTTTTATTAAAATAAGTGTTTTAATATGTTCTATTTCAAAATTGTAGACAAATTCTGATGCAATCATATCTTTTAATATATTAGTGTATTTAATGCATTATAAAAATTATTATATTTTCACAAAGATGATGCCCAAGCCTGACCTGTGGTGGTGCAATGGGTAAAAGCATCGACCTAGGATGCTGAGGTCACCGGTTTGAAACCCCAGGCTTGCCTGGTCAAGGCACATATGGGAGTTGATGCTTCCTGCTCCTCCCTCTGTTCTCTCTATCTCTTTCCTCTGTCTGTCTCTTTCTCTCTCTGTGTCTCCTCTCTCTCTCTCAAAAAAAGAATAAATAAAAAAAAAAGATGATGCCCAAGAAGACATTCTACCTCATTAAGTTAAACTAAATGTTGAAAATTTTACAATAAGACGAAAACCTAAAATCTTGAAGTGCAAAAGAACTGTAGCTTACAGAGAAAAACTAATGTCAGATTTGAGATCAGCACACACGAATTAGGTAAGAACAAGTGTTTTTTGGATGCAACAAAAATTTTGTTCCTCAGTGAAACTCAAAAAAATAGAAAAAAAACCTCTATTGTTCGCTAAACTCTCAGGAGCGCTGTTTGGGCTCATTCTGCGTCATTGCCTGAAATAACACACACTCTCTCTCTCTCTCTGTCTCTCTCTCTGTGTCTCTCTCTCTGTCTCTCTCTCTGTGTCTCTCTCTCTGTCTCTCTCTCTCTGTCTCTCTCTCTCTCTCTGCCCACTTTGAAAGTCCATTCGAAATTCAGTTTTGAAACCATTTCCAAACGCTCTCCCCCTGGTGGCCCTTCCATACTGGATTTCCCGAACGGCGACCTCCGCGGTGACCCGTTTTTACTTCCTTCAGTCACGCAGTCCTTACTCCCTGATTGACGGGCATCCACGGCTGCTTCTCTCCAAGTGCGGGAACTCGGAGAAACAGACAAACGGAAACACTTTCTGTCCTCTGATCCCTTTCTTTCTATGTCCAGCTGGAAGGAAGCTCATATAACCTGTGTCACCTGAGGACCTTCCAACAGATAAAAAAAGATGACCTTTAAAGAGAATCAATTTCTATTACCTTCCACAAATATTTTCCTAAATCTAATTTGCCTGAAAAAGTGCTGTACTTTTTATCTCATGATTTGGTTCATTATCTTGTTTTGAACTTCTTCCATTTTATAAAACAAAACCAACTAAAACACAAACCACCAAAATAAAACTCAGCATAACGCCCTTCTAACTTGAGTCGCACGGTGATGGCTTTCTCGGTGCCAAGCAAGGGGTTTTGGTGATAAATGACTCTAATTTCAGGGTAGCAAATCCTCCTGAAAGCCACTGTTTTAAACTCATTGTTTTCTATGAAATTGAAAGAGGGCACCATCAGGCTGTCAGATGATGGATTGCTGGAGAGGATATTTTCAGGATAATTGACTATGCAGTTTCAATGCCTAATTCAATTCATCACAGCTCAGTTCCATGGAAAACATGTTTGCGGGATACCTACTGTGTTCAAAATGACAATACGGAGAAGGAAATGAAAGGGAAAGGGTGGAATGCAATTAACTAACTGATTAGTGAATTAAGTGATAGATAATGATATCAACCAAATGAGCTCCGGAGAACAAAAGGAACACAGGAGGAGCGGAGAACTTACTGGAGGTGTGCTCAGGTAAGGGTGCCGAAGAAGGCTGTGCCCAGTGCAGTAGGCATCGTGGAAAAGGTCCCCATTGGGCTGTGAATTATCAGTCCAGTTTCCTTTATACAGACAGACTATAGGGTTCAGGGAAAGTTAGTCAGGCTGGTTAGTCTAGAGCCCCCAATAAATTTTTTAGAACATAAGGTAACACAGGTTTATATAAATAACATACTAATTTCTTTGGTTGTTGGTTTAAAAGCATGTCGTGTCATCAATTGCAAAGACAGTTTAAAGAATCAAGCTTTCTGAATCTATTTCTTCTATTTTAAAATTTTATTTATGCATTTTTTAGAGAGAGGAGACAGAAAAAGAGAGAGACAGACAGAGAGAAAGGGGGAGGAGCAGGAAGCATCAACTCCCATATGTGCCTTGACCAGGCAAGCCCAGGGTTTTGAACCGGCGACCTCAGCATTCCAGCTTGACGCTTTCACCCACTGTGCCACCGCAGGTCAGGCCCAGAATCTATTTCTTAAACTATTTAATAATAATATCTAACATAAAATATGTAACACATATTTGAATGAATGTTAAGCAATGCAAAAATGCTTATCAGTCTTTATATCAATATTTTGAAAATAGCTATCTGTAAAACATCTTTAAAAAAAGGCATTTTCCCAAAGGGGATTACATGAATATTTCACACCCAAATAGAGTTTCCTTAAAATATGTAATGATACTATGTTGCTCTTGTAGACCTGACGCAGTGTCCACTGATGCCCTGTGGTTACCTAGTAACAGAGTGTGTTAGCCACTGGCAGAGTGAACAAAGGGAGGGGGGTCGAGTATCTGTCGCGAATATCTTAACTGCTAGTTATCTATTTCATTCTTATAGACACTGCGTGACAATTTCTATAACAACATATCATTTCAGTAAGATTACTACTCATTAACCACGTAGACTTCAGCCAGGAAATTTGTTTTAATTTCTACGGTTTTATTTTTTTCTGAATAGTTTTTACTTCCTTTCAAAATGACTCCCACAGAGTAAGCACCTGATGGAAGACCATCTTGGCACCCACAGACAGAGATAAGGGGTCCGTGTCCGTCCTGGTTCCTGGCGGGAAATTAAGCGACAAAGTCTTGGAGGACGCTGAGTGAAGGATGTCACCACAGTAAGCCTTCATCATTCTTATTTTCTTTACTAAACCAAAAAGGCCTATTATATTCATAAACACATTCTCCATAAATATTCTGAGTCATCATTCATCGAACACATTTCTAAGGGCGGATTGGATGCCATCATCGCTAGGCACTGGGTACACAGGAGTGAGGAGAATTAGTTCTTCGATTTATAAATGAGAACAAAATCGAAATAAATCATGTAACGTTTCCAAGTGCACCAAGCTGTGATTTTAAGAGAAGTTTCCTCATCAGGTGTTTTATGTGAGTGATTATGTCTAAGCGCATGAATGCATGCATCGATGACTAAGGAGCACATGGTTTACCTTCCAAATGCAACGGAAAAATGTACAGTTCTAGTCAGTGTCTTGCCTGGTGCCGGCGCCTGGACCAAGGCTGTTAGGACCCAGAAAGAAAATGGGTCGTGGATTACGGGGAGAGCCTTCCAGAGCAGGGAGGCAGGGCTGTTTCCTGCACAGACCCACAGAGGAGGCCAACGCCCCCGCCCCCTGTAAGTGTGGAGAGACTGGCAATCAGAGAGAAAGGAGAATTTCTTGGTAATGGAAATGTCACTGCAGCCACAGTCAGCACAGAGGAGAATGTGCTCAACTCTCCTTTCCTATCCGCTAACACCCTGCCTGACGGATCGTAAAGCGTGCACAGGGCGGGGAATTAGCTCAACGAGTAAGGCGTTCGTTCTACAGATAAAAAGAAGATAAGTTCATGAGGGATAATGGAGACCCCCGCTTGGAGCCGGTGGTGGCTTCTCAGCTTCCAGACTAAGAGGACTTCCCTGTTCCTTCAGTGTCTCTCTCGCCCTGACCTAGGGAGGTCCATGCACACAGCGAGAAGCAGGGGCCCCCCACACCCACACCCACACCCACACATACGTGGAAGTCAATAATCTTCCACGTATTTCTTTCACGGGCTTGAGAGCTAGACCTTATTCATGGTCCGTAGGGAAACAGGTGGAGAGGGTTAGGAGGCGAGGGTGGGCTAAGGAGGCAAGTATTCCGTAAGCGGGAAAAGTGAACTGGAAGACGCATCAGCGATACGTTTTAGGAAACACTGCTTTAAAAAGTGTGAAGTCTGAACCATAAACCCCTGCACATTTTTTTTTTCTCTCCCCTTTTTATGTGTAGAAAAGTTTGGATTTGGGCAAAGGGACATAAGGAGCTCGGAACAGTGCAGACGCACGCAGCTGACAGACACGGACACGCGCTCGCCTCTCTGGGAGCTCCCACTCTCGGAGGCCCGCTCTCCTGTCCCGAATGAAGGAGGCACAAAACAAAATCGTATCGTAAACCCCCTTCCACAAGGTACAGCGGCTATCTTGGCGACAGCAAATACCTAAGACGCTCATCTCCGACGCAGGGACTTAAGAACACCATCACATTCAATTCTGCGAACGTGGGCCCCCCGTCCCCGTCCTGGCCCTGGGCACGGCCGTTCCCAACAGCGTCCTCTCCAACCTACTGAGCTCACGCTGACCCGTGCCCTTCCTGGCTCACTGAGCGTCCTGTGTCCCTGTCAGAGGTTCTCAGACCATCCAGAGCGATTCTCGGGGGGACTTGGGGTCCTGTTACCCCCATATCTACTCCGTGGCCACGCCTCCTTTCCCACATCCACCAGGACCGTCCTTCCCACACCACACCCTCTGTCTTCCCTAAGCCTCTCTGTCTCCGCCTGCTTCTCCTCTGCTGAACTTAGTTACCCTTTAGGACGGCATTGCCGGGAAGCAACATTCATACGCTCCAGAGATTTTTGGTGTTTTACCCTTTGTGGAATTCATTCCTTACGCCTCCTCTGCCTCATCTACACAGAGTTCTTTGAAGGCACGGCTGATTCTAGCATCCAGGTCGGAGCACCACAGACACTTAATCTGAATACTTCATTTGTCTTAATCATTTTTAATGTCCCGACATCTGGCGCAGGTAACTGATACCCAGCAGACACTCAGAGCCGTGTGTTGGATTGAAATGGGACGGAGATCATCATGAACAGATAGTGTTAAAACAAGAGACAGGAAAAGTCAACGGCTCTTGAATAGCTGACTTACAAGACGCCTTCTCTGTGAGGAGCCTCCCCCCCGTCGGTCCTGAGCGGCCATGCTGAGTAAACAGCCCCCAACCAACAAGAGCGTGCCCGGTGGGAGCCGCCACGCTGACGTCTATATGGGGGGCGGTGGGACCGGGACCAGAAACGGGAGTGGGCAGAAACAGCGAGTGAGAGCTCTGCCTTCTCCCCGTGCAAAATGTCTGTGCCTGGACGCTGGAGGCCACCACTCTGTTAGACTTCAGGGGAACAGCGACACAGTGCACACGTCCATTCCCTTAGCGGCCATGGCGCTTAGCTTGGCTGTATATGCCAGGCCCTGAGTGGTCATTCATTTGAGCTCCTTGAGCAGCAAATACTTTGGATGGTGCAGGCCAGGTAGCCCAGCTGCCCCCATGCACCGGGGTTCTGGGTTCGATCCTGAGTGGTAGCTTGGACAAGAGTCAACTAATGAAGGCATGAAGGACTCAAACAGCAGACTGATGCTCCTCTCTCCCTCCCACTTCCTCTCTAAAAGGCAATATTAAAAAAAAAACTAAAAAGAACCTGACCAGGCAGTGACAGAATGGATAGAGCATCGGACTAGGTTGCAGAGATCCAGGTTCAAAACCCCGAGGTTGGCCCTGGCCGGTTGGCTCAGTGGTAGAGCGTCGGCCTGGCGTGCAGGGGTCCCAGGTTCGATTCCCGGCCAGGGCACACAGGAGAAGCACCCATCTGCTTCTCCACCCCTCCCCCTCTCCTTCCTCTCTGTCTCTCTCTTCCCCTCCCGCAGCCAAGGCTCCATTGGAGCAAAGATGGCCCGGGCGCTGGGGATGGCTCCTTGGCCTCTGCCCCAGGTGCTAGAGTGGCTCTGGTCGCAACAGAGTGACGCCCTGGAGGGGCAAAGCATCGCCCCCTGGTGGGCAGAGCGTTGCCCCTGGTGGGCGTGCCGGGTGGATCCCGGTCGGGCGCATGCGGGAGTCTGTCTGACTGTCTCTCCCCGTTTCCAGCTTCAGAAAAATACAAAAAAAAACCCAAAAAACCCCGAGGTCACCAGCTTGAGTGCAGGGGTCACTGGCTTGAACGCAGGGGTCACTGGCTTGAGCGTGGTATCATAGACATGACCCATGGTCACTGGCTTTAACACAAGATTTCTGGCTTGAGCAAGGGGTCACTTGGTCTGCTGTAGCCCACCCCCCAGTCAAGGCACATAGAAAGCAATCAATGAACAACTAAGGAGCCATAACGAAGAATTCATGCTTTTCATCTCTCTCCCTTCCTGTCTGTCTGTCCCTATCTGTCCCTCTCTCTGTCTTTGTCATCAAGAAGGAAGGAAGGGAGGAAGGAAGGAAGGAAGGAAGGAAGGAAGGAAGGAAGGAAGGAAGGAAGGAAGGAAGGAGAGGAGGGAGGGAGGGAAGGAGAGGGAGATAGAGAAAGAAAAGAAAAAAAAAGAAAAGAAAGACTCTGGACGTCAGGAGCTCAGGGCTCCTGATTTGTTCTGTAATCAGCTCTTCTCTGCATGAGGAACCAGGTATCTGCCGGGTGGTCACCCTTCCTGTGTGTGGGAGGGGTAGGTACACATAGCCGCCGTTCACCCAGGCCCTGGAGCGCTCCACCCCCAGGGTGTCCCTCTCCTGACTGACGTTAGGGACTGGCTCCCGGGTGTCAGCACATCTCGGTGAGAAATTAATAAAACAACTGGAAATGTAAGCAGTCCTTGTGCCGTGCGGGCAGATCCAGGAGCGTAGCGCCATGCCCGGTCCCTGTAGAGCCGGGCCCCCTGTTGGCCATCATGACCGGTGTCCATCAGGTCAACGACCTAACCAGTGGCTACATTACTATTTCACGGGAAGGAAAAGCTCGTGCAGGACTATGTCCCGTGAATCTGTGCACAGAGCCATGGCAGGAGCATCCTTCAGACGCTCGGAGGACATGCAGTTAATAGCTTGGCTTCTGTAGTTGACAGGGCTGGTTCCTAACCAACGTGTTCTCTGCCCTTGACCACTTCCCTTGCCTCTCTTGACACCAGCTGTGTGTCAGAAAGGTGTCGATAAGAACACCGCACACCTTGAGGGATTACGGATAACTTGAAGCGAAAGGATGCGTAGAAAATGCTGGGGGGGGTGGCGTTCACGGACCCCGCGTCCCCAAATCTGCAGCTGAAGGCGCCTCCATCACTCCCAGGAGTAGTCAGCGACGACGGCTGCTGTTCACTATGGACGCGCCTGACAACCAGGCATGTTTATGGGAAGAGGGGTTCTGTGTACGGCACCGCAGAACAGAACTCGACTACGGGCACTTTGGGTCCCTCCGTACGGACTCTGAACTGCACTTCAGAACACCCCGTGACCAGAAGGCCAATTAGGAAACACAAATGTTCATGAACGGACGTTTTACACATTACACCTGACTACTGAGCATATTTCATGTTTAAATAAAAATGCCTACCTCGCCGAAGAGCTATGTTACCATTATCTCACTTTTGCCAAATATAAACTTTACTGTTAAAAAAGGATTTCTGATTGTTAACTTTCGCCTGTTGAAAGAGGCCCCGGGAGGTCCACGGAGCAACGGGGTCGTCCACGCCCACGCCTGGGGCCGCAGCACACCTGGGGCAAAAGCCCAGGCTGCCCGCCCCTCTGGGCAGCTCACGGGAGGATCGCCTCTCAGGTGTGAAATCCACAGCATCACGGGCAGCGCTTCCGACAGTCCCACAAGGACCTCTCCTTGTGACTTACTGTACTTGCTTGAAGGACAGACATCCCCCTTGACTTCCGCTTCTTTATGGAAAGTCACGAATCCTCAGGATTTATTGAGTGAGATTTTAAAAACATCTTTTTTTTTTTTACTCCCGAAAGCAGAAGCTGCCGAGAAACGCTCTCCTCTCCCTCTGTCCAGGAAAGTGGCCTCTGTCCCACGCGTGACGCCCTCCCCTGGCCCCCCATGTCTTCCTCCCCACTCCCTGCCGACTCCCCACGTTCTCAGTCCGCTACCATTCCCGTCTACAACCCCACCCTGGCCCCCCATGTCTTCCTCTCCACTCCCTGCCGACTCCCCGCATTCTCAGTCCGCTCCCATTCCTGTCTACAACCCCACCCTGGCCCCCCATGTCTTCCTCTCCACTCCCTGCCGACTCCCCACGTTCTCAGTCCGCTCCCATTCCCGTCTGCAGCCCCACCCTGGCCCCCCACGTCTTCCTCTCCACTCCCTGCCGACTCCCCGCGTTCTCAGTCCGCTCCCTTTCCCGTCTACAGCCCTCCCCTGGCCCCCCACGTCTTCCTCCCCACTCCCTGCCGACTCCCCACGTTCTCAGTCCGCTCCCTTTCCCGTCTACAGCCCTCCCCTGGCCCCCCACGTCTTCCTCCCCACTCCCTGCCGACTCCCCGCGTTCTCAGTCCGCTCCCTTTCCCGTCTACAGCCCTCCCCTGGCCCCCCACGTCTTCCTCCCCACTCCCTGCCGACTCCCCACGTTCTCAGTCCGCTCCCTTTCCGGTCGGCAGCTCCGCTCTTGAGACACCGTCGGTGTGGTTGGCATATTCTCTTTCTCCACCGGGTCCGTTCATTCTCTCCGGACGCAGAGTGGTTTCCCAGAACACATGCGCGGTCACATTTCTCCTCTGTTGAGAGAGCGTTCTCTGCTGTCCCATGGCTCTTCAGATGGGCAAAGACGTCAGCATGGCCCAGCAGAGACCTTGCTCGGACTGACCCACACCAGTGTCACCGGGTTCCTCTGGGCCCATCGGGTCAGAGAGCAGGAGGCACGTCGACCCGACAGAAGGCGGGGCTCTCCTCCCACAGGACCGGGGCGTGGCCCTCGCGTAGACTCTTCTGTGTGCAGCGGAGACCACACCGCACCCTGACCTGCTGATGTAGTTAACAATCTCCTCTCCTATCTCAGCTCATAGATGACCTCATGGCACTTAGCACAGTGATGACCACGTATTCAGGTGGGTATATATTTCTTTGATCAATGCCTCTCAGAAAACACTGTAAACACCTTTAAGATGGACCATATTCACCGCTACTTTAGGCCATTGGTAATGTTTCCGAAGAAAAAAAAATACATTACCCATATTTAATCATAATCATGAAAAATTACACATGACATCAACTAAATAAAAGAAATAAAGCCCAAATAGAAAATGAACCATATCCAAAGAAAGTAAGATGCTTTTTATTCTGATTGTAGTATGTGAATACTTGTTTAGCTATTTTTCATTTACTATCCCTCGGTTCTATTGTAGGGCCCGTCCTTCCTCATAACTTTCACTAGTTCACTATGTTAACACTAAATCTCGATAAGGATACTTTAATCTCAGAAAGATTTACTAAGTGTGTTTATTTTCTAACTATTTAAAATATGTACACCATCCAACCTATACAGTGACAGGATGATTGTTTTTTATCACCTGCAGCCTCCAAGCTTTTCAGTTGGCTGAAGATATCTGGGGACACAATAAACTGCTTGGATTATGGTAAATATCGAATTCTACCATAGAGTCAGGAACCCTGCAGTGGAGCAGGACCTTGAACTAAGTGTGAGAACACTGCCCCAGAGGGACCCAGCCTGTTCTTACCAGGTCCACAGCTTTCCGGAAAGTGTGTTGATTAAAGTATTAAAGAATGTTTTAATATTGAAAACTTTTCTCTTTTTTTTTAAGGCATGTTTTAGAGAGCGGGGGGTGGGGGGAAGGGAGGAGCAGGAAGCATCAACTCCCATATGTGCCTTGACTGGGCAAGTCCAGGATTTTGAATCAGCGACCTCAGCGTTCCAGGTCGATGCTTTTATCCACTGGGCTACCACAGGCCAGCCCTAGAAACTTTTCTTAATAAATATTTTCATGATAAAAAAAGATTTAAAGACATAGACTGTATAGGCCTAGAAAAGAAACCATAAAAAAAAAACAGGGTCTACGTAAAAGGTCATACCCTAAGTGAATGATTATCTGTGCATCTGACCCGTGGTTAGTTCTTGAATCGTTCGTTGACCGGGAGATTATAAAACTATCATTGACAATAAAGTAAAAGATATTTTTTCTTAAAATGCGCCATCCCCTACACCGTGGGAATTGTAAAACATTTGGCGTGTCAAGAGACGAGTTTCCGTGTCATCCGTAGAACTGACGAGCGACTGGGAAACCCCACACCGAGCCCGCCGTTGACTTCGTAACTTTGTAGCCCTGCCTTCAAAGATAAACTGATGAGTTTGGGTCCCAGGAAAAGCAGGAGCTCACCCCCAACCCCAGTAGCCTCTTGTTGTTTCTGGCACGGCGGGCTGACCGATGTCCCGATGCCCTGGGGGCCCCGGGCGGCCGGCACAGGGGCTCTTTGTGTCCCCCGAGAAGGAGCTCTGCTGTGTGGCTTCCTCACTCAGTTTTTATGATTCCGCTGAATGAAGGCTCCTCTTGCTCTCACACTGAATCCTCCTTTCTCATCTCCACCGGGCGGGCGGGGGGGAGGAGGAGAGAAACCAAGGATTTATGTACAAGCCTTTCTTTCATTTGCTTTTAGGCGATGGCACTGGCTGTGAATGGCTCTTTTATAGTCCCCCTCAGCGCCTTGGGGTCCCAGCACCCCTCTCCCCATGAACACGACTACGCCCCTCTAAACGCCGGTGCAAGGGTGCTGGTGACCGGTCGGTCGGTGCAGAATCGATCTGCAGCCACATCGGGGGCACTCAACACGGGAACTCAAAGAAAGAAAGAAAGAACTCCAGGAAAAGAGCCCTGATTGGATCGATTGCTGTGTGAAATTCATCCATGCCCACCGTCCGCTGAGCTGCCTCCCACGAACTGTTGGTTATTTGTTCGTTTGTTTTTTTCATCGTGTTTCTCATAAACACTTAGCCCGGATGAAGAGAAGGAACAATGCCATGTGAGCCCTGCTTTCCTGGGGGAGCTGGAATGACTGAGCAGTGTATGAGGGAAGGTCTCAACAAGTCCACGGAAGGGAGGCCGTGCCTCAGAGCAGAGAGCCACGGTGTCACTGGACCCACACTGGATGGGAAAAGACCAGCAGCCAAATACCCATTAATCCTGTGACCACGGATAGCAATCAAGGTCATGACATTTAGGGTGGCAGGTTTGATATGTATTTGCAGATAGCAAATAA
Source organism: Saccopteryx bilineata (assembly GCF_036850765.1). Classification (NCBI taxonomy): domain Eukaryota; kingdom Metazoa; phylum Chordata; class Mammalia; order Chiroptera; family Emballonuridae; genus Saccopteryx; species Saccopteryx bilineata. The sequence continues at coordinate 2,918,026 of NC_089495.1, forward strand.
AGTAATTTTAAAATACTTCGTCCTTAGGAAGATAGATGTGTGTGTGTGTGTGTGTGTGTGTGTGTGTGTGTGTATTCATATAGGAAATACAAAATATAAGTTTGGGAATTACTGGAGTCTGGCACAGCAAGGTCTGTAAGATGTCCTGATACACAGCACGGAGCAACGGAGGGAGAGAGAGCCACACAGGAGAACGGGTCCACGCAAGGTCCCTCCGCCACAGCCCTCCCGTTATTTCATCCTTGTTCTAAGCTCGGGGTACATAACTAAATCTGCATCAGATTTGAAGATAAATCAGAGAAAACAGAAAGATTAAATCAGACCAACTACAAAATCCTCTGAGGAATCAAGGTTTTAGGTCACAGAACATAGATGATGGGGTCGCTACATTTTTTTTTAATCCACAAATGTTACTGAAAGAGTTTCTGAAGGTCTGTGGATAACAGAAGAATAGGATCTATCAAGTACACCTATGTTTACTGCATTCAGTAGGAAATAAAAACATTAAACAGAAGGGTTTAGCCTCCGCACATCCTCCTTTATCATCCCAGCACTCCTGAGGTTTCTGTCTGAAGGATCAAGAATTACGGACGAGAATGACTTTATGAATGACAAAAAAAAAGAAAGAAAGAAATTAGATATAATGTCCTTGCCAGCTAACCAGTGTTAATTAAAAGAACAGTTTACATAACGCTCTCACTTTTTCCCAAGTTATCTGGAGACAGTGTAAGAGAAAGGAGAAAAGAGAGTCAGAAATCAAGGCACTGAGGGACGTACGTGACCAAAGGGAGGTTTAAGGGCCTTCCTCGAAAGGAAAGGCCAGGCCACCCACGTTGCTCAACTCTTCGTAGAAGATGTGTTAAGAAGCTGTCTTTCTCCAGGTTAAAATCCGTCAAGGAGTTCTATTAGCTTGGTGGGACAACATCCCTTTACTCTAACGAGGCACAGAATGGGCAGTGCAGGGCAGGGGGACAGAGAGAGGCCACCCAGGGCAGCCATTCTGGGATGAGTCAACACAGTTCTGGTCGGCAGCCAACATCAGACGGGGACGTGGGCGGAGGAAGGACAGCACCCTTGGGAGTGCGGGGAGACCAGCTCAGTGCTTCAAGCACGGAGAATTTACAGAGGCCACTGTTCTAAAGGGAAAAAAGATGAGTCGTTAGCCCTCGGACCCCAGGAAGCGTGAACCAGCTCAAGCTGTGAGGACAGTCAAGCAGAGGTCAGCAACCCAAGATGGAGAAGAATTGCAGTGACCACACAGGTCAGGGGGCACGCCCACTGTCGTAGCCGCTTGAGCAACTGTCTCCACAGCTGCCTCTAGAAGGACAAACTCGGACTGCAAAACCATCCTGAAAATTTAAATTAGCAGTAAATGAAACAGAATAGGGCCACTACTCGTTCTGGAGTAGTTTACACAGTGCTGTCACTTTATATACTATCTTTACAAGATCCCTGGCCAGTGACTATGATCCTGACTTTGTATCAGACAACTTTGGGGCTCAGGGGACAAGACGCTGAGTTGTGATTGGACCCAGCATGAACGTGTCTCAGGGTCCCCTGCTGAGAGAGTCACCATATTTCTGTGAACTTGCGGTGTAGGCTACATCGTTCTCAACTTCTGCATCAAGTTTCAAATTAAATGATACCTACAGGTATTCTTTACCTAGAAAATATTTAAGGAGGATGGTTCCTACGTACTAAGTCAAGATCCTTGTACCTAACAGAACAAAACCAGGTAAACAGAGTGTCAGAACTCGGATCAAACTAATTTTCATGTTACTGACATTACACTCGGCAATGTATCTTTTTTTCCCCTAAAGACATTTTAGAAACAGTTGTGAAACTACAATGAGTCTTCTTTTAGAATCAGACAACAGAGGTTTGAATTCTATGCTTTTACCAATTCCCACTTCTGCGGCTTCCACAGATCACGTGCCTATTTTCTGCATCATCTTCATTTTTTAAAACGGGATCGTCACACTTTTACAATGTCACTGAGGATGAAGGCACCGGGGTCTGTGGGAGCCCTCCAGAAACTCACAATGATCTGAAAACATCAGTTTGGTCTTTCTTTATAAAATACCTCACGTGACCGATTTCTACCTGGTCAACGTTCTGGGCTGTGTGGGATGAACCCCAGCCGTTGTCTTCACTGAGATCATTTTATGTAGATCAGCCCCTCCTAAGGAGGCCGCCAGACGTGGAGATGGATACAATTAAACAAGTGTCCATTCGAACTTCCTGTCTTACTTTGTGGTTGTTTTCACCAAAGAGAGCTAAACCTCGCTGAAAAGAGGGCAACTCCCAGGAGCGGCAGGCAAGGCAGTGAAAGAAACAATTAAGCCTAATTGACTCAGCAGGTGAAGCAAACCAGTAAAGCGGGTGTGGTGCAGGATCCGGCCCTCGGTGGAGATGTCCGCGTCTGAGCCCGGCCGGAGGGGGAGGGGCACTTTCTCCTGCAAGGTAGCCCATTAGGTAGGTTACGTTGCCGGGGATAGATGTGTACTGTTATTCTATTTTCTTTTTTTTAAAGATTTTATTTATTCATTTCAGAGAGGAGAAAGAAAGAAGGGGGTAGGAGCAGGAAGCATCAATTCCCATATGTGCCTTGCCCGGGTAAGCCCAGGGTTTTGAACCGGCAATCTTGGTGTTCCAGGTCAACGCTCTATCCCACTGCACAATCACGGGTCAGTAGATGTGCACTTTTAAAAGCCGGGTATAGTAACCTCCGAATTAGAAATGAAGCAAACATCTGAACAAGTGTATTCTGGAAATATCACACTTAAAAAAAATATATTTTTTAACCACAAACACATATTTTTAAGTCAGTGAATCCTCAGCGCGCAACAAGGGAAGCGGAGGGCCCTCCAGGCGTGGCATCGAGGCATCTCGCGGAAGGACGGGTGTGCGCTTCAGTTCTGAGGCCCGCACCCATCGCTCATCCTCAAACCGAAGACGCCCCTCATGGCCGAGGGGCCCCGTCCCCAGCGCGGCTGCAGGAATGGGCGGCAGGTTTGGGCTGCTGTGGAACCCGCCCTGACCTTCGAGTCCCTTCCAGTTCCGTGGTGCTCAGGGCTTCCCAAGAGTTTCACAGGATACATCATTTTTATTTTCTAAAAAGTCAAGGACGGCCAACACACCGGGCCACGGAGCATGGCTCACACACTTCATTTCCCTTGCTGAGCGCCTTGGAAAAAAACAAACAAACAAACAAACAAAAACAAACATGGCGGGGCCTGAGAGACACCACTCACAGGTCTGTGTAATGCAGCCCTTTCACAATTCTTCCTCGGGGCCCCAGGCACCGCCCTGCACTTGCTGCGGTGACAGGAGGGCCCCTGAGGCCGGGGTTACACAGTCAGAACTAAGGGTACCTGGGACACAAGAGCCACAGGCCTGCCTGGCTCCGGGCTCCCTTGTACTCGGGCCGAGTGCTTCTACAACCAGCCTCTGCTGCAGCGGCCCGTCACCCCGAAAATCCCCGTGAGCCTCCAAATCCAGCGGGACGTGTAGATGAGAAGTAACTCCTGTGAATGGAGGGCAGCGGATGCCAGCCCTCTAGGCGGTGAGGACCCCGGTGGGGGGTGGTGCCCTGGCAGGGAGGCTGAGGAGTCCGCAGACTTGAACTTCCAAACAACACGGGAATACGGTTCCCGCACTCATCCCTCCGGCTTGTGATTTTATTTTATTTGTGATAAGAAAATAAATATACCGTACTTCCTCCGACCAGCTGTTCAAGTTAAGTCCCCGCCTTTGAAGCAGATGTCCGTTTCTCCTCCGTGTTTGCAACAAGGGCTATGCAGGTGACCTGAGCTGTGTGGCTGAACCGGCCCGGGGTTCGGGGGCTGACCTCACGGGGTGCGCTCGTGAACTGCATTTCATAAACAGTCGGTCTGCTCACAGACTCAGCGCCGCGGACCAGGCAGTCCACATCGTCTAACACCCACGTGGGTTCCAGCAGAGAATGGCATGAACATCAAGACAGAAATCCACTTTGAGGACATCTCTGAAGGTCGGCTGAGCCAGGTGTTCCTGGCCCCCCCCACCCCCCCACCCCCGTTCACTCCCCTCCTCCACTGGCGGCTGTGATCTGGCTCCACGCACGTCATCTGTAACACCCGTAACTCATTAAGACCTGAAGCAGGAGGAATGCCATTATCACTAGCTGGAGCTTCTCAGACTCAAAGCACTTCATTCTGTGATCCATAGGTGTTACTTTTGATAAACGCTCTTTTAACTGGAGAAGAGCAGAAGGAATATTGCCTTGATCTGTCAGACCCCAGACGGTGCCAGTCCTGCTTTAAGAGCACAAGTCACCCTCAGACCCACGTCACGGGCTGCTCTTGCCATCCCCCCCTCTGAGGAGCGATATCTTGCCCGGAGTGGGGGAACCCCCACCTGCAGAGAGATCTTGCTGCAGCTAATTCTGATTCTTGGCTGTGTGCCACTCTGTTCTTATTTCACAGCCTCCCGCCCCCTGCAGGACCCCTGCTCCGTTACCTGCACCTCAGGACGTGGGCTGTGCTCTGTTCCAGCCCAGCAGGACGGTCTCCTCAGGAAAGGAAAAGACCTTAAGTGGTGAACCCTAATGGCCAAGCAGGAAAGAGAGCATCTCCCTAAGGAAGACTAGCATTATAAAAATACAAACATCCCCCCAGGAAAAAACGCTGAAGTTCTCACTTGATTTATAACCACGGATGATTCCTGCGTCCCTTTCTACACTCTTGTCGTCCCCACAGTCACTTACATTTTTTGTGTTCTGCCCGACCAGGCTCAGGGCTGGGCTTCCAGAGAGCCAACGGTCGTCACCTGAATTCACGTTCCACGTGAAGGGAACAGCATGACCCCGCAAGCCAACGTTTTAAGACCCAGATCCCAGGAAGAGAGATCTGACAATAATAAGTCCACGATGGCTCTAGAAATAGTTTGGGGGATCCAATTGATCTAATTTCAAATCCTGAGTGGTTTTGCTTTTTCATTGGTGACCGCGTGCTGAATCAAGTGTCCCCAATCCATTCTGCTGTAAGAGAAGACTGCCCTGGGGCCTGTTGTATGGACGGTGTGTGCAACGTCTAGGCACACTAGAAATGCCACTGCCGGGCGAACAAGATTAGTGACAGGACTTCCTATTGTTGAATGAGTGACGGACGCGCGGGCTCCTCACAGAGACCAGGTGAGCACACTGCCCAGTGACGATCCCGGTGTCACCGCTAACGCATCGAGGGGCGGGTGACTGTCAGCGGCATTCAGCCCGTAAATGGAAAGTAAGGTTTAAAACGAGTTACTCAGCTACTGTGGTGGCCAAGTGGGACATTTCTTACTAAATCACACCTACTCTGAGCACACGACCCAGCAAGACTGCCCTGTGGTACTGACCCAAGGGAGACGGTACCAGCTCAGTGGTGCTGGCCCACGGGAGACGGTACCAGCTCAGTGGTGCTGGCCCAAGGGAGACAGTACCGGGTCAGTGGTGCTGGCCCACGGGAGACGGTACCAGTTCAGTGGTGCTGACCCAAGGGAGACGGAACCAGCTCAGTGGTGCTGACCCACAGGAGACGGTTCAGTGGTGCTGACCCATGGGAGACGGTACCAGCTCAGTGGTGCTGACCCGCGGGAGACGGAGATGTATGTCTGCACATGGGTGTGTGCGGCAGCTTCCTTCGTGACTGCCCAAACCCAGATGCAAGTAAAATACCCTTCTGTAGGTGAGTGGATGAATAAACTGTGATCCTTCCGGAAGACAGAATATTCTTAAGTGCTGCAAAGATACCAGCTCGCAAGCCACAGAAATACGTAAAACTTAACTGCATTTTACTAAAGTGAGAGAAGCCAGTCTGACAAGGCGACACACACACGGCATGATTCCACCTCCGTGACATTCTGAAAAAAACGCAAAATAAACACCTCTGTTCTCCTCCCCCACCCTCTCTTTCCTCTCTGTCTCTCTCTTCCCCTCCCGCAGCCGGGGCTCCATTGGAGCAAGGATGGCCCGGGCTCTGGGGATGGCTCCTTGGCCTCTGCCCCAGGCGCTAGAGTGGCTCTGGTCGCGGCAGAGCAACACCCCGGAGGGGCAGAGCATCGCCCCCTGGTGGGCAGAGCATCGCCCCCTGGTGGGCATGCCAGGTGGATCCCAGTCGGGTGCATGCGGGAGTCTATCTGACTGTCTCTCCCCATTTCCGGCTTCAGAAAAATACAAAAAAATAAAAAATAAAATAAAATAAATAAACACCTCTGGAGCCAGGAAAAGGATCAGCAGCAGCCAGGGTGTGGGCACAGGGAGGGACTAACAGGCAGAGCACAGGGGATGTTGGGGGCCGTGACAATATTCTGAGTAACACCATAACGACAAACACTTGTCCTGAGGCATCTGTCCCAACCCACAGAATATCAAACACCACAGTGACCCGGATGTAAGTGGTGGCCCCTGGGAGATGAGGACGTGTCTAGGCAGGCTCATCAGCTGTCACCCGTACACGATACGGTGGGGGTGCTGAGAGGTGGGGAGGCTATGCATGAGAAACCCCTGCACCTCCCTCCCAATTATACTCTTTTCTAAAACTGTTCTAAAGAAGTAAATCCTTAATAAAGATGAAATAATAACAACAAACAAGCTTTTGTTTGTTTCTCCTTCAAGTGAGAGGAAGGGAGTTAAGAGAGACTGCTCCCGCTTGCACCCTGACCAGGATCCATCCAGCAGCCTGTCTGGGGCCGGTGTTCTGCCCATCTGGGGCCAGGCTCACAATCGAGCTGTTTTCAGTGCCTGAGGTGGAGGCTCCAGGGAGCCATCCTCAGTGCCCGGGGCCGATGCACTCAAACCAACTGAGCTATGGCTGTGGGACGGAAAGAGAGAGAGAGAAAGAGAGAGAGAGAGAGAGAGAAGGGGAAGGGGGAGAGGGTGGAGAAGCAGATGAGCACTTCTCCTGTGAGCTCCGACTGGGAATCAAACCCGGGACATCCACATGCCAGGCAGGGCCACAAACAAGTTTTTAAGAAGACCTACAAACTATAACAAAGGCGACTCTGCCTTGACGGGTGCCCCAGCTCCCACTCTTGCCTCTCTGCAGTCTGTTCCAAAGCCGGTCTGGCCGGTCCACTAAACACTATTTATTCCACACACAACCACACACGCCACGAGGCGAGAGCTTTCTAAACGTTTCACTTTTCCGTCGCGTGTGAAAATGTGAACCTGCTTAGAGAAAGCTCATTAGAGGATTAGCGTTGCAGATGTTTGTCTGTAATTACACCACGAGGATATTCTCAGACCTTTTGGTTTTGCACTGTTTAGCACAGAAACACCTACATCTCATTCTCTTTGTCGGTATTAAAAATACACTCCGCGTGTGCGGCTATTTTTACTGTATATTTCTGCCCGGCGCGGCTCTGCCGTGAGTCACACTGCTGCCGGTGAGCATGTCATCTTTCTCTCTTTAATTTGAAACCTTGATTCTCACACAGGTGAATTTAGAAAGCGCCTGAGCTCTTTCTTTCTTTCCCAGAGAAAGTTTTGTGATACATGGGTTCTTACTAAAAAGCAATAAAAAAAGATGCTTTCAAAAGTTTGTTTTGTTTTTTAAATCAAGGACAAGTTCAGATTAGAAGGATCTGCCTCAAGCCGGAGGTCCGCAGGGGGCTGTCACCTGGAAATGACTGTTGGCTCCCGTGACAAAGGCAGTGGACTCTCCCCAGGCTCACCGGAGTGTTCAATAAGTCAATGAAATGCACAGCTTTGGACACAGAGTTAATGCGTCCTTAGTAATCAACAAATCCCCCCCCCAGGCCACCTGTGCCCCGACCTGAAATTTTATAGGTAAGCAACATATGCTTAGTATTGGGCACCGCCGACCTAATAAGAACCCCCTGTGTGCCCTGGCCGGTTGGCTCAGTGGTAGAGCGTCAGCCTGGCGTGCAGAAGTCCCGGGTTCGATTCCTGGCCAGGGCACACAGGAGAGGCGCCCATCTGCTTCTCCACCCCTCCCCCCCTCCTTCCTCTCTGTCTCTCTCTTCCCCTCCCACAGCCGAGGCTCCACTGGAGCAAAGATGGCCCGGGCGCTGGGGATGGCTCCTTGGCCTGTGCCCCAGGCGCTAGAGTGGCTCTGGTCGCGGCAGAGCGACGCCCCGGAGGGACAGAGCATCGCCCCCTAGTGGGCGTGCCGGGTGGATCCCAGTCGGGCGCATGCGGGAGTCTGTCTGACTGTCTCTCCCCGTTTCCAGCCTTCAGAAAAATACAAAAAAAAAAAAAGAACCCCCCCTGGGTGGAATGGTTAGCACGCCCCTGGGTGGGAATGGTTAGCACGCCCCTGGGTGGAATGGTTAGCACGCCCCTGGGTGGAATGGTTAGCACGCCCCTGGGTGGGAATGGTTAGCACGCCCCTGGGTGGGAATGGTTAGCACGCCCCTGGGTGGGAATGGTTAGCACGCCCCTGGGTGGGAATGGTTAGCACGCCCCTGGGTGGAATGGTTAGCACGCCCCTGGGTGGAATGGTTAGCACGCCCCTGGGTGGGATGGTTAGCACGCCCCTGGGTGGGAATGGTTAGCACGCCCCTGGGTGGGAATGGTTAGCACGCCCCTGGGTGGGATGGTTAGCACGCCCCTGGGTGGGATGGTTAGCACGCCCCTGGGTGGGTATGGTTAGCACGCCCCTGGGTGGGATGGTTAGCACGCCCCTGGGTGGGATGGTTAGCACGCCCCTGGGTGGGAATGGTTAGCACGCCCCTGGGTGGGATGGTTAGCACGCCCCTGGGTGGGATGGTTAGCACGCCCCTGGGTGGGAATGGTTAGCACGCCCCTGGGTGGGATGGTTAGCACGCCCCTGGGTGGGATGGTTAGCACGCCCCTGGGTGGGAATGGTTAGCACGCCCCTGGGTGGGAATGGTTAGCACGCCCCTGGGTGGGAATGGTTAGCACGCCCCTGGGTGGGAATGGTTAGCACGCCCCTGGGTGGGATGGTTAGCACGCCCCTGGGTGGGAATGGTTAGCACGCCCCTGGGTGGGATGGTTAGCACGCCCCTGGGTGGGATGGTTAGCACGCCCCTGGGTGGGAATGGTTAGCACGCCCCTGGGTGGGATGGTTAGCACGCCCCTGGGTGGGATGGTTAGCACGCCCCTGGGTGGGAATGGTTAGCACGCCCCTGGGTGGGAATGGTTAGCACGCCCCTGGGTGGGAATGGTTAGCACGCCCCTGGGTGGGAATGGTTAGCACGCCCCTGGGTGGGATGGTTAGCACGCCCCTGGGTGGGAATGGTTAGCACGCCCCTGGGTGGAATGGTTAGCACGCCCCTGGGTGGAATGGTTAGCACGCCCCTGGGTGGGAATGGTTAGCACGCCCCTGGGTGGAATGGTTAGCACGCCCCTGGGTGGAATGGTTAGCACGCCCCCGTGCAGAAGAGAAGCCAGAACCGAGGTGCGGTGCTCACGTCGTCCCAGACTCTCGGGGCTCAGGTGTGCCCCGCCCGGCTGGCAGGCAGGGTGGGGTGGCGAGGGGTGGGGGTGGACGCGCTGCTGGGGTGAGCACGACGCTGAGGTGCTGGGTTCTCACGCGGCAGAGGCTTGGGCATGGGTCGGTTCCGCTGCAGGTGCTTGTCGGAACAAAGCACTCAAGGGTGAAACCGTCCCTGTGGTCATCAAAGTGAAAGGAGAGAAGAGACAACACAGCCTTCCTGTGAACGGTGCTGCCCTTCCTGGCTGGACCGAGGCAGAACCTGGCCATCCCCTGCTCATGCTGCGGACCCCAGTTCACTCTGACAACCCCCCTTCCCTTGTCCCTCTGCCCCAGGAGTCGCCAGGGATTATAGAAGCAAAGCCCACCCACAGCTGCACTCGGGGGAGGGCAGCCCACCCCAAACCCCAGCCCCCAGTCTTCCAGGGCCTGGGAGCAGCCAGAGCTGCTGGAGAAGCAGCCCGGCCCCGCCCGGCCCCGCCCGGGAAGGTCCTTTCCGTCCCAGGGACAGTGCCCCTCCCCCGGCCACACTTCATGTCACCCTCGTGACTCATTCCCAGATATCAAACTGGGCCGCTACAAAGTAGCGGAGCACCATGAAGTTTCTGAGAGACGCGAGGAGGCTGCCTGGTACAGTACACGTGTGATCAGCGACCGTTGTAGTGAAGGGCTGTGACACGGAACAGCTGCACGTTTTGGAGGCAGGAGTGTGTGTCACAGGGTCTGGTTCTCCACGTCTCGACATCTACGAGAAGGTGGCCGGGTGCGCGTGGACCACGTCAGCCACAAGGCAGCTTGCACAGAGGGGCGCTGTCTTTGACTTGTTTGAGCTTTTTATTTCTATTTATCTTTTTTAGCCAGAGAAAGACAAAGACAGAGAGAGGGACAGATAGGGACAGACAGACAGGAAGGGAGAGAGATGAGAAGCATCAGGGCTTTGTTGAGGTTCCTTAGTTGTTCATTGATTGCTTTCTCATGTGTGCCTTTACCCGGGGGGCTACAGCAGAGCGAGTGACTCCGTGCTCAAGCCAGCGACCTTGGGCTTCAAGCTGGCGACTCTGCACTCGACCCAGCGACCTCGGGGTTTGGAACCTGGGTCCTCGGCATCCTTGTCCAGTGCTCTGTCCACTGCACCACCTCTGGTCAGGCTCAACTTGTTTGAGCTCCGTGATCTACATACACAGTGTAATTAGGAAAGTGGACCTTGCCTGACCAGGCGGTAGCGCAGTGGACAGAGCGTCGGACTGGGATGCAGAAGAGCCAGGTTCAAGACCCCAAAGTCGCCAGCTTGAGCGCGGGCTCATCTGGTTTGAGCAAGGCTCACCAGCTTGGACTCAAGGTCGCCGTCTCGAGCAAGGGGTTACTCGGTCTGATGAAGGCCCGCGGTCAAGGCACATATGAGAAAGCAATCAATGAACAACTAAGATGTCGCAACGAAAACCTAATGATTGATGCTTCTCATCTCTCTCCGTTCCTGTCTGTCTGTCCCTATCTATCCCTCTCTCTGACTCTCTCGCTGTGACTGTAAAAAAAAAAAAAAAAGAAAGAAAAAAGGAAGTGGACCTCAAGCCAATGAGCTCTCCTGACACCAGATGTTCAGCTCCCAGTTCAAATATCAAGCAAGGAGCGTCTGTTCTCTCTGCAAGGTCGTGCAATGTACTGAGGTCATGCAATGTACTGTGTTACATTGTAACAAACAGTTGCAAAGGGAGTCAAGAAACTCAGTGTCCACAGATCTTTTTGTACCTATGAATAGTGGCTAAAATAAGACTTGCATTGAAATTTGAACTGTTAATTGTCAGGGCTATTGGCCAAATATCCTTACATGACCACAGGAGGCTGTCCCCTTTGACCTTTTAACCTTCTGTTTTTTCTAGGACACAGATCTTCCCCCCTCCCTTTTTAAGTATTTTCTTGTCCTTTATACATTACTTTTTCATTGGTTCTTAATATCCATCTGCTTCTACTATGGAAGTGGGACCTGTATTTCTGTGCATTCATAGGGCACGTGTTTCTATGTGAATATTAGGTTTGATGACGCCCTACATGGAAAGATCCTGACCACCTGTTTTCTTCGCAGAGTCGGGGTGCCGTCTGCGGGGTAGGCAGGGCCCCTAGACCGCGAGGATGACGTTAAAACTCAGGGGATGAAGTCCCTTCTCCAGCCCTTCCTCAGACCACATGAAGAGAGCTGGGCATTTATGTTTGTGGAGACAGCTAACTGAGGCTCACACGGGATAAACCACTCAATGCCAGAGTGGACCCAGGTGACTGGAACCTGTGACACCCATCCTCGGCCCAGAATGACCAGAAGTAGAGGGAAGACCGCAGGCCAAGGCAGGTCAACCGAGACCAGACACCTGGGAAAGACCAGAGCCTGCCCCTGGGCCGCCGTTGCACCTGACTTCTGGGACAGCGGGCCCATCCAGCTGCCATCTCAAGGTTGCTGGTGGCAACTGAGGGATGAGGTAGCCCCGGGGACAGGCGGCAACGGGCACTGGACACACGGGGTCAGTTCTACGAAACAGGGCGCAGGTGGACCAGCCTGTCCTTCGTCTGGCTGTAGTAAGAACTCCGGAGAATGAAAGCAGCTGGCGTGGAGGGGCGGTCCAGCTCAGCGGGGAGGGGTCAGACCCCTGTCAGGAGCTGACGAGTTCCTCCCCGTGCTGCTAGACACACAGCTGTTACGTGCAGTGGCCCTGCAGCGTGGCCGCCACTGGCCAGGACGGATTTGGGAAGTCCATTACCCAGGATATCCCCCAGAAAGCTGGGTTGCCTGAAGGAGCTGAATTATTCCTGCCACCTTCACCCCCTGACACCTGGAAAAGTCATCTAGACTCACTTCAGCTCATCCTCCTAGTGGCTGGTCTTGACAGAGACTCTGGTCCTGACCTCTGCTTTCACAGGAAGGCACCACTTCGTACATCAAATAAAGAGGAAATGAAGAGAGGTTCTCCCTTCTTTATTTACTCAGCACATCCTTGTTATTTTTAATTCCGACAGAAATCCCAGGAGATGGGAGGCATGGCCCTGATTGTACAAATGGGGCATCTGGTACCTGGAAATGCCTAAGGACCTTGTCCCTGACCCTAAGACCCAGCAAGTCCTGGATTACACCCCAACAGAGACAGCGCTGCAGGCAGACCCTGGTCAGTCACGCCCCTCCACGCCGGAGGCTCACCGACCACACAACAGAGACATGACTCATCGCATACATGCGTGTGCCTCACCTAGGAGCACGGGCACACGCCTGAGAAAGAAAGTACTGCCGACACTTCTACACACATAGGACCACGCAGAGGTGGAAGAGACGCCCATGGTGTGGAGAAGTACGAGAGAGGTGAAAAGAGACAGTCCGCTCGCCTCTGAAAGTAGATTTAACCACCACCCATAAGCCCGGCACCCACCCCACCCAACATTTTCGCTTTTATTTATTTATTTATTTATTTATTTATTTATTTATTTTTATTCTTCTGAAGTGAGAAGTGGGGAAGCAGAGAGACAGACTCCTGCATTCTCCCGACCGGGATCCACCCGACATGCCCACCAGGGGGTGATACTCTGTCCATCTGGGGTGTTGCTCCATTGTGGCCGGAGCCATTCTAGCACCTGAGGCAGAGGCCATGGAGCCGTCCTCAGTGCCCAGGCCAACTTTGCTCCAATGGAGCCTCGGCTGCAGGAGGGGAAGAAAAAGAGAGGGGAAGAAGAGGGGGAGGGGTAGAGAAGCAGATGGGCGCTTCTCCTGTGTGCCCTGGCCGGGAATCAAACTCAGGACTTCCACACTCCAGGTCGACAATCTACTACTGAGCCAACCAGCCAGGGCCACTTTTGCTTTTAAACATTAATTTTATTCTACCCATCTAACTCACCAGGAGTTAAAAAAATATCCACTTAGAATTCCCTTCTTCTTTAAAAAGTAAATAGTCCTAGAATCCCATTCTTTAAAAAAAAAAAAAAAACAGTCCCCGGCCTGTTGGCTCAGTGGTAGAACATCAGCCCGGTGTGTGGAAGTCCCAGGTTCAATTCCCGGCCAGGGCACACAGGAGAAGTGCCCATCTGCTTCTCCACCCCCCCTCCTTCCTCTCTGTCTCTCTCTTCCCCTCCCGCAGCCAAGGCTCCATTGAAGCAAAGTTGGCCTTGGCGCTGAGGATGGCTCCATGGCCTCTGCCTCAGATGTTAGAATGGCTCCGGTTGCAATGGAGCAACGCCCCAGATGACCAGAGTATCACCCCCTGGTGGCCATGCTGGGGTGGATCTCAGCCGGGTGCATGGGAGTCTGTCTCTGCCTCTCCACTTCTATCTTTGGAAAAATAAAAAAATAAAAAATAAATTAAAAAACACACACACAAATTTGTATGCAAAGCTGTAAGTGGTAATGGTGGGTACAGGAGGGGTGAACATTATATAAATTAATAAACATCCTCACGTGGCATCTAAAACATTCATTATGCTTCCAGCTGATCTGTTTAACCGCGGACACTTCATTTTATTTGATGGCCCGTGAGAAGGACACTGCTGGTTGCTAGCTTTTCTTTATTTCTCCTTTTAGACAAGATAGTTCTATTTAGAGGCCATTTAAAATGCAGTGGTTTGTAGCCTTGGAGACATCAATACTGTATATTATAATGCTTCGCTGTCTCTCTCTCTGATCTGAGTCTGAATGCAAGCTCAAATATGTTCTTTCAAAAATCTTGTTCTAGCTGGTTTTCTTCAAAACACGAGAAGATTTTAAAAATAGGAGACTGTGCATCTTTCTTTTTTTCCCCCCCCCCCTTTAAATGTGTTCAAGCTGTTCCCCGAACCAGGAAACATGTCGGGAGTTGGCAATTATCCTGGAAGACTGACATCTCCCTAACTCAGATGGCATGAGATAATTACCAGAAAACACTTCTTCTTTAAATAAATCGGAGAGCACTAACAAGAAGAGAGCGGAGACGGTGTTCCGCTGAGGGCACGCTTTCATCCGCACCACGTGGAAGGTGCTGCTTCTTGTGTGTGGTTAAAGGTTAGCGAGCACACCTGCTTGGGGCGGCATCTCACCGGCTTCCCAATGTTCATATAATTAAATTGATCGCGATGTTGCAAATGCTTGGCTCTGACCAACGAAGACGGCAAACACACGGGGTCCAGCCCAGCGAGAACAGACCAGCTTCGGGAGTTTCAGAGTCTGAATCGTAGCAGCGCTGTTCGATTTCCTTTGGGCTCCGTTGAACTTGAAAGGTGGGCCACAATCAAATAAACATCCAAGCGGCAGGTGATGCCTGGTCGGTGCAGCCCTGAGGGTTACCGGCCACGGTGCCGCCGTCTCTCAACGCCTTTCCTTCTCAGACTCCTTCGAGCCCGGAGTGCGGCCACAGCCCCTGTCCGAGTCCAGCATGCCTTTCCCTTCTGCACCTGCTCACCACATTCATGGGGGCACCGCCATCTCCAACGCATACCGGGGGCAGAAGGAACGGACTGTTTTGGGGTGGGGGCGGGCTGGAGAGAAAGGGAGAGGGCTTGTACGATAGTTAAAACCCCTCTTCCTCCACGTGGAGTGTGAGTGATGGACATGGCAGTGGGAGAGCAACGGAGATGCACCTGTGACCGGCTACGCTTCCACGGGACAGAGGAGGAGCACGTCATCCCCCCTAGAACCGGAAGGTACAGGCAGAAGATGAAACTGGGCTCGACGTGGCCACATACAGCTCAAGTGTAAGACAGGAAGGCTGGGCCTGACCAGGCGGTGGCGCAGTGGATAGAGCGTCGGACGGGGAGGCAGAAGGACCCAGGTTCGAGACCCTGAGGTTGCCAGCATGAGCACGGGCTCATCTGGTTTGAGCAAAAGCTCACCAGCTTGAACCCAAGGTCACTGGCTCAAGCAAGGGGTTACTCGGTCTGCTGTAGCCCCACGGTCAAGGTACATATGAGAAAGCAATCAATGAACAACTAAGGTGTTGCAACACGCAATGAAAAACTAATGATTGATGCTTCTCGTCTCTCTGTTCCTGTTTGTCCCTATCTATCCCTCTCTCTGACTCTCTGTAAAAAAGACAGGAAGGCTGGGATAGAGACAGCCCACAGTCCCACCCACAGACTGTGTCCATCCATCTAATTCCTGCACCTGCTGGGCCAGGCCGGACGCAGACAGGGACGTGGGCTGGAGGGGAGCTGTCCAGTGCTGAATACCCCCTCAGCGCCCCTCGCCTCCCCCACACAGGGTCCGGGAGGGCCCTGCCAGCTTTGTGCATGCAACACATGTGTACTATTTCCAGATCCAGTTGGGCAGATGGAGCATTCTATTTTTAGTTAAAACTTGAAGAAACTTTTAAGATCTGAAATGATCATTCTAAAGCAACCCGATGCTGTGCTTAGCTAAATAGATAAATAAATCCTTTTCACCCAAGCAGGATGAGATTAATCAACACCCCAGGATGTAGACCATAGGTCGTCTGGGGGTCTGAGGTTAGCAATCACTCTTTTATAACAGCTGAAGGAGACAAATCTCTCTTAAACACACTCATGCGCACACACGCACACACACAGATACACACGGTGATCTCTACAACTCACGACTATTACCTGATTTTGAAATAAGTCTCCTCTATGGTAGGGGTGTCTTCCCTAAATAAATGTCCATACTATGTTCCTCTCCCAATAGTTAAGTTTACCAAAAGTTAGATATTGGCAGTAGAAAAACTCTGTGCTCACATGTTTTATGTGGCTGGAGTTGAGGAGGTATACATTTACAAGCCGGTACAGAAAGAAAGAGGGAGAGAGGAGAGGGGGTAATAGAGAGAAAGAATGAAGGATAACGAGAGAGAGAAAGAAAAGAAGATAGGAGGAGGAGGAGGAGGAGAAGGAGAAGGAGAAGGAGGAGGAGAAGGAAGAGGAGGAGGAGGAGGAGGAGGAGGAGGAGGAGGAGGAGGAGGAAGAAGAAGAAGAAGAAGAAGAAGAAGAAGAAGAAGAAGAAGAAGAAGAAAAGAAGAAGAAGAAGAAGAAGAAGAAGAAGAAGAAGAAGAAGAAGAAGAAGAAGAAGAAGAAGAAGAAACAGACACCTGGTGAGGAACGGAGATGGGCAACCACCAGGCCTACAGGATGGAAGAAAAGGGGGGAAACAGAACTCCATCTGGTATGTGCCACTCAGCTTCCTGGCTGCAGACCCTCAGGCAGGCCTGCCTCACCCCCAGGCAGCTTTGTAAACAGCTCTTGGCAGGGACTTCTGTCGCTCTCCCTCCTTGTTTGGTCTTCTTCCTGCTTCCAAGGATGCACCCCAGTGTTCCCCGGGGGGCCACAGTCCTGCCTCTCCTGAACTCTGTGTCTTCCAGGTGGGACTCCACCTCTCGTCTATCAATGAAGCATGTGACCTTGAACGAACGCCACAGTGGACCAGATTTCCTCAGGGAAGGTTAATGAACCAATCCCCCAAACTTGTGTGGGAGCCTCCAGAAAAATAGACTCTGTCTTTTCTGCTAAAACTTAATCTGAGAGAAGGTGGTGCTGGACCTGGGCACCCATGTGGCTGTCAGGAGTGCTGACCCCATCTGCAGTGGGTACCCACACCAAGGGTCAGGTGAGACCTGGAGGAGAAGCCGGCTCCAGAGCTCTAGTGGGTCCTGAAGCCGGACCCCCTCCCATCTCGTTGGGTGCATGTGCTAAAAGATTCCCTTTGACTGTAGCCGTCTGGGTGGGATTTCTCTCTCTCACTGACCTGGGAAAGGACTAATAGATACACATTCTACATTCGTGCTATATTCGTAATGTTTGTGGTTGCAGTTAGCAAGAGTTGACTTACTTTCAAAGTGGCTTATCTTAGTTTCTCTATGCTTGCTTCTCTGTTCTTCATACAAGTGCGTTCACACAAGTCCTCTTTCCACAGTGTGAATCCCACGGCACTAGAAAGTGGGGGATTCTCAGCCACGATCGATTGTCTTAGTTTCCATTTTTCTGTCTTTTTGCAGTCTCTTCCTCTGTTCCTCCTAGCAGAATTCCTACATACCCTTTTTCCTCCATCCCTGTCCCCCTCCCTCCCTCCCTCTCTCCCTCTCTTCCTCCCTCCCTCCCTTTCTCCCTCCCTTCCTTAATTTCATGTCCTCCTCCTCTTCCTTCTCTCTCTCACAGGTATTTATGACTAAACACAATCAAGCAGACACTGAACTGATGTTAAATGACACAGGAGCATCATGAAAGATCTAAGTGGAGACATTCACAATATTCCCAGATGAATATATGAATGCATAGCAATCCCAATCCAAATATCAATGTTTATTTTTAATCATTTAAATTTTTCCCTCATTTTTAAAGAAATAATTTTGTAAAAGAAAAAAAAGAAACATTGTCCAAATATGGAAAACCTATATTAAAACATACAAAACTGAACACAGTCCTGGTCTTTTAACAGGCAAGTTAGGACCTGTCCAGGTGTGGGTAGGGGCTGAGGACAATCTAAAGGGCCCCAGATTGTGAGTGTGGAAATGGATTTGGATAAGAAGTGATTCTGAAGGCGGGCTAATATATATTTTTTGGGGGGTGGGGTGGGGACATACACCAGTCATAAACAGTAGAGACCAAAATAATTTCCAAAAAATAAATAGCATCTTTGAATGTACTAGAAGCTGACATATATTACTATTTACATAGTATCATGCTGACCAAGACCTCGTTAGTGAAACTTCCAGAGAAGGTGAGGCGGGAAGGAAAAGGTTAATCACTTTTTTTTTTTAATAATTTTATTTTTAATGGGCAGACATCAATAAATCAGGATACATATATTCAAAGATAACAACTCCAGGTTATCTTGTTGTTCACTTATGTTGCATACCCATCACCCAAAGTCAGATTGTCCTCTGTCACCTTCTGTCTAGTTTTCTTTGTGCCCCTCCCCCTCCCCCTTTCCCTCTCCCTCTCCCCCCTCCCCCCGTAACCACCACACTCTTATCAATGTCTCTTAGTTCCACTATTATGCCCCACCTACGTATGGAATAATGCAGTTCCTGTTTTTTTCTGATTTACATATTTTACTTCGTATCATGTTATCAAGATCCCACCATTTTGCTGTAAATGATCCGATGTCATCATTTCTTATGGCTGAGTAGTATCCCATAGTGTATATGTGCCACATCTTCTTTATGGTTAATCACTTTAACTGCCGAAAATTACCGATCATTTCTGCACGTCCATCCCTGACACCACAAATACAGTGCAGAGACGTGGCACGCGGGTCCCCTGAGGAGACAACCCACGTGGCGTCTGCATTGGGGCTTCTCCCTCCTTCCCGCCAGGTCCGCTTTGCCCACGTCTCGCCTGCTACTACCCCTGCCAGCCCCCCCACGCCACTTCCGGCCGCTGGTGTCCAGTGGTTTGCTGGCGGGAGGCACAAGGACCAGGCTGGGACGGCAGGGTCAGGGCACCCGCGGTCCCACAGCTCAGCCGCTTCTCTGCCAGGACATGGGGTGGCACTGCCCGCACGCTGCGGGCTACAGCTCCCATGGACTCCCATTCTACCCCCTGCCTCCTGGCTCTCTCTGGGCGGCTGGAACATCTCTCTCCTGCACCCCACCCAAGGTGACATGTCCCGTCGCTGCCAGCCCCAAAAGATCCCCTGTCCTTCCGGGGACACCTGCCTTGACCATCCATACCTGTCCAGGGCCCTCTCGTCCTCAACACCCTTCCAATAGCCGCTGAGGAGGTCAGGCTTTATCCCTGGGGATCTTCACTGATGTAACACATGAAAGACGCACTTTAGTAAGGTTCACCTGTGATCGGGACGCACAAATCAGTGAGGAAAGAGATGAAAATCGCAACCACTAAGAGGCAACTGCGAAAACTGATGTAGCCAACTGATCCCGAAAGGGGCGATGAACCAATTCATGAGTCAGCGGAAGAGACTCAGCGTGATGCACAAAGAAATGCACACGAGAGCAACGCGGTGTGACTTCAGGACCACTTGATTGCGAAGGATTTTTAAAAACGCTGTTTCCTGAGCAGTCACACAGCTATCGGGAAACTGGGGACTGTAATGTCACTGCTTCGAGGTCAGGAAAACAGTACAACACTTATTGAAGAATTGGGTGTTGTATATATATATATATATATACCAAATGACATGCATTTTCACCCGAAAATTCTATTTCTAGAAATGAATCCCATGTTGAAAAAGAAAGGTGAGCCTGTGCAAAGACGTCTGTTCAAGGATGTTCACTGTGTATTCTTTAGTCCACGGAGAAAGTAACCCAGACGTTCAAACAAACTTGGACCAGCAACAGAACTTGCACACCCAGCTAGAACCACGACACGCCCGCTCTTAGACACACATGTACTACACCAAGGTATCTCAGTTTTTTTGCAACTGTTAAGAAAAAAAAAGTTTGGGAAAAATACGTCAATTAATAATAGTCTTTACCTTCAGATGGAAGAAAAAATGTTTTTCTTAAAGTACATCATTTTTGTTTTCTATATTTTAATATACAAAGAAAGATGAAAACCGAGCCACGTTTGTCTTAAGCTGTATTCTCCAGCAATACAGCCTAACACAAGTATTCATGGGACAATGAATCTCAAAAGTGTTCTCTACTAAACGCTGTGGAGGGGTGGAGGGAAAGAAAGGGGCCCAGGCCGGAAGGCAGCGCCCAGCCCATCATCGTGTTGGTACGGTGGGCACAACCCCACGGGGAATCTCTGGGTACCCTCAAACCACAAAGTGTTCCAGACTGGCCACTCCGGAGGTTAGGAAGGTAATGCTCAGTGTCAGCCATCCACGGGGCACCCTGCCTGGTGGGGAGGGGCTGTGGCCGGAGGGAGGCAGGACGGTGACAAAGGGGACCCGCTACAGGGGTGCGGGCAGAGCAGGGCAGGCACCTCAGAATCATCGGCGGGAGTTCTGATCCTCAAACCACAGAGTGGTCCAGACTGGCCACTCCGGAGGTTAGGAAGGTAATGCTCAGTGTCAGCCATCCACGGGGCACCCTGCCTGGTGGGGAGGGGCTGTGGCCGGAGGGAGGCAGGACGGTGACAAAGGGGACCCGCTACAGGGGTGCGGGCAGAGCAGGGCAGGCACCTCAGAATCATCGGCGGGAGTTCTGATCCTTTAACCGAGTGAGTTCACCGCTCAAGTTAGTCAAACGGGTGCCACGTATGGGAAGGCTCTTGATTGGGACTTTTAAAACCCAGCCTCTGGGGCAGGTGCGAGGACAGAGGGCCCAGGGAGTCTCTGCACCTCCCCCTCAGCTCTAATGTACCCCGACACTGCTCCAGAAATAACATCTTCACACAAAACCCCACCGCTTTTCCTGAGTTTTATCCCAAGTTGTTAATGAGAAGCAAAGCTGTTTTGAGCTCAGTCTGTCTTAAATGTCACAAATCCACTCTCTGGAAGGTTCTTAAATGAAAATCAAAATTAACAAACAACAAATCATCTATAATTATAAAAGGAGGAAAAAACGGTCACTTGCATTTCTTCTTTTTCTCCCTTAAATAAGCACCGGCCTCACAGGGCTTCTGTCCCTTGCTGGCTCTGTCCACCTTTGTCCAGCCACCCCCAGTGGTGGGATTCAAATCATCTAACAACTGGCTCTCTGCTCTCATGACCGTTTTAAGTATAAAAAAAAATAATATACTGAAAGGTAGTTTATTCTTTGATGCATTTAATACTTAAATGAGAAGAATAAAAGAGGTACACAAAACTAGATTATGTTATAATAAAGAGTTTTAAAATATTAATAAAAATATTAAATAATACCTGATTAAAAAACAATAACATTGTTATTTAAGATATTTCCATATTGCTTCTTGATTGAATGAACATCACTACAGGAGCTTAGAACACGCTGTTGCACAGATGAACGTTAAAAAACAGTAAGGAATGTAAACGTCTGATTTCCACCTTAGAGAGGACTCTGATGACAAGTACCATTTTAACAACCAGTTCGCCAAACTCAACAAAAAATCAGGTCTCGGTCCTGCCGAGCCGGTGTGAACCGGCCGAATCCCACCACTGGCCACACCGGTCACCCCTCGGGACTGAGGCATCATTCAGTGGCTTTGTTGAGACTTCCTCAGTTTGAAAATGAAGTGTGTGGCCACACAGACAATGAGGGCAGACACAGAGGAAGGTGCGCTGTGAACGGCCTCCTTGCTGGTCCAGTTCCAGCAGGAGAAGGCCAGGAGCCGGCCACTCCGTCCCCGTCCCCAGGTCCAGGTCCTGCCTCAGACAGACAGCATGCTAATGGGCCAGAGAGCACTGGTGACTTTTTTTTTTAATGGAAAAGAGTCCTCCATGCTATTCTGAGGGTCTGGGAGAGAAAGGACACCCAGCCAGAAGTCTGTGTCCCTGGCTCACTTTACTCTGTCCCCATCCCCGCCATCCAGTGGCAATGTGTGTGCCTGGTGGCCTCCGGGAGGCTGGCACTCAGGGCACCCTGTGCCATGTCCACAGCTCATCCAACAAGACAGTGTCCTCTCACGCACGTCATCCCAACCCTTCACCAGTCAGCATGAGCTGCACCAAGACTACAGAACCTTGTGAGACAGAAAGCAAAGAAATAAAAGAAGAAAGAAAGGAAAGGAAAAGCTGTAGGAGCGAAATAAGTCCTAGAGTGACAAAGAGCAGCACTGACTTTTCAGGCTACCTGCCCTCGAGGAGGCCGGTGCATTTCCCGTGTGGATGCCGTGGCATTTCCGTGTGGACGTCGTGGCACTTCCCGTGTGGATGCCGTGGCATTTCCATGTGGACGCCGTGGCATTTCCGTGTGGACGCTGTGGCATTTCCGTGTGGACACCGTGGCATTTCCCATGTGGACGTCATGGCATTTCCGTGTGGATGCCGTGGCATTTCCCGTGTGGATGCCGTGGTAATTCCTGTGTGGATGCCGTGGCATTTCCCATGTGGACGCCATGGCATTACTATGCCAGATGCCCTCCAGGCTGGGACTTCCTCCTGTCACCTCCTCTGTCCACATCCACGGGGTCTGTCATTGAAGTCTCTGTGCCCCTCCGTCTGTATCTATCACTGACGTGCAAATGTCTTTGCAGGAATGTGTGTAGGCACAGGTCTAGCATGAGGTCAGTGAGGGCGAGGGCATGTCCTCTGTCCCCAGACCATCCTGAGAAGATCTAGAGCAGGGGTCCCCAAACTTTTTACACAGGGGACCAGTTCACTGTCCCTCAGACCACTGGAGAGCTGGACTATAAAAAAAACTATGAACAAATCCCTATGCACACTGCACATATTTTAAAGTAAAAAACCAAAACGGGAACAAATACAATATTTAAAATAAAGAACAAGTACATTTAAATCAACAAACTGACCAGTATTTCAATGGGAACTATGGTCCCTGTGGGCCATAGTTTGGGGACCCCTGATCTAGAAGAACCTGGAAAGGGAAGGGTTGTGGCGCAGAGGAGTTTGTGCGTGGGCCATCAACGCTGACGCCCGACACACGCACTGTGCATCGGTGTGCAGTGGGCTTGACCTCATGTTCCCCCGACTCCTGTCCACCCTCCCTGCCTCAGCCAGGACCTCACGATCACTGTCTCCCGGCTGATCCCCCACCACCCGCCATCTCACTAGAAAAAGCCACATGTGTGTGTGCGTGTGTGCGGGAGTGGTGAGGAGCACCCACAGGGAGTCCAGCTGGACGTGAACCTCCCCAGTTACCATCCGACAGTGGACCCCAAAAGAAAACAAACCACAGAAGTAAAACAGGAAAAACAACAAGACAGCGTTTAGAAGAAAGGGCCACAGGATGAACTTCTGAAAAACTTGAGAGAGTGTCCTCTTCCGATCACAGCTAGTCCCCACGGGGTTCAAATAGCTTCTCCGACATTGAATTCCTCGGGTCCGGAGTTCCGCCATGGCTTCCTCGCTGCCGAGAACGTTACAGCGCCTCGTGCGTCCTGCGCAAGGGCTCTCTCCTTACTTCCACTATCCTCTCCTTACTTCCGCTATCCTCTCCTTACTTCCGCTATCCTCTCCTTACTTCCGCTATCCTCTCCTTACTCCCGCTATCTCTCTCCTTACTTCCGCTATCTCTCTCCTTACTTCCGCTATCTCTCTCCTTACTCCCGCTATCTCTCTCCTTACTTCCGCTATCTCTCTCCTTACTCCCGCTATCTCTCTCCTTACTCCCGCTCTCTCTTTACACCCGCTATCCTCTCCTTACTTCCTCTATCTCTCTCCTTACTTCCGCTATCTCTCTCCTTACTCCCGCTATCTCTCTCCTTACTCCCGCTATCCTCTCCTTACTTCCTCTATCTCTCTCCTTACTTCCACTATCCTCTCCTTACTTCCACTATCCTCTCCTTACTTCCTCTCTCTCCTTACTTCCGCTATCCTCTCCTTACTTCCGCTATCTCTCTCCTTACTCCCGCTATCCTCTCCTTACTCCTGCTATCTCTCTCCTTCCGCTATCCTCTCCTTACT
This sequence comes from Saccopteryx bilineata, assembly GCF_036850765.1. Lineage (NCBI taxonomy): Eukaryota > Metazoa > Chordata > Mammalia > Chiroptera > Emballonuridae > Saccopteryx > Saccopteryx bilineata. Next base: position 2,941,861 of record NC_089495.1, read on the forward strand.
CCCGCTATCTCTCTCCTTACTTCCCCTATCCTCTCCTTACTCCTGCTATCTCTCTCCTTACTTCCGCTATCCTCTCCTTACTCCTGCTATCTCTCTCCTTACTTCCTCTATCCTCTCCTTACTTCTGCTCTCTCTCCTTACTCCCGCTATCCTCTCCTTACTTCCGCTATCCTCTCCTTACTTCCGCTATCTCTCTCCTTACTTCCGCTATCTCTCTCCTTACTTCCACTCTCTCTCCTTACTTCCGCTATCCTCTCCTTACTTCCGCTATCTCTCTCCTTACTTCCGCTATCTCTCTCCTTACTCCCGCTATCTCTCTCCTTACTCCCGCTCTCTCTTTACACCCGCTATCCTCTCCTTACTTCCTCTATCTCTCTCCTTACTTCCGCTATCTCTCTCCTTACTCCCGCTATCTCTCTCCTTACTCCCGCTATCCTCTCCTTACTTCCTCTATCTCTCTCCTTACTTCCACTATCCTCTCCTTACTTCCACTATCCTCTCCTTACTTCCTCTCTCTCCTTACTTCCGCTATCCTCTCCTTACTCCCGCTATCTCTCTCCTTACTTCCTCTATCCTCTCCTTACTTCTGTTCTCTCTCCTTACTTCCGCTATCTCTCTCCTTACTCCCGCTATCCTCTCCTTACTCCTGCTATCTCTCTCCTTCCGCTATCCTCTCCTTACTCCCGCTATCTCTCTCCTTACTTCCCCTATCCTCTCCTTACTCCTGCTATCTCTCTCCTTACTTCTGCTATCCTCTCCTTACTCCTGCTATCTCTCTCCTTACTTCCGCTATCCTCTCCTTACTCCCGCTATCTCTCTCCTTACTTCCTCTATCCTCTCCTTACTTCTGCTCTCTCTCCTTACTTCCGCTATCTCTCTCCTTACTCCCGCTATCCTCTCCTTACTCCTGCTATCTCTCTCCTTCCGCTATCCTCTCCTTACTCCCGCTATCTCTCTCCTTACTTCCCCTATCCTCTCCTTACTCCTGCTATCTCTCTCCTTACTTCTGCTATCCTCTCCTTACTCCTGCTATCTCTCTCCTTACTTCCTCTATCCTCTCCTTACTTCTGCTCTCTCTCCTTACTCCCGCTATCCTCTCCTTACTTCCGCTATCCTCTCCTTACTTCCGCTATCTCTCTCCTTACTTCCGCTATCTCTCTCCTTACTCCCGCTATCTCTCTCCTTACTTCCGCTATCCTCTCCTTACTTCCGCTATCTCTCTCCTTACTTCCGCTATCCTCTCCTTACTTCCGCTCTCTCTCCTTACTTCCGGTATCTCTCTCCTTACTTCCACTATCTCTCTCCTTACTTCCGCTATCCTCTCCTTACTTCCGATATTCTTGCCAAGAGGCAGGTTCATACTTGAACAAACTGACCCTGTTGTAATTCTTCCTGGCTTCCTGATACATGGTTATCTGTGCACCTCAAACCACATCGAATGTGTCCTTCCAGATGAAAACTTAACGTAGGACCCACGTGGTGCACACTGAGTGTGTGAGAGCAACCAGGGGAAGAATCAGCCCATCCTAATGTCGGCTTCTGCAATGCATTTCCCCTCTCAGAACCCTATGTCATTAGAGCGAGCTCTGAAGTGACCCGATATCCTTGGGCGTCTGTCTGCGTGACTTCCAATTCAAATAAAAGGGCTGTGATATCATGCACACAGAAAAGTTACACATTAGAGGTCGCATTTTCGTCTTCTTACTGAAAGATCCTGTGTGTCATGGTATCCTACTATAAAATGGACTCCTCCCCGATATGAGCTAATTGTTAATGTACATTAAGGTGATCCTGGCCACTTTCCAAAGTAATAATCAATTCGAAACTCTGGATCTAACGTTATGATTTATGGCTAGCTCAGAAATACTTACTTCCCTAGGAAAAAATATTACTAGGACGGTGTCCCCTTCATCTATAATGAAGAATTCATAGAAATGACCTTTGAAATAGAAACTAGGTTCCATTCACTATTAAATACTAATGATTTAATCAACGTAAGTTATGAAATGTTTAGCCTATGTTAGTTTGGGGCTCTCGTCTAAGAAGGGATGTTGGTTTAGAGTCCTGACAGCCCCGTGTTGGAATTTATTCCTGACATTCCTGAGACCAGAAATTCCCAGGAACAAGCTAGACTCACAGAATCTCTGTCCTTCTAGTTACAAAGTAGGGTATATCTTTCAGCTGGTTCTCTTGTACAACTGAATTACTGAAAAGACCCCTGGCTCCCAACCACGCCCGATTTAATTCAAAATAAAAAGAGATGCACTCTTTATATCAGAAAAAAAAAAAGATAACTCCATCTATTGTTTCCATTGATGCCTATTCTCTTTTGTTGTTATCTTGTTTTGGTTCTTTTTGTTTGTTTGTTTGTTTTATAAGTGAGAGGAGGGGAGAGAGAGAGAGAGAAAGGACTCCCACAAACGCCCAGACCAGGATCTACCCAGCAACCCCCGTCTGGCGCCAATGCTCACACCAATTGAGCTATTCTCAGTGCCTGGGGCCCAATGCTCTAACCAATCAAGCCACTGCCTGAGGGAGGGGAAGAGAGAGAGAAGGGGAGGGGGGGAGAGAAGCAGATGGTCACCTCTCCTGTGTGCCCTGACCGGGGATTGAACCTGGGACAGCCACACGCCAGGGCCATTGATGCCTATTCTAATCATCTGTTGAAAGAGTGGCGTAAATGTTTTTATAGACTCTTACTGGGGGATAGTGGGTTGGAGTCCTGTGTCTCCAGTGCTCCGCCTGGGAGCTCAGTCCGCTGATGGGAGAGCCCAGCTGCACTGCCTCCCACCTCTGCAGAAGGTACACCGTGAGGACCGGGTGAGAACCCTGTGTACAACGCTCGCAGACGCCGCTAGCTCACGCCTGCTCTCCATCAGGAGGACGGCCATTCACTCAGCACACACGTGCAATGAACGTGTCTCGTGTCGAAGGCGCTGGATGTCGTGCCGTAGACGCAGCTGTCACCAACGGCGGCACACAGGTGCCCACAGAATAGTGCCAGGAGTGGGGATGTGGCATTTCATGGTTGCTTGGCATGTTGCTCAACAGCTGACCTTACACCCCCCCCGTGATGAAGAGCCGTTTCCTTCACGCGTCAGAACTGAACAGGCCTGCGCTCCGCGTGGAAGGACACGAGCTCGTCTCCCTGACGTCAGACCACAACGCCCCTAACCGGACGAGGTAAAATCCACCCTCTCTCGGGTTCTGGGAACACGGGTCTCTAACCACTGACCCTGGAAAACTGACAGAACAAAAGCAGATCAAAAACGGAAAAAAAAATTAGATCATTTTTGTGCAAATTTTCAGAGGTTAAAAATCAATAGACGAGCACAGCGATGTTCAACCTTTTTCATCTCGCACATAAAGCAGTTACTAAAATTCTGCGGCACACCAAAAACTTTTATGTAATGTTTGGCCAATCTGACAAAAAATATATATATAAGGATAATTTTTATTCATTTACATCAGGCAGCTTTTGTTGTGTTGGCTGCTGTCATTTGTTTTTATTTGACCGTGTACTCTAAAGGAAAAGAGGTCAGTGCCCTTGGCTGGATAGTCAGGGATTGCAGGTTTTAACAGTTCTTATTGGCAGACCGGTTCGAAACCGCTGGGGTATAACATCCGTGGACGTGATAAAATAAAGGTGTAGCGCTAAATTGTGTGCGTTCACTCAAGAGATGGCTAACCGCGTACATCTCTCAGTGTCAGTGTGATCGTTTTCTCTATGAGAAGGGATCCTGACTGACTTTGTTGCATCGGCAGAGAAAAGGATGGGAAGGAGAGTGGGAGGGGGAAGAGAGGGAGTTAGAGAGGGGGGAGGAGGAATAGGGAAGAGATAAGAAGAGGTGGGGGAAGGGCAGGGGAGGGAAAGAAAGGGCACTATTACAAAGCAGTTTCACTGATCAAAACACAGAACCACGGTGTGCACACGCATTCCATCGGTGTGAGCGCTTTCTGAAACTCCCAAGCACCTTCGCGTCTCCGATGTGCGCGTGCCAACGTGTTTCTAGGAAACTTCGTGTCATCCTATGACAACCAGGTACCTTCTTTTTTTTTTTTTTTTTTTTTTTTCATTTTTCTGAAGCTGGAAACAGGGAGAGACAGTCAGACAGACTCCCACATGCGCCCCACCGGGATCCACCCGGCACGCCCACCAGGGGCAGTGCTCTGCCCCCCAGGGGGCGATGCTCTGCCCATCCTGGGCATCGCCATATTGCGACCAGAGCCACTCTAGCGCCTGAGGCAGAGGCCACAGAGCCATCCCCAGCACCCGGGCCATCTTTGCTCCAATGGAGCCTCGGCTGCGGGAGGGGAAGAGAGAGACAGAGAGGAAAGCGCGGCGGAGGGGTGGAGAAGCAAATGGGCGCTTCTCCTATGTGCCCTGGCCAGGAATCGAACCCGGGTCCTCCGCACGCTAGGCCGACGCTCTACCACTGAGCCAACCGGCCAGGGCCATCCAGGTACCTTCTGACAGGTCCAGAGAACGGCTCATTCTCAGACACGCCGTGTGAACACGCTTCCTGGAGGTGGGACCGTTCTGAGAAACAAAAGCACTGGAAACAGGAGGACCCACCGCTAAGAGATAGAAACGGAAACTTCATTTTCCCTTCCTGGTAAACAGAGAGCAATGGTACATTTGGAAAAAAAAAAAAAAAAGTAGGAAAGTAAACAAGGTTTGTAATAAAGCCATTCAAACTGAAAGCTAATTGAAAGTACCCAGCTATCACGCTGATAATGTTAAATTGGAATATAGAAAGAGGTATAGACCTGATTTTGCTATTACCCCTCACCCCCCCCCCTTTTTTTTCCCCTAACCTGGACATTAGTTAAGTCACTTGAATAGTAAGATAAATGTCTGAGATCCCTCTAGTCCTCACATTGTGATTCAGGGACATGTGCCTGTTCCGTATCTCTCCTCTCCCTCCGTCTCATATGCATATTTAGCCGATTTTCTTTATCATGGGTCATCTGCTGTACTTTACATAGCAGCTAAACGTCCTTTGAAAACCATGAATTCCTGTGCCAGTTTCTGGTCTCTCTCACACTGTGAGCTGCTGGGATAAATCACTTCTCATTCTTTAAGGTGGCTAAGACCTTGCTTAATACAGCCCGGACGCCTGGTTGGCTGCAGAGGCTGCATGCAGAGAGCTGCCCACGCCATTCCCGCAGCCTGGGTCGTCACCTGGCTGGCCGCCCTCCCTGTCACAGCACTGGACCTTCCGCACTCTCACTCGCGAGAGACTTGAGAAGGAGACAGAGGAAGTCCTGCCCACGTTACAACACGAAGGCGTGTGGCGTGCCTTCAAAACACGCATTATGTTAACATAAAGGATGTTCGCGTCGGTGAGAGAACTGACCTATCAGAGGCTCACATCGTCTAACCCTGCTCAGCTGGTCCACTTTTTCACAGTCCACTGATGGATACAGGACGAGTCAGAAAGTACACACAGGCAGCTAGAGAACGGTCATGGGGATGTGGAGCCCAGCACAGAGGACCAGGTCTATCATGTTGTAATGACAGCGGATGGGGTCAGGTGGAGACGGGAACTATCGAGGGGACCCCTGTGCCAGTTACCTAATGCCCAACCGCTGGGATGAACACAACAAAAAATGTGAGGGTAGCGAAGGTTGTAGAAGTTCCCAGAGAGTGATGACTTGATTGTGTGTGATGTATCCCGACGATCGGCCACGCCCTGGCCAAGTACAAGCAGCCCTGGAGAATTTTAAGCGCACCATCTTACTGAGGGACAACATGGGGCCCGACGGTGTTCAGCAGCCTGAGCAGTGTCACACCCCCGTTCACAGGCAGACCCTGCGGAGCGGACAGGGTCCCCCCCTGGATCTGAAGGCCCCTTCCATCATCTGCTCCGTTTTGTAATCTGGGACTAGTCTCTCCCCTCCCAGCCTGCGAACAGAGCAGAGACTAAAACACAACAGACCCAGGGTTGACGTCAGAGACCTCATACCGGACGGATGCCATCCCTGTCCCCCTTCCTCCCCAGCCAAGGCAGTGATACCTCCTGCTGAAACTGAATCTACTTCTGTCCCCTGGAGCTCTTTCCCCACCAGCCAGCTCCTGTCACACTAGCGAACGGCAAACATCGAGGGGAACATCATTCCCTTTAAACACCACGAATTGATGTATCTATCCTCATCTGGAAACAGTCACAAGCATCAAGACGTACGAGCGACAGATGCCTGTTCAGGCTGGCCTCGTGTCCTGTGTGGTCAGTGAAGAATTAGTTCAGCCCCTCCCGGAAGGATGCATTCCATTTGAAAAATACCCACTTCAACACAAAAATCTAGCCACGTGTGATGACTGTGATGTCCTGAGCCCTGGACAGAAGGGGAACAAGCAAAACAAGGAAGTGAGGCCGTGATGGCACGGAAGACCACGTCACCCGTCCAGGTCCCGTTGGAAGACCACGTCACCTGTCCAGGTCACGTGCCCCTGAGACACGGCCGTCTGTCAGTTCTGGGTCACGTTTTGATTTCTTATAGGCACCGTGTTACAAAAAAAGCAAAGTAAAGCAAAGAGAAGCAAAGAAAAGACAAGAAAAGGAAAGAAAAGAAAACTTCTAATCTCATCTTGCTTACCCCATAACCTCATATTGGAGATATTATAAAATATGGAAACGATGACATCTTTCAGATTCCTTGCATCACAGAAGCAGTGCATTTTCACAGCCAGTCAACAGAGAACAGAGAAAAGTGCTCAGGTGACTTGTCTGGGATCCTGTCAGGCGGCATTGCCAGTCACCTGCGCCCCTGTCCTTCGCCACGTAGGGTTACAGCTTCCCGCCCGGAAGGTGGGCCATGCCAGGTGGGGCAGAGGGAGGTTTACCACCGTGTGTCTGTGAAATACAGAGCTCACTTCTGCACCCCCGATTGTGAATCATGGTGCCACTCTCCACACGAAGAGCTGTAAGCCTACAGGTGCCACCCAGTCTTTCTCCGCCGCACGGACCCGGGCGCGGCCGCACAAGCAGGCTCCCCGGCTTCCGAGGGCACCTGCCAGGCTGTGCCAGCTCCCGCATGAGCGTCTGTCATCACCACGGGCACAGGGTGCTGCCCGAGATCAGAGACTCAAGGCCCCCGAGGGCCAGGCTGGGTCAGGTCCAGCGTGAACCAACCACCTCCGACTGCTGACAGGTGCAGAAGAGGGAAAGAACTGTGGGTCCTCACACAGCCCTGAGTGCTGGCAGGAACCGTTCCTCAGCATCTGCCCGGCAACCGTAGATTCTACACTAAATATTCTAAATAATTCTAAAATAAATATTAACATCTATACATCGACACACATACCTTACATACGTGTATGCATTCCTAGATACAGGGTGGGGCAAAGGTAGGTGTGAGTACACGGGACAGAGTTCATTCTTGTGTTAACTAGAATGTAGCAATTACTGTATTCTTATCCGTATGAACCACCGGGAGCAGCAGAGGGTGGCAAGCAGACGGCTCCGATCGCCGGGGCCCCCTCCGCCATCAGTGAGGCTGCACGGCTGGGTGAGGAACGATGATGAAACAGCACCTGTTGTGGGCGCCGGGTGGGCAAACACGCGTGCTATTTATTTATGCAAAAGAAGAAAACGTGTGCAAGTTCATTTCCTGAGGCCTGAGCCTGCATATCCTTCTCGTGCTCCTGAGACGAACATTTGTGGAGCGCATCTGAGAGGGCAGAACTTTTCTTGGCTAGGTTCTAAGGATTCAAAGGGAAATGTCAAATAAATGACCCGAGAAAACAGAACTGACCTGGCTGGAGCTCAAGACTGCGTTCTAAGATAACGCCCGCCGTGAGTGAAGCCCGTCTTCTGAGCTCCCTGGTGGTGGTAGGTGGGGGTGGGGTGGGGGGGCACACATCGAGATGTCTCTGTAGACTTATCATAACAGAGCCGAGCCACTCTGGGCGAGGGCTAGAAATCATCATTGTAAGTGGCCAACAGAATCTCGTTTATATATACACTGTGGGGACACCCTCCTCTCTCTCTCTCTCTCCCTCTCTCTCTCTCTGTCACCTCTCAGGGAGGTCTCACCTTGCCATCTGAGGAAGATGAAGAGGTGCTTGACAAGCTCTAGCCCCAGGAGCTGTGTGCGCACTCACAGGGAGGCGGATCTCATTACGAATAAAAGTGGTCACAGCTCTTAATTCAGAGACGGCTGCTAGAGCCATTCACAAAACGTGTGCAGGCTGTGAAGGTCTGACTTCACCGAGGCTGTTCCTTCAGAGCAAAAGCTGTAGTTTTAAAACAATTAGAAGAAAAGAAAAACATTCTGGGAAAAGAATGATACAATCAATTCAATGTGTTATACACATTGGTACAAAGATATCTCCATAGCTACAGTTTCCAGACTGCCACCAGGGGATGGAACCGTGACTTCGAAAGTTTCCTGTCCAACACCCACCATGGTAGCAGTCCGGAGGACAGCTGAGATCTCCCAGCACCACCCGTGACCCGAGAACAGGGCATGGTGCAGAATTACTTACACGTGGTTCATCTTACTGCTTGCTTCCATTGCTGAACTCTGTTTAATAATATCATCATTTTCTCGCTATCCTCCATCAACGTTATTTTCTAATTTTTTTAATTTCAGTTAACATTTGACATTATTTTGTATTAGTGTCAAGTGTTCACAGAGTGGTTAGAGGATCACATGTAATCTGCAAAGCAGTCCCACCGACATTCCCTGTCCCCACCTGGCACCAGACGTAGTTATCCCAACGTTATTGACGATGTTTCCTATGCAGAAAGGTACATCCCTGAGACTCCTCTGTCACTAACAATCGTCACATTTTTTCATTTTAGTGAGAAGCGGGGAGGCAGTCAGACAGACTCCCGCATGCACCCAACCGGGATCCACCCGGCATGTCCACCAGGGGGTGATGCTCTGCCCATCTGGGGTGTCGCTCTGTCACAACCGGAGCCATTCTAGTACCTGAGACGGAGGCCACGGAGCATCCTCAGCGCCCAGGCCAACTCGCTCTAATCGAGCCATGGCTGCGGGAAGAGAGAGATAGAAAGAAAGGAGAGAGGGAAGGGTAGAGAAGCAGATGGGTGCTTCTCCTGTATGTCTTGGCCAGAAATTGAACCCAGAACATCCACATGCCACACATCCAACACTCTAGCGCTGAGCCAACCGGCCAGGGCCCAATCATCATATTTTAACACATTAAATTTCAGAGCTACTGGTTGCTAATTCTCTAAATATTTCTTCAAAGAATATATTACACAAGATACTATGTCCAAATAAACATGACAAGTAAATGTTATATTTGTAGTACAAATAAATACTGCTACATTATGCCCCCCAAACTCTATTCACGTAGATGATTTGCACCTGTGCTTCTGTCCGTGATTTGTTCTGTCCCAGGCGTGGCCTGGAGCCTTGTGAGCCGATGGTACGAGGCTCAGGCCAACCCTTGTGCTCCCTCCCAGTCACCACAGAGCCGGGGTCCCTCCCCCACCAGCTCCAGCCCCGAGAGTCTGTACGAGAGAAACCTGGGCCGACCTCCCAGAGCGATGAGAGCACCGGCATAGCCGATGGGAACATCCACACTCCACACTGGGCGTTCCCCCTCGGCCAGCGGGGCCAGAAGCTGACCAGGCACGGACACACCCTGACTGCCTTCCGGGATTTCCCTCCGGGTAGAGGAGGCCCACCTCTTCACATGTGTGGCCACAGTGTGCTTCTGTTTGGTCCTTTGAGGAAGCCCAATAAACCACCCCGTGGTCTCAGAAAGCGTCCTTGAACAGAGTGGATAAACATGGTACATCTTCTTGTCCCATGAAAACACTTGCCTTTCTGCGCTGTGGGGTGAAATTCTTAAAGCTAGAAACCGGTTCTGTGTTAAATGAATACTGAAGCAAGAAACGGCTCATCTAGGAACATGGCAGGATCCTCCATTCCCCCAAGAGCCGGTGCTAAACCACCAAAATTTGGGGTAGTTTATCTTTCTGGCTGCATTCATATCTTCCACTGAGCTCCTCTGAGCCAAAAATACAGCATCTGAAATCATCCTCAGTTAAACCTCACCCTCGAACCCAGACCCGCGATTCCCCGTAGCAGGTGGTCTGAGTACAGAACTGAGTCGAGCGAGACTTGCGCCGAGGGCTGTGCGACTGATTTTAGGGACACGCGGACGCCTCTCAGATGTGAATCATCAACACATCCACTCTCTTCAAAGATGTCTTTGACACAGGAGATAAAACAACATTGTAATAGCTGTCCCTTCAAGCATACACATGCCAAGCTATCCTTTGAGAAGCCCGCTCGTATTATCCCGTTAAAGGTCCTTTAAACTCTAAAGACACGGCCATCGCTGGTTCCCCTTCGAGCTGGAGGTACCAGAGTCCAGCCCAGGGTGGTGTCATGACGAGCGGATGTCAGTGGCGAGCGGCAGGATCAGGACCTGAACCTTCTTCTCCATGATTCTAAAACCCCGTGACGTTATAGAGTCCCGCTGTGAAAGCTGCTGTATCCATAGTTACCCTCCATCCGAGGGTTATGTTATTTACAAGACAGATTAAAGAATAAACACATTTATTTTATCCCCAATAAAAATCTAGAAAAGGAAAGACATCTTGGCTAGATAGAAAGTAGGGCAACATAAATCATTTTGGGTAAAAAGTAAAAAACAACAACAACAACAACAAAAAACTTTGCACAAATTAAGGGGGAAAAGAAACATTTCTGGTCAAAGGCTGATTAATCATCCAGCATCGTAGGGTCATAAAAGAGTTTAAATATAAATCAACAATTTTTAAAGCTCTGTGTCCTGCCCGAGCCAAGGCGTGGCTGACCGTCTGGAAGGACGAGGGGAGGATGGGCCAGCCGAGCGGCTCTGGACGCCTGGAGCCTCAGGGGTGACATCACGCTCACGGGGGGCCCACTGCGCTGGTGCTCAGTCTCTGGAGCCAGGCCGGAGTGCAGATCCACACCCTTCGGCGGACGGGAATGCGAGCTACATAGGTCACTTTACATTTTCTACTGGCCTCGTTTTTTTAGAAAAAGAAATGGGTAAGATTGATTTTAATAGTTTTTATTTACCTTAGTATATCCAAAACACTATTCTTTCCTATGTCACCAGTGTGAATGTTATTAGTGAGCTATTTCACATTCTTTCATTTTCACTAAATTTTTGAAATTCAATGTGTACTTTGAACCTTTCAGCACATCTCAGTGTGGACTAGTGACCTCTCCAGGGCTCCATAAGCAGGTGCTGCGTGGCCACCTGGGTGACCAGCAGGGCCAGGTGACATCCAAGTTCAGCCTCTCACCAGGGCTGTGAACCTGGGGCAGTCTCCTCACCGCTTGGGGTCCCAGCGCACTCCCCTGTACCTGCGGTAAGGACAGCACCTCCCTCGTGATCACGCTGGTGGCGTCACCGGGATGAGATGTGTAACGTGCCTTGGGCAGGGGGTGCCCATTGGGGGCATATCTGTGAAGACCAGTCACTAATTAGCTAAGCTCAGAACTGCTCGGGCTGCCATCATCAACACGGAACAGCAGTCTAGTGTTCAGACTTCATCATTTTACATCATTTTGAAGAATATGAAAGAGACTTCAAGGACTTGCGTCACGTTCACCGACAGGAATCCCTAGGACTTAATTGGAAGTGTGTTGTTTATCATATTATTTCCATGAGATAATTTAGCTTCTAAAAATTCAAACTGCTGAGTGTGTGTGTGTGTGTGTGTGTGTGTGTGTGTGTGAGTGTGCGCCTGTGTGTGTATACACACTTCCCAATTAGGTTTTCAGGAAAGTACACAGATAATGTTATTTTTTATTTCATAGATAACCGAGCAACATCTTCTTAGCCCATTCCAATGAGTTAATGAGAATCAGTCAACTGGAAGTTTTCATAATTCATATGTAACAATGTGTTTACTCTGAGGAGATTGAAAAGCCCTAAGAAAATGGCCTGCATATCACCGATACGATACATTGTATGAAGAATGGAGACGGGAACTTTATAAATTAGTTCACGGTCTTCAGAGGGTTTACAAGGAAATTGTTAGGACCCTTCCATCAGAAGCACCTACAATTAAGCTGCCCCCTTCCCCACAGCGTGAAGCTCGAGTGAGGGATGAAACAGGTTTGAGATGAAAAGCCAGGCAGTAGAGCGGCGTTTGTTCCAAGAGCTCCTTTTCCTGTGCTATTCCACCCCGTGAAATGTACACTACATGAGAAGGTTCCTCAGACTCTATCAGAAGAGGAATTCGAGCCTCTCGGAGAAGGCTGGCGGGGAAGCGGAAGGCATTACTGCAACTTTACATAAAAGACCGCGGGAGCCACGTCCGACCCTGGTGACGTGGGTGACCCGAGCCTGGTTCCTTTCTCCTCTTCTCATGTCTAAAAAGTTGTGATGCGCAGGCGGAAACTCAGAACAGCCCAGAACCCCAGGTCACTGGATTTCAGGCTAATCTGCTTACATAAGAAATGCAACAGCGAACATCGGCTGGAAGGGACACCCATCGGAGACCTCTCTGCAGTCAAGCTGCCGTGGAGATGGGCTTGCTGCTTTTCAACCATGTCAACAGGAGGATATTCCCCACATAAACACACTAAGTGCAATCGTACAAAGGTGTCATTTGACTACTTTTGTTCCGGAGGGACAGGATCATAAAAGGTGCAATCTAATAACAGTTAGAGGCAGAAAGACCACACACGGGAGCCACAGCAGTGGGAGTGGCAGTGGTGGGCGGCTTGCTGGGATGAGCTTGAAAAGAAAAGTAAACGGGAATGTGCTTTTCATCTTTTATGACGATTGAAAATGTCTCATAATGCACGTACCCGGTACGTACTTTACAATGTCAATGGGGCTCTCATACCCAGATGATTATTTTGTGTGCTGAAGGAATTTGGATTGGTCCTTAACACAAGAAAAGGTTTGTTCACATTCGTTCCCTGGCTTCCTTGTATCAATTTTACCTGAAGAGTATGGTTTCCAACACAACGTATTGCAGAGAAAACAGGAAACGGTCTGATGTCTTTGCTCGAAAGACACGGTGAGATCAGCACGCCATCCTCCCCAATTCGGAGGAGTGCTCCGTGACACACTGACTGTCTCTGGTGATGGAGTTTTCTGATAGGGGCTTTGCAACGGGCCCTGCAGATACACGCTGAGGGTCAAAAAGAAAAAAGCAAATACATGAATAAAACGGAGCACGAACGAGCGTTTTCTTATTTTAGCAGGGGCCAAGAAACGGCGGTGCTGTGTACAGATCCTGTCTCTCACACAATTCTGACTCGGACATCACTGAAAACTCGTGCACGGCTGGGCAGGAACCGTCAGCAACACGCAGGTGACCCCGTGGCTCCCTGCTGTGGGGCTCAGGGGACGCACGTGTGGCAGGGGAGAGAGCAGGTGGCCCCGTGGCTCCCCGCTGTGGGGCTCAGGGGACGCTCGTGTGACAGGGGAGAGAGCAGGTGGCCCCGTGGCTCCCCGCCGTGGGCTCAGGGGACGCTCGTGTGGCAGGGGAGAGAGCAGATGACCCCGTGGCTCCCCGCCGTGGGGCTCAGGGGACGCTCGTGTGGCAGGGGAGAGAGCAGGTGGCCTCGTGGCTCCCCGCCGTGGGGCTCAGGGGACGCTCGTGTGGCAGGGGAGAGAGCAGGTGGCCCCGTGGCTCCCCGCCGTGGGGATCAGGGGGCGCCCGTGTGGCAGGGGAGAGAGCAGGTGGCCCCGTGGCTCCCCGCCGTGGGGCTCAGGGGACGCCCGTGTGGCAGGGGAGAGAGCAGGTGACCCCGTGGCTCCCCGCCGTGGGGCTCAGGGGACGCCCGTGTGGCAGGGGAGAGAGCAGGTGGCCCCGTGGCTCCCCGCCGTGGGGATCAGGGGGCGCTCGTGTGGCAGGGGAGAGAGCAGGTGGCCCCGTGGCTCCCCGCTGTGGGGATCAGGGGGCGCCCGTGTGGCAGGGGAGAGAGCAGGTGACCCCGTGGCTCCCCGCCGTGGGGATCAGGGGGCGCCCGTGTGGCAGGGGAGAGAGCAGGTGACCCCGTGGCTCCCCGCCGTGGGGCTCAGGGGGCGCTCGTGTGGCAGGGGAGAGAGCAGGTGACCCTGTGGCTCCCCACCGTGGGGCTCAGGGGACGCCCGTGTGGCAGGGGGGAGGAACACAGCTGTCCCCTGTTTGCCTGTCCTAGGCGTCTGAGCCAGACACCACCTCAGCCCAAGTCTGCATTTCACAGATGAACAGCTCTAAGCTGGGGGTGACTTCTCTTCTCTGTCTGGGGTGCCGGCTACGTTTCACCGAAGACACGGGCTTCGAGTCCCTCCCTCCACCCCGTTAACCTCTCTCGCACGCCCGCACAGACCATTACAGGGAAAGGGCCCTAATGTACTCTGCATACTTACTCTAGTCCATTAGAGAAACAAGGTACAAAGTGAATACAAAGAAAGGAAAACGCTCTTGAAGAAGCTGCCTTTCTTCCTGAAGCACTGGGACAGAAATACCCAGCGTGCGCGCCCCTGTCTCTTTGTAGCGGCTCCGGGAGAGGAAATCGCATTCCTCCCCCCTCCCCCCTCGAAGGCAGTCAGCCCTGTTGATGTGGTCCCAGCAGCGCCTCCCTGGACCCTTCAGAGGCCGAGGAACGGGCATGTCAGAAGACAGCTCACTAGACCATGCGTTTCTTGACAAAACTCAAAGCCTAAACAATTCTTCTTCTTCAAAAAAAAATAGCCTTGTCTTATTTACCTGCCAAAACTCACACCAATTTTGGGGCCAGAAGGCACAGATTTTAGCTTGCTTTTATGATTCCCCCCTCACCACACACACACACACACTGATGTAGATACTGCTGTACGATTTACATAGCGGAGGAAAAGAAAAACTAATCTTAAACGTGTTTAGTTCCTTCTCACTCACGGACTCCGTGCTTCCTGGATGCTCAGACTGAAAGCAACACTGCAGGTTCTGTTCTCAGGAACACATTTAAGAAGGAAATGTGCTTAGAAAAGTCAAACATGGAATGGGAGGAAAAGGCCTGTCTGTCTAAAAAAAATATCGCTTCCGACCAGAGCCTGTGTTGTGAAGAGAAATAAAACTCGCTAACACTCTTCCAAAATAAATAAATAAATAAACAAACAAACACCAGAAATACTAGGTTCACCGGCCACTGACCTCTCTGAAAACAACATGTAATTGATGGCCTACAAATACGCCTTGTTCTCTGCATTCTTCCTGCAGACCAGGGAGTTTCCAAAAATAAATATCAGAAGCTTTCTGATTTGTTCCCCCCCCCCCAATCATAATGAGCAAACACCCGTGACCATGTTAGCCCTTCCCAGAAGCCCTGGAGGAGAATCACGCTTACCAAAGTTCAGATCTCTGGTGCACATCTCTGCCGTGCCTCTAAAAGGGTCTCCAGAGCTATAATAACTTCAATTGACACATTGCATGAGAGAAAGACACATTGTTAAGAGACTCGAGAATCCTCAGTAATTCAAGATGAAAACAGCAAGATAAACCCCTGACATCATACCATGGGGTGAAAATCTCTAGGGTTGTCGCCGAATTTCATCAGATGCTAGAAAGTACTTCTCAAACACAGAGCAGTTTTATGCCAGTTTTTACCTTGACCAAATACAACACGAGCTGAAAAGAGTATTTACAGAAAGGCTGAGCAATCTACGCTCCCTGGGCATCTTAAATGTATGCAGTCATGGTTAGTGATTAATCAGTAATGACTGTAAAATTGCATAGAAGCATTTCCATGCCTCATCACAGATTCCATTGAAACATGAGGTAGAGTGTCAATGGCAGAAACATTTAGGGAGTAATTGCAAACCAGATCTTAATGGCATGTATGGAAGCTTCAGCCTGTTCCCTAGAATGAACTACCTGGAAACTGAAGAACAATTAGACTTATTTTTCCTTAAAAACAACCAGCGTTGCCTGACCAGGCGATGGTGCAATGGATAGAGCATCAGACTGGGATGCGGAGGACCCAGGTTCGAGACCCCAAGGTCTCCAGCTTGAGCACGGGCTCATCTGGTTTGAGCAAAGCTCACCAGCTTGGACCCAAGGTCGCCGGCTCGAGCAAGGGGTTACTCGGTCTGCTGTAGCCCCATGGTCAAGGCACATATGAGAAAGCAATCAATGAACAACTAAAGTGTCACAACGAAAAACTAATGATTGATGTTTCTCATCTCTCCATTCCTGTTTGTCCCTGTCTATCCCTCTTTCTGACTCTGTCTCTGTAAAACAAACAAACAAACAACAAAAAACAAAAAACCATCAGCATTATAGAAGGTCTACTTGTGTAAATAAAGATGCATCATTTTATTATTTCTGCAAATATTTTTTAAGAGCCTACTATGTGCTGGGTCCTACTAACAGATCGGAGACATCCAAAGGAACATAACAGATAACCCAAGTCAAGTAGCTGTGTACCGTGACATATTTTTCAGAATTTTGTACCAGCATAAAAAACTATTGGTGAGAAAATGTTCTTAGATATCAAAATCTCTCTTTGTTAACTCAAGCTTACTAAAATAAGAACCCCCAAAATTATAATGTTAAGAACTCTTAATCCCCATTAGGTGGATAACAGCAATATTTAACTGATAAAAATATTATGTAGTCATTCAACCATGTTTTGTTATATAAGCTGATAACTGGATGGTAATTTTATCTATCGGTTACTTGTTTTGATTGATCTTTATACCTCATAATCACTTTCAATTTTGAAATCTATTAATTGTATAGGCGTAGTTTAAAATTTCCTTTGAAATTGTGACTTGACCGGTCAGGAAATGAAGTCGTCGTCCCTTGGGTTACCTAGACAGTGACAAATGACAGGGTCTGAGTCCATCAAGGGTGATCACGTCAGTTTCACCGAGGGCTGGAGGACTTCATAATGAGCATCTTCAGGTCAATAGAATTGAACACGTTAGGGCAAAGCTTTGTTATTTCTTCATTTGAACAACTAAATTAACAATCCATTTTAATTGGCTGCAAATCAGTTAATTTGCAGTTGGGTACAGTCCTCTCAGCCTCCTGCATCAGGCTCCAGGCATGACGGCCCCGTCCTCCGCGGTCCAAGCCGGCCGTGGACGAATGTTCCTGCCAGACTGGTTCACGGCACCATGCTGAGAAGGAAAAATGGGTGTCGACCTCGGCACAACTCGTGAGCATTCTGCAACCCGAAAATGAGTTCAAGGATGTTACAGAATGACGTGGACAGTGGCGTGAACCCCGGAATGACGCCACTTGTGATGCAAGAAAAGGGGTGTGGTGAATGGACACAGACAGGTAAGGAGACCAGCCTTTAGGGCAGGGGTTGGGAACCTTTCTGGCTGAGAGAGCCATGAACGCCACATATTTTAAAATGTAATTCCGTGAGAGCCGTACAACGACCCGTGTACGTTAGGCATTATCCAATAAAAATTTGGTGTTGTCCCGGAGGACAGCCGTGATTGGCTCCAGCCACCCGCAACCATGAACATGAGCGGTAGGAAATGAATGGATTGTAACACATGAGACTGTTTTATATTTTTAACGTTCTTATTATTTTTATTAAAGATTTGTCTGCGAGGCAGAGGCAGCCATCGAAAGAGCCGCGTCTGGCTCGCGAGCCGTAGGTTCCCGACCCCTGCTGTAGGTGGTCCCCATCTGGTCGTCCTTCCACGCAACAGGCCTGGGAAAGTCCGGGATACCTGACCGTGGAAAAGTGAGGAAAACTCTCGAGAGGGGAGACCAGGACAAACACAGGCGGCGAGGCAAGCGTGTGCAGCGAGTCACCGCACGGACACAGGAGCCGGGACTGAGGGGGCTCAGCGCCCACGGAGGACGCAGGGGCCGGGAATGAGGGGGCTCAGCGCTCACGGAGGACGCAGGGGCCGGGCGGGGGTGCGGAAAGGAGGTTTGAGGCTTTTCCTGTTGTTTGCTGAGGGCAGGCCCACACATAAGGCTTCATTCTTTTCTTGACTCAATACCAGTGTTTATCAAGCGCCTTCTGAATGTCATAGATGAAGAGGCCGTGGAGAGAGAGCTTGTGTCCCCTGACTCGGTAAGCTGAGGGTTTTTTTTTCATCAGAAAGCCAGACCTGGACTTCTCCAAGGGGACCGGTTGCCAGAGGCAGTCGCTGCAGGGCAGTGCCAGGACTCAGGAGGGCGAGGCGGGTTGGAAGAGCAGGGGGGTAGGAGAGAGGTCACAGTCACCGTGAGGGACCGGGCCATTGAGGGCCGGAGGAAACAGAGTGTGGGTGTCTCAGAAACAAACACGTCCTGTTTTGAGTTTCCAACCTAACGGTGTCTCCCATCGACCACCAGCCAACGCACTTTCACGCAAAAACGCATTCCCTATTGAACAGAACACAGAGGAGAAGAGAGGGCTCGGAGGCTCCCCGACGGAACATCCCTAATTCGGCTTTACAGTCACAGACACAGGGCTCTATCCTGTTTATGCAGTTTGACTCTATATTCACGCAGCCAGGTGTCCATCTGACTGTAAGCATATGAAGGTGCTGTAACATATGCAGAGATGCATAAATATACATACACATAGGTACCTGCTTTCTCTCCAGAGGACTATGATTGTAACTTGGAATTGTGGTTACGGATAAATCACGAGGACGCCTCCCGCATATGCATGTGCCAGGGTCTCCGCCCAGGTGTTCGACATTTTGTTACTTTCTTTCAACTCTCATTTCCCACATGTAGAAATTAAATTTCCCGTAAACAGGGAGGCGGGATCTGCTTCGGAACCCACATCTCTGTCTGCTGCACAGCGAAGGCGCTGTCCCAGAGGGGGGGAGGCAATGCGCCTGCCAAGGGTGACCCCCCAGGCGTGGACAAGTCACCCCCGCGTGACGCCGGTCACACAACATGCCAGACAGACTCCACGGTGGGTCATCACAGTGGGCGTGGTTTACTTTTCGACTCAAAAAAATTATAATTTGCCAAGTATTGAGTTTTCTCCGGTCCAAACACCATTTCTAACTCTAACCCACAACTTAATCACTTACTTAAAGTTGATGGAATTACAAGGCAGATTTATGAAAAGAGAATGCCAGTGCAATCAATATTTTTAAATTGCATCGCGCGTGTGTGGCCAAATTAATATAATTCAGCTATCGCACTAAAGGCATACACGCAATCTGATTAGAAAGAATTCGTCGGGGGGAGTACGGTAAAGGCAGCAAGGCCGATGACGACAGAATCATCCCCTGAAAAATGAAAAGAATTAATGATTTGATAAAGTGTTGGCAAAGAAAATTAGAACCATCAGCCGCAAATATATTATGTGCTCCGACACTGCATCCTAACCTGTCAGCTCTGCGGCTGCAGCAGTGTTGAAAAGCTGAACTTCACATTCAGATATTATACATCATTTACCGGAACCACAGTCAGCACCCGAGTGATCAATGTTGGCCATCTAGGAACAACACTGTGTCATGAGCAATAGAAGAGGCGACACTGGACAGGACATACAGAACCCGGGACTAGAAGAAGGTCGTGGACCTTTTCATAAAATCGTAGCGTGTACCTGACAACTGAGATTTACGAGTTCAGAGAATCTCCTCTCACCATGAGTTTTCCTGAACAAAATCTCTTAAACCAATAGTGACAAGAAAAATCATACTAACTTCCTAACAAGGTTTTCAAATAAATCCCCTGATTTATTCCAGAAGCCGTCTAGCTGATGGCTTCACAAAACTCACTACAGGTAAACCACAAACACAGAGGTTTGTCCTTGGCCTGTTACGCCGTTAATGCGTTAATGTCATTTAAAATTCTATCTAATTTTTTCCCCCTTTAGCAATTTGTTTTTAAGATAAAGCACACCATATGATACTGTTTTTCTTTAGATCCTGATTACTAGGAAACTCAGTGAATACAAAATCAGATTCTGTTTTAGCAACAATGTTGAGTTTTAACACTTTCGCCCATGATTTCACTTCCACTTGCCATGACCACCACACATATACACACATAGATGTATATGGAAATATAACAATGCCTGCATCACCAAATACTTTTCATATATATTGATAAGTAAAATGCTACTATATTATTTACATTCAGATATAAGTATATGTAAAATATATATACATATATATCCATATGTGGTCTCATATATACATATATTTACATATCTCTTACTGAAATAAAAGATATGGATACATATGTCTTTGACTAAATCTCCTATCAGGCCACATGATTCAAGTTTGGGGGGAATATGGCATTAAAAAAAAAGTAAGCTCTTGACTTAAACATAAGTTCCCAAACCATAAAAATCCTAGAAGAAAACATAGGCAGTAAAGACTCAGACATCTCTTGCTGCAGTATTTTTGCTGATATATCTCCTCAGGCAAGGGAAACCCAACAGAAAAAAAAATAAACATTCGAGACTACACCAAGCTAAAAAGCTTTTGCAAAGCAAAAGAAATCATCAACAAAATGAAGAGGAAAGCCACTGCATGGGAAGAGATATTTACCATTGATACATCTAATAAAGGGTTAATTTCAAAAATATATGAAGAACTTATACTACCCAACACCAGGAAGGTAAACAATCCAGTTATAAAATGGGCAAAGGACCTGGACACTTGTCCAAAGAGGACACACAGATGGCCGATGGATATAAGAAAAGATGCTCCATGCCACTAATCATCAGAGAAATGCAAAATAAAATCACCAAAAGGATATCACCTCACACCAGTCAGAATGGCGCTCATTAACAAAACAACACATAATAGGTGCTGGCGAGGATGTGGAGAAAAGAGAACCCTCCTGCAGTGCTGGTGGGAATGCAGACTGGTGCAGCCACTGTGGAAAAAAGTATGGAGATTCCTCAAAAAATTAAAAATGGAACTGCCTTTTGTCTCAGCCATCCCACTTCTGGGAATGTATCCTAAGAATCCTGAATCACTCCTTTGAAAGAAGAAATGCACCCCTGTGTTCATTACAGCATTGTTTACAATAGCCAAGATGTAGAAACAGCCCCAGTGCCCAACACCAGAGAGAAAAAAGCCATTGTATATTGACATGATGGAATACTACTCAGCCATAAAATGAAGAAACTGTTATCCTTTGCGACAGACAGCCCGGATGAACCCGGAGAGCATTGTCTTAAAGCGAAACAAGCCCATCAGAGGCAGACAACTATCCTACGACCTCACTTATGGGATCTTACATACGGAGCATAATGAACACAATAAACTGATGAGCAAAATAGAAACAGAGACCTGGACACAGGGAACAGACTGACAGTTGTCACAGGGAAGGGGAGGTTGGGGACCGGATGACAAAAGGTGAAGGAATTAAGCAAGAAAACCAATCACACACACACACACACACACACACACACACACACACCCCATACAGACAGAGACAACAGGGCGGTGGTCACCAGAGGGAGGGGCTGGGGGTGGGTTAGGGGGGCAAATGTGTGGGGGGAATGGAAACAAAATAGACTTTACTGGGGGCAACAAGCACAGAGTGCAGTGTGCAGATGTTTGATTGAGCTCCGTACCTGAAACCTGTACCCCAATAAATTCAATAAAAAAAGAAGAAAAGTAATGTCTTTAGGAAAAGAGCTAAGGTATAGATAAGTAAGTGTTTATAGAAAACAAGCGTACAGGAGAGGAATGACTATGCAAATACAGCTCCTCATTTATTATTAAAGGAATATCTGTAGATAGATCACTTTGCCCTCGACAGCAACACAGACATCTGGTCTCCCCATTCGAGCCTGACCACGGGACGCCTGACCACAGGACACCTGACCACGGGACGCCTGACCACGGGACACCTGCAGGACGTTCCGGGTTTCACCCGACAGGGAGGCTCGAGGCGGACACACGGGTTTACCAAAAACTGACCAGCTTGGTGAGTGTGAGAACACAGTTTCAGACTCAGTTTCCGATCTGAGCTTATCGTTTAAGTCGTGACGGCATCTCAGCATCTTGGTCTGAGAATGGGGGGAAATGATCTGATCTGCCATTTTTGGCTGGTGAGAAATACATGGGTTAGGAGATAGAAAATACAAGACCAGCCTAGGATGACAATGGCCCGCTCCCGGATGTCACGTGCTGTGGAGACAGGGACGCAGCGGTGGCCCCTGGGAGGTGTTTGCCTCCGTTGCACTGACGGGGTTGTCCTCAGTTCCTAACCCAGGCAGGTCCCCTCTTCCCACGGAAGAGATGCCAATCGCTATTATTGTAACGCTGACTACGAGTTGACACTTTAACATAGGAGCTCATTAAATAGGTCTTACATTACATAACAGTTACATCAAACAATATGCCTCATGCCCACGTGGAGTGGATTTGTTGCGTCCATTTAATTGCTATGGAAATTGGCTTTCCCAGATGTGTTCTGGAGTTATTTGGCCAGGTGTATAGAGCGCATCACGTCTCCGTATTAACCTCTAGAAATATCAATGCCCAGTTTTTCGGCAACAGATCATAAATGTTATGGTATGCATTGTCCTATGCTACTTAGGTCTTCGTTTTTCTCTGCATTCGACTTTTCAGTTTTTTTGATAACCTAGAGTGTAAAAATGTACGGATCCTGGTTCGCGTCTTCAAATTTTCTCCTCCTAAGGATGGAATGCCCAGCGCAGAGCCAACACCTGGGTCCCCTGGTCCTCTGTGCCGAGTGACAGGCAGGCGCGTTCTGTGGAAGTGTTTCAGATAAAATCACCGAACTGAGCACGGGTGGCTGCGATCCCGAGCTGCTCCGGCACAGGGTTAGACGCCAAGGGCCTGAGTGTGAGGAAGAGGAGCCGCCCCCAAAGCCCCCAGTAGAAGGAGCAGACAGAGCAGGAGGCTTCCTTGCATGGAGGCTGCCCTGTCCTGTGGACCCCCCCCCGCCCCGGAGGGGACGAGACAGCTGATGTTAGCCACCCTGCAGACTCTCCTTGCATGGAGGCTGCCCTGTCCTGTGGACCCCCGCCCCGCCCCGGAGGGGACGAGACAGCTGATGTTAGCCACCCTGCAGACTCTCCGAAGTGTTATTAACGGACCAACCCACTGCTTTTACTGGGACCAGCAGGCTTACAAAACCCTTCTGTTCACGCGTGGGCGGGCTTCCCATGCTGGACGGTTCCCACCCGCCTTGTGCCCCCCGCCCCAGGAACACCATCGGAGGGGGGCTGGCGGAGGTGAGACAGAGAGGCAGGCTCCCACCCCTCCTTCTCTGGGAACGCGGGCCCCTCGTCACACTCCTCCTCTCCGGCTGCAGGGGGGATGCTCTGCACCATGGGGCCGCGGCGTCTGGGTCCACAGAGAACGACGCAGCGTGCAGCCTGTTAGCTCCGGACGCGCCGGGCGCTGTCAGAGCGCCGTTTAAGCCGGGGTCTCGAGAAGCATCATGAGAACACAGCATTCGAGAATATGCACGTCTGCTGTCTGCAAATCACTTAACATAGTGGCTTTAGCAACTGACATCTCAATGTGGCCAGGATTAAATGATTCTAATTTCCCCGCGGGTCTCCTGCGGGCGGCAACCTGAAGGCCTCGCAAAAGCCACGAGTAAGGACCATCACTCCCGACCGACAGAAGCGAGGAACATCAACCGAGGACAGCACAGAGACAGGTGAACAAGCCTGAAGTTCTCTGGAGTCGTCCCTCGGACGTGAGACTGCGGCTGACTCCAGATCACACTGACCAGTCGTTCACGGGACTCTCCGTCTCCTAACGACGGCCGTAGGGCTGACGCCTGAAGGAGCGCTGAGGTTTTGATCAGATCTGTAGACACTGATTGCCTGTTTTTCCACCTTTCACATGACCCAACTCAGTGTGCTACTCTGCAGAAGGACCCTAGTCCCGACCTCGTACGTCGTGGGGGCTAATGACGGGTAACTGTTACCATTTTGATATGTGAGCTGAGATTTTTTTTTTCTTCGATGCCAGGTGTGTCTACCCACCTGCTGCTCCTCGCTCCTCTGGCTTGACCCCCCCGATGCTGAGAAATGGTGGACCGCTCCCATTGGCCACGCTGGGCACCGCCTCTCACGTCGCCTGCCCGGGGGTCTTCCGCACCACAGGGGGCATGCGGTAGAAAGAAGTGCACTTGAGGTCCACATAAACACACGTATATAAACTGGGGTCACCACTCGAGATCTGGGCTACACGGGGCAAGACGCTGAGCCATCCCCTGGGTCACGCGCCCGCTCTTCTCGTACATCACCAGGTCGCTGAGCCGGCCCAGTCACGTCCGGGATGCAAACCACCTCTCTAGCTGTACAAAGAAGATTTTTTGGCGACTCCCATTGAGAAATAATTGCTGAGTTAAGGCAAACAAGAAGAGGCCGGGAACATGCACAGATATAATCTGATCAGCCTATGGCTCCACTGCCGGGGGGGAAACTTGATCCCAAAAGGAAAACGGCTCCCAGGAGGGCATGCTCCACCCCCCACACCACACATGGCTGCCACTTCCTGAGGGTTTCCAGAGAGATTTAGTCATAAAATCTCAGACGACACCATAAAAGGTTTTCAATAGCACACTTCCCTTATATCCCAGGCACCCAGCACAGGCATTATGGAATCTGTAAAGGCGACAGGCAGATTAGATATGGATCGTTACTGGAATTCCCAGGTCATCAAAGCCATCCCCACAGGGTCTGATGAAAGCCTTGCTATTCAGAAGAGCAAGCAGGCGAGTTCACTGAACCTGAGAGGAACTTGGACTCTGGAAGAGGCCATGGTAAAGACCAATGTCTTCAGAGAAAGGGCCATGTCCATTGTGATGACATCCCAAGCCAAAAGGGATGTTCTTGCACCATTAGGGACATCCCCCCTCCGAACACTCGCATCAGATGTGAGCCATGAGGGGTGGGAAATGAGCAAAGTGCATTGTCCACCATGAGCAGAAAACTCACAGTCCTAGCACCTGAATCCCATGACCCACGGTGCTTACTGCTGCCCCGGTGGCCCAAGAGTGTGGCCGTCTAATCCAGTGACCCACGGTGCCACTGCCGCCCCAGTGGCCCCAGAGTGTGGCCGTCTAATCCAGTGACCCACGGTGCCACTGCCGCCCCGGTGGCCCCAGAGTGTGGCCGTCTAATCCAGTGACCCACGGTGCTTACTGCTACCCCGGTGGCCCCAGAGTGTGGCCGTCTAATCCAGTGACCCACGGTGCTTACTGCTACCCCGGTGGCCCCAGAGTGTGGCCGTCTAATCCAGTGACCCACGGTGCCACTGCCGCCCCAGTGGCCCCAGAGTGTGGCCGTCTAATCCAGTGACCCACGGTGCCACTGCCGCCCCGGTGGCCCCAGAGTGTGGCCGTCTAATCCAGTGACCCACGGTGCTTACTGCTACCCCGGTGGCCCCAGAGTGTGGCCGTCTAATCCAGTGACCCACAGTGCTTACTGATACCCCGGTGGCCCCAGAGTGTGGCCGTCTAATCCAGTGACCCACGGTGCCACTGCTGCCCCAGTGGCCCCAGAGTGTGGTCGTCTAATCCAGTGACCCACGGTGCCACTGCCGCCCCGGTGGCCCCAGAGTGTGGCCATCTAATCCAGTGACCCACGGTGCCACTGTCGCCCGGTGGCCTCAGAGTGTGGCCGTCTAATCCAGTGACCCACGGTGCCACTGCCGCCCCGGTGGCCCCAGAGTGTGGTCGTCTAATCCAGTGACCCACGGTGCTTACTGCCGCCCCGGTGGCCCCGGAGTGTGGCCGTCTCCCACGGCAAAGTGTGAGCGATCAAGCCTATGTGCCTGCCTGCGTGTTTTTAAAGAATCCATTTGAATGGAGTGTCTCAAAAAGTAGACTGAAAAATAAAAAAAATGAAAATAAAATAAAAAAACACTGCCTTGCCCAGTGACTTCTGTCTGAGGTCACATTTGCTCTTAGAACAATCGTTCTTTCCCTTCCTTCCCCCTTTCTCTTCCCCTTTTTTCCTTTTTTATGGGGCAGAAATGGTAACTTCCTGACAATTCCCTCTTTCCTTTTCTCAAGTTAAACGGGGCCACCCTCTGCCCTTGCCGACGTGCCGAGGCGCTCACGTGAGATGCGACACGGCCGTGCGAGGTGCGTGGTGGCCCGTGACTTCTGTCCTGGGGGTTCCGGCTGTGCGACATATCAGACCCCCCTGGCACCCCCCCCCCCAGACAGTCATGCTCACGGGAATATTTTTACTGAAGACACAAAGTGCATCCACTACTTCATTCATCCTCTATTTACTGATAGTTTTATGATTAGGGGGAAAAAAAAGTCATTCTATATGAATTCAGGATGATGTAAAAAATGGAACGGTCAGTATCAGTGGACTAGAACAGAATCAAGATGTCGGCCACTTCGATGGGGTGGGCATGACCAGGCAATCAACCTGCTCCCGGTGTAACACACCCTTTGCAGAGAAATGAAAAGGCGTCAGAAGGGCAGGCTCCACTTGTTTTTGGCAATGCACAAACGGGATTGTGTGAAGAGACGGGAGAGATGCTGCTGTTTTCACTCAGTGTTTAACCCATGGAGCTTCCTAAATGTTGCCTTTCCCGTGACTAATTCCATATTTGGACAAACGGTCTAGTTTTGTTTGTTTGTTTTTTTTTACCTCTGAAGGTGTCGGTCACCTTCCTCCAGCACCCGTTCCTCAGGTGGATGAAACTTCATCCGTACACTTTTGTTCCTACCTTCGTTTCCTCTCTCCTTAGAGACACAGCGTCCTCCACTATATCTTATCTTAATTTGAGGAACGCATGGTGCACCTTCCGTGACTAATATTTCGTGTGGATAATTAATTTATTCTGACTTGTTTCTGATGATCCTGCCGGGCGATCGTTCGGTGAACCCAGTAATTAATTTTATGTCGCCGTGTCCCATTCTGATTTCCTCACGGCGTCTGAGAAATGCATTTCTGCCGCTCTGTCCATGACACTTACTTTAAGTGATGTCTTGATCGAGCAGGGTGGGTGGGGGTCAGGATACCTGGATTGGGGTCAGGTGTCAGGATGGACACCTCTGATACCTGATGCAGTCATTGTAACCTTTTCTGGTTTGTGCAGGATTTGCTGAACCCTGGGTTTTTAGGAGGTTTAATCCAATTGTTTAAGTTTCACTTAATGGTCTAACTCTCGTGCCCATGGATTTAAATGTTGACTCTTCTGGAAATAAATAAAGGTGAATCCTAACCCTTTTCTCCAAATTTTAGTTTTGTTTTGTCAATGACTTATTTTTCAATGATTTCTTTTTGAACATTGCATTTATAAGTACACTTCCCTCCAAGTGTGACTTGGAGGACATTTCTAAATACTTCATCAAGTTTTCTCACTTCTGTGCTGCGTCACGAACAGATCCATCTTCCGTTCTGACCTTTCCCTGTCTTCTTCAAATCCGAGTGTTAACTATTCTGTTTTTTTTTTCAAAAAATGTTTCTTTTCACTAAATGTCTTTTGACCTATGTCACAGCCATTGGTTGTATACTTGGTCATTTTAGGGGACCTCCTGTCACTTCCCCATGGGAAATGGGGGGCCCCCGGCCAGGGAGTAAGTGGCCTCAGACAAGCGACCTAATCGATCTTGACCGTCGTTTGTCTCCTCACCGGTAAAACACACGCTCGGGGTGACTGCGGACGGCAGAGCGTCAGGCACAGAAGAGGGTCAGTGAAGGGCCCGCCCCGGAGGCAGGGCCACAGGGCTTAGAGACCTCCTGGAGGGGCAGGTCTTCGCAGTGGCCGAACCCGGGAGCACAGTGACGATGGGGGTGCCCCCACCCACCCACCCACCCACAGGGTGCTGCTGACCCTCAACTGCACAGCTGGGCACTGGTCTCTAGGGACCAATCACAATGATAATAACAAAGACATATTCGTAAGCAATTCTACACGACGAGAATCAATATGACGGAGTAGGGACACGATGCCACTGAGGTGAGGTGAGGCATGTGCTCGGAGTGGAGCCGGCGGAGCTGGTGCAGGTGGCCCTGTGGTTAGTGTGCGCTTAGTGTGCGCACGGGGGTGTGTAGAGAAAGCCGAAATAAACGGAGGAAAAAGGGACTAGCAAAAGTTAAATGGAAACGAAACTGTAGAAAGTAAGAGTCCTTATTCGAGTTACACTTCTGAAATATGAATAGAATCTGGAGAAAAGAAAGAGGAAAGTTCACTTCAAACAAAGGACACTGTACCCGTCCGGGCATGGGCACACACAATAAGGGGGAACTGCAGTGGATGTTGACAGGTGCGTATCTCTGGACCGAGGGCATCAGTGGGTTCTCTCCCTGTCACGGCCAATGGCATCTCGATGAGCCAGGAAAGAGAGAGGGCAGAGAAGTAAACCAGATAGATGGTGGAGAAAATAAATAAGAACTTCTCCGTGGACACACACCAAATTGAAATACTACTTATCGTTACCTGCTTGGGAGACGGATAGGGAAAGCTGGGTGGTACGCTACATTTTGATTTACTAGACAGTGTGAGTACGTCTCTGAGACCTCTAAGTTCATGTGGTTCTAGGAAGGCAAGTGACATGATTAAAAAAGGAGCACGTTTCTCGTTACAGGGAGAGAATGACTTTTAAACAGAGTGACCACATCACCTTGTCCCACTCGAAATGTCCTGGGAGTGAAAGAAGGTTCTACTAACAGTGCCGGCATGGAAGCAATCTCAAACACAGCCTTCTCTTTTCAGTTTCGAAGACAGCCGTTGGTGAGGTGTGTGTGTGTGTGTGCGTGTGTGTCTGTGTGTATCAAGTAAAAAGCATCTCGTAACGCAAGTGACCTCTTATGCTTGTGCGTTTCTACCCAATGAAGTAACGTCGGATACCCTAGCATTACTTGGAATAACACTTATGGAACCTTCGCTCAAAGACAAAAGCCAGCCAGAGCAATAATTACCATTCCAATGCACTCACCATCAATGACCAGGTAGATAGCCTATATTTAAGAAACAATCAGCGCTTCCCAGGGAAATAATGTCATTGTAATAGACTGTTGTCACAGGGTAATGTGGGCTTTTACTGCCACATCAACGCTAATGTGAAGCCAAGACATGGATGGGAAGGGAAAGTTGAAGGCAATCAAAGAATTTGTTTTGAAAGCCCGGGAAGCTGAACACAGTGCCACGTCTGTGACACCTCGCTTGCTGTTGCTTCTGACGACATTTAGGGCAGTGCTTTTCTCCTCTTCGAAAACTTGAGCATAAATATACACACCGAAGAGAGACACAAGGCGATGCGTCCACTTTCAGAACTCAGCAACGTTCTTCCTGGCGACAGTGGGAGGAAGGTGGGGAACGTAGCGCTCTGGTGTCGGAAGCATGGCTGGTGGCCACGTGAAGGGGAGACGGTAGAAAAGGGGCTGCTCCCCCCACACCTGTCTCCTTGGACACCCCTCGTTCCCTCTGGGGTAGCTTTTCTACCTGAGCTGCTGTTTCTCAGCTCTCTCTTTGATTCCCACCAGCATGGCCCCATAACCACGCCTGAGAAGCAGTGCTGTTTTATTTATTTATCTTTCTCTTCTTCCTTTCCAAGTGAGAAGAGGAGAGCTAAAGAGACAGACTCCTACATGCACCCTGACCAAAATCCACCTGGTAACCCTCATACTGGGACCGATGTTCTGCCCATCTGGGGCCATGCTCACAATGGAGCTATTTATAGCACCTGAGGTGGAAACTCCATGGATCCATCCTCAGTGCCCAGGGCCAATGTGCTGGAACCAATCGAGCAGTGGCTGTGGGAGGGGAAAATAGAGGAGGGGGAGGGGAGGGATGGAGAAACAGATGGTTGCTTCTCCTGTGTGCTCTGACCAGGAATCAAACCTGGGACATCCACACGCCAGGCCGACGCTCTACCACTGAGCCAACCCACCAGGGCTGAAGCAGGTGCTCACTATGCTGTACGGAGGTACGTGATTTACATGTGCATCGGACCCTCTCAACCACTAGGACAGGTATGTCGTTAGGGGCAGTGCATGTGAGGAAACACACCTCAGGTCCCACGGAGCACTGCCCACACGTGAGGCCGTCCCTGGGGTGCTTGTTCCTGGCCCTCTGAGTCTAACGCTGCCGTCCTGACCGGCCGGGGTGACAGTGAGAGTTAAGAGAGGCACGCATCTCGGCTCTTCCTCACACCGTTTTCATGTCCTTGGTAGATGGATAATTGGGAGGAATTTCAAGTTCATGGACTGGGAATGCCCTTGTCTTCAGAGATGAAGCAGTTTGAGTCGGCTGGTACAATTTACAGGCACAATTAAAAAAAAAAAACACCGTCCTAGCAAAGCTTTCACACGATTGACGAAGTTGAAAAGCTTGGAACTTATCTGCATTTATTTTCGCAACCCCAATCAATATTTGCTTTGCCGCTCGTGTTTCCAGCAGGGACAGTGAGGAGGGCCCGCGTTCCGCTCTCACGTGACGCCCAGCAGGGCAGACAGGAACGCAGGGCCCGCCCCAGGTCCTCGGCCCACGGCCCCAAAGCCGGCGTGGCGCGTGGGAAGGACCTGAGAAATAAACGCAGACTTCCGATGTGCAGAAGGCCCTTCCCTTCACTCAGAAAGAGTCAGGGGCACTTAGGATGCGCTGAATAGTTTTCAAAATTTTCTGAAACGTTTCTACCGAGATTCCTGGGAATGTGGTTTTCAAACACAGCACGGATTCAACGATCGAGGAAAACATACGAAGCAGTCTGTGTTCAGGGATCATTTTCCAGTATCCCGGAGACGCTGACTGGCTGAGTCAAGACGAGTCATACCGGCTTACTGGTTTTGCGATGATTTAACTGAAAGACTGCCATCCACATTTGTTTTAATTATCTGGTGCGTCATAGAAAGTGTGTGTTTACTCCAATGTGATGGTTATTTTCCTCAAATCCTTCCTTCCTTCCTTCCTTCCTTCCTCCCTCCCTCCCTCCCTCCCTCCCTCCCTCCCTCCCTCCTCCCTCCTTCCCTCCCTCCCTCCTTCCCTTCTTCCTTTCACGACAGACCATTTGGGCTGGTGCTTAGATCTCTGGAATAATTTTACTTTCATCGACAGGTAAAAAAAGTACTCAAATCTTTAACTTCCTTGAGCTTTGACATTTGCTATTTATTTTCTCTTTTCCTCAAACAACTGAAACACAACTGATAATAACAAATGCTAAGCTTGTGAGTTTAAAAGTGTGGTAATAAACATACAGAATTTTAACACTCATGCCATATTAAACTTTGTATCAGAAAATGCATATTAAATACTGAAGACAGATTCCAAACCAGCATGTTGGGTTTTGTGTGTGTGTGTGTGTGTGTGCGTTATATTAATGAAACATACTTCAGCTTTCTTGACAAAAATCACAGGAAGTTGAATTTTCAACTCTGCAAATTATCCTGTAAGGTAATTGACACCTGTTCATGAACACATAACTCTTGAAAGTCTATTAAAACCAGTACTATTGTCACTTAAACATAAGCCGATACCACTAGAAGAAAAAACTATACTCCAGACACTGTACTTTTGTTAACTTACATGCACACATTTTCTGTCTTCTGCAGCCGGCACAAAAAATTAATAGCGTGAGTCCAATTGTGAGCCTACACGTGGAAGAATACAATGATTTCCCACAGTTCCTTGGTTAAATTATGTATAAGTTTAAGATTCCAAGGCAGTAATCTTCGCACAGTCAAAACCACAGACGGGCCCTGGCTGGTTGACTCAGTGGTAGAGCATCAGACCAGTGTGTGGATGTGCTGGATTTGATTCCCAGTCAGGGCACCCAGGAGAAACACCCATCTGCTTCTCCACCTCCCCCTCCACCTTCTCTCCCTCTCTTTCTCTCTCTTTTCCCCTCCTGCAGCCATGGCTAGATTGGAGTAAACTGGACCCAGGCACTGAGCATGGCTCTGTGGCCTCCACCTCAGGCACTAAGAAGAGCTTGGTTGCTGAATAATGAAACAAAATCCCAGATGGGCAGAGCATCTTCCTCTTGTTGGCTTTCCTGGTGGGTCCTGGTCAGGACACATGTGGGAGTCTATCTCTGCCTCCCCTCCTCTCACTGAAAAAATAAAAAACAAACAAACAAACAAAAAACACAGTGGAAGTGATGTTTCTGTGTAGTAAGTTCTTCTTGTCTTGGAGTCTGACCCCAAGCACCTGCTGGGTCTTTACTGACAGTGCCATCTCCTGCTCTCCTGAGGTACGCAGAACCTCTAAGTTGTGCCGTCTCTCAGCTTTCCTTCAAGGCCTCTCACCTGAGCTTCTCCCTTAAAGCCGAGATCATTGCCGGGGCTCATCAGCAGAGGTGCGGTAATACAAGGTAGAAAAGATCAGAGGCACAAAAGTCAGGCCAACACGGCTTGAAACCCGAACTGTACCGTTCATGGGTCGTCCCTACACCCCTCACCCTGTGCCTCGGTCTCCGTAGCCTCACAATGAAATCACGGTTTGAAAACGCTTGCCGAGTACCTGGTCCAGAATAATAACACTTGTTGCACACCTGCTATCTGGTACTTAAGGTGCTTTATGCAGTTAATGAACCCTCCCACAGCCACAGAGCTAGTCACTCACAGAAGATAAAGACGATAATGGCTTAGTCTCACTGCGGAACTTTCCTGCTTACACGGACCTCACGAACTATGATTTCTCAAAGAGGCCCCACTAATTAATTTCAGTGAAGCGATATGATGATATTGATAACTAATGATACCTTCATGGTATCATGGTCCTTTCTCCAGGACGTTTGAAGCTAACAAAGGGACTCACTGGTAATTAAAATAGGCTTCATCCTTCTTGGTTTAGGACTGATCTTGCCCATCGAGACCCAAATTCAATGTAACTTCTCCTTGACGCCTCTTAACAGCGACTTCCTAGTGTGGTTGGATGAAAACTTTGTAAGATGCAACGGTCCTTTCATTTCTGGGTTTTTTTTTTCCAGTTAAGGAGTTTGTTTTACAGCATCCACTCATAAGCTCTCTCTCCCACCAACTTCATAAATTAATCTGTTCTTTTTTTCGCTTAGTCAACAACCCCGACTTGAGTATTTACAATGGGCGACACTGCTAAATGCTAATGAGGCAGAGATGCGCGATGACTAGGTCACCCGTCTTACTACAGAGAAAGTGGCGACTCAGTCACCGGCACTCACATGTGTGCAGCTGGGATAAAAGACAGTCCTAAGAGCACAGAGGACAGCACAGTATCTTTGTCTTGGGGACAAGGGACTGGTCAAGGTTGCACGGAGGGGTTGACCCTAAATCCACCCTCCACGCAAGGTCACCGCTGCCCCGTGTAGAGGCCCTCTGGTGCGGATTGAAAACTCACAGAAAACGATTCGCTTGTTAGGGTACCTCCTCACTCCTCTTTGCAGCTCTGTGACAACCTGCACCCGCCCCGGCAGGACCACAATCGCATCGAGGGCTGTGACTCATGTGTGTCCACGTCCTTCTCAGTCCCAGGACACCCGGCCCTGAGCCCGTCCTCACGAGTCTGGCCGAATCAGGCAGGGTAGTGAAAGAGGGGACGTGCTTTCCGATGTTCTCTGCCAGGGCACTCGCCCACTCAAACCCGGGCAGAACGGCTCCCGGGGGTCCTCACCCCTTCCTGCTCCCGTGGCCCCTACCACCAGCCTCTGTCAACCCCCCGGGCGCACTGCGGCTGGCTGAGCCACTGAAGGAACAGCCCTTCACCATCAAACGACTGTAGAAGAACTGAATCTGTGTCGTTGGTGAAACATTTACTCCTTCCAACAATGATTTGAAACTACTGCCCCTGAGAGCTGACACAGTGTAAGGAACACGGGAGTCTATAAAAGGTCAGCAGGCAGACAGAGAGACAGACAGGCCGCTAGCCAGGTGACGGCCGGGCCAACAGACAGAGGACAGACAGAACCGGGGCTGGACAGCGACAGGGCCGCAGGGCTCAGGGGCACCGAGAAAAGCCCTTCCTGCTGAAGGCGGCACTGCACCACTGCCCACGACCCCGTCTCCGCCCACGACCCCATCTCAGTACTGCGACCTCCACGCAGCCCTTGCTCTCTGGGAACTGAAAACACCGGTCACCGCGGAGCCAGGGGGGGGTCACCTACCCCAAAATTAACGGTGGGGGGGAAGACAGGGAGGAATAGACGTTCGGTGGGTGGAGAATTAGGGAAACACTAAGTATCATTTTAACATTCTCTAGAAGACAGTGTGATGAACTTCAGTGAAGGGAGTCCCTGTCCCCTGAACCGATGTGCTGGGTGTGTGTGTGGGGGGGGGGGGCTCACAGCCAGCACGGAGGGGCCCCTCATCTCCAGCAGCTGCCGGGGACAGTGGGAGCTGTCTATCCGCCCCTCACGTCAACCCAAACACAAGTGGGAAGGCTGCTTTTCCATCCTAACCGGGCCGCGGCCTTACGGCGAACTGTCCAAGCTTCATCACAGCCCCAGCTATTCAACAAAGAAGGAGGAGTCTCAGAAACACCACGATCTGGTCTGCGCATGTCCGCACTCCCACGGCTGACCCTGCGCATGTCCGCACTCCCACGGCAGACCCTGCGCATGTCCGCACTCCCACGGCTGACCCTGCGCATGTCCGCACTCCCACGGCTGACCCTGCGAATGTCCGCACTCCCACGGCTGACCCTGCGCATGTCCGCACTCCCACGGCTGACCCTGCGCATGTCCGCACTCCCACGGCTGACCCTGCGCATGTCCGCACTCCCACGGCTGACCCTGCGCATGTCCGCACTCCCACGGCTGACCGGAGGGATCACAGCTGGGGTGGGGGAGGGCTCAGTCCCCGCGGGGCCTCTCCACTGGGTTGGTTCCCACCATCACTCATCATCCTCACCCACTGCCACTGAACTAGCACTCTCTCATTAGCATCCTTACTGCTACTGACCCAGAGGGCGGCTGTCAGTCACTGAGCACGCGTGGGGTGCCGCGCCGGCCAAGCGTTTCCGGGTGTCTTCGCGTTCCGCCCGTCAGAGCTCAGGGAACCGCAGGGCACGGAGATTGCGCGGCTGAAGCATGAGGGTCATCCAGGGTCTCCGCAACGCTCCCGGAAGGCCCTACGTACACTTGAGGGTTGAAACCGGGGTCCCCCTGACTCTGTAGCCCCCTGGGACGCTGCGCTTCCATTTTCATTGTCAAAGCGACGTGAAGGACGGCAGAGGGATTCCTTCCTACATCAGTGAGACAGTCACACAGTCACAGGGGACCTGGGAGAAGAGGCGACCTCCTGGCTCTGGGATGCGGTCTCGCTGTGGGGAGATGGCAGTCCCCTGCACTTCCTGACAGGGCGTCCCCACTGTCCCCGCACAGGGACAGCTGAGAGAGGGGACGTCCAGCTGCTTTCACAGCAGACAGACTCCCCAAAGGGCCAGGCCCCAGGACGGCTCCACAACTGGTCTGAGCGCAGAGCTGCGAAGCCCCAACCTCCACGGGGCGGGTAGTTTCAGAAGAAAGGTGGCCTCCCTGGGAGTCACACTCGTCACCTCCTCACCAAACTCAGCTGCTCTCCCCCCACCCCCGGCAATCCCGGGGGGCCCTGCTCACTGCCCTGGCCGGTTCCCTGCTTGCTTGCACCTTAATTAAATCCTGGCCCCTCAGCAAACACGAGTCCATGCTCGTACATCGAGTGCTCAGCACGTGTGGGAGGCTGCGCAGTGAGGAGCCGGTGCCGGTGCCGGTGCTGGTGCTGGTGCCGGGTGGGGTGGGCACCAGCACGGGCAGCAGCCAGGGATGAATGGTCCTGCCCCGTCCTCAGACACATGGGCCGAGGGCACAGTCAGCCACTCAGACGGAGCTGGAGTCACAGAGCCATGTGCTCTAATGCGGACGGTTTCAAACCTTAACCCACCACGCGGTGGCCGTTACTCTCTGTAAGGGGGTCCAGGATGGTCGTAGGGAGAGGGTCATGTGGCCACAGAGAAAAACGAGGAACGGTTCGGGGACGAGTTATCGAGGCAGGAGGAGCCCAGGAAGAGGGGCAAGGTCCCTGAGCCCGGAGGCACCTCAGACGCTCTGGGAAGGAGGTTGTGGCATCAGAGAGAAAATATTAAGAGGCGAGGATTACGGAGCATGCAGTAAGGGTCAGGTTCATCTGCTGGGTGTTTAGCGACCCGATCTCGTTGATTCTCCGTAACGAAACCTCAAGCCTGTCACAGTCATCTCCACTGGGTGGACAAGGGGTTCAAGCAGGGAGGGGCTGCCTTGGTGGGCAGGCTCCCCACACACGGGGAGTGGGCCCAGCTCACCCGAGCACACAGCCATGGAGCACGGGCCTCTGCTGTCGACAGTGAGGTGAGGGCTGTGGGGGGTGGGGGCTGGTGGACACTGGACAGCTCAGACCTCCTTCCCCAGGCATTCGACGTCGAGATCATCGCCCCAGAAAGTTCCACTCTGATCTCAGGGAGGAAACTCCTGGGCCCTTCCTGGTCAAAGTCTCTGATCATAAATGATTGAGCTGACCCTCCCTGCGATGGGTCTGCATGAGAAAACTTCAGACGGGAAGTCCCTAAGATTTTCTCATTCTCATTGGACTTAAATATGCACGTGGGTTTTCCTAGATCCCTCGTGACAAGGGTAGAGTCGAAACGCACTGTGTTTGGCAGCACCCACCGTAGAGGAGCTATCATGGGGAGCCGACTGTTATAAACCCAAGTGAGGACGGTCACTATTTATACTCTTAGAGCAGAAGAGCGTGAGCAGTGGGTAGTGGGCGCTACCCGAGTAGAGAGAGTGGGACGGCAGCAAGTGCTCGACCGCATCGAGTGGATGGAAGGTGACTCTTTTTTTTTTTTTTTTTTGCATTTTTCTGAAGCTGGAAACAGGGAGAGACAGTCAGACAGACTCCCGCATGCACCCGACCGGGATCCACCTGGCACACCCACCAGGGGGCGATGCTCTGCCCACCAGGGGGCGATGCTCTGCCCATCCTGGGCGTCGCCATGTTGCGACCAGAGCCACTCTAGCGCCTGGGGCAGAGGCCACAGAGCCATCCCCAGCGCCCGGGCCATCTTTGCTCCAATGGAGCCCCGGCTGCAGGAGGGGAAGAGAGAGACAGAGAGGAAGGCGCAGCGGAGGAGTGGAGAAGCAAATGGGCGCTTCTCCTGTGTGCCCTGGCTGGGAATCGAACCCGGGTCCTCCGCACGCTAGGCCGACGCTCTACCGCTGAGCCAACCGGCCATGGCGAAGGTGACTCTTTGTACGTGATATTTAGAGTGAACTCCTGACGTACACTGCCTGCTGTAGGTCAGCCTAACCCAGGCTCCATGAACGGGCATCACAACTGACCAAAAAGGAACCTTCTTGACCTCCTGGCAAGGTTGCTCATGCAGACAGTGCATGTGGCTGGATGGGTGCCCTGACACCCCCAGGCCCCTGCCCAGCCTTCCTGGGGGCAGGACCCCCGCCCCAGAACAGTCCCCCATGTCTCTGCACCTTGTTGGTGCTCGGAGGAGTTTGTCTTCCGCCCCCATTTTTAGGAAAATAGCTCCGGGATGCAATATCACGTTTGGCCAGTAGGTGCCACCATCAGCCACATGATTTTAAAATTTGAATCCTAGATGTGGTTTTTTTTAAATGAATTATTTTTGTTTCTCGTTTATGCAAATGGCATAAAGCAATGATTATTTTTACGAGCGCCTCATTCATATAGATAAAACAATTTTGAGTGAAAAGTCAGATTCAAACCTATGTTTTCAGAGAACAGTAAGGATGGGAATGTGGTAAAAAGGGAGGAAAAACAGTTGGATGGGAAATTCTGGCTGATTAGACATTAGGTACCAGGCACACTCGGTCCTGGGGATTGAAAACGAGACGAAAAGTATACCGGATGTTAAAAGTACATTATCTAGCAGAGGCAACAAAAATTAAGACATATCATCAATATAGGTGTAAACCCGGAGAACAGCATGAACATGTACAAAGAGAACTGAGTGGACAAACGGCTCTAGATCGGTCAGAGACACGGCCCACAGACCGGTCCTGGCGGAGAATGGTGGAGGACGCGTCTGGACGATGACAAAAGGAAAAGGAATATCTGGGGGGAAAGAACGAAATTCCTTATACTCTCAACAAAGAGTGTGTACGTTGTTGCTCTGTAGGTATCGGTGTGCTGGGAGTCACTTAGTTTTCAAGATTATTGTAGAAACAGCCTGCAGGGTGGGCTCAGGGAGGAGGAAGTCAGAGTCAAGGACAACCGGTGAGCACAGGACCGCAGGACACCTGTGTGTGTGGGGGGTGGGGGTGGGGGGTAGGTAGAAAGGGGAGGCTGCCATGGAAACCTCTGGGAATGGGGTCTGAGCAGCGTGGAGGCAGGGTGGTCCTGAGCAGGTCATGCAGAGCGCTCAGCATCTGGGAAGAGTCGGGACACGCTAACTCAGGAAGGCAAGCATATGGAGACACCATGATGAAGACAAAGAAAAGACCTAAAACCAGTCGTTTTGCACGTGCAGGGGGTCGTGAGTGCGGCTTATCTCTGTTGAATTTACGACACCTGTGTGACACGTGAGCGCACAGCACAGACGGGGTCGGGGGCTGGAAACAAGAGAGTGTTTAGAAGGTAGCGCGCGGTCCAGGAGTCATCCAAATACAAACCCCCAAGTTGGATACACGAGTAACCTGCTTCTCCAAGGGAACAAACGATTGAATCAACATACATGAGTTTATGTCGAACAGTAAAAACCCGATTTCCCTTCCTTTGTCCAGCTGGACTTCCTCGGCTGTGGGACAGCTGACGGGACTTGGATGTTGACCAAATCCTCCCCAGTGGCTGCGTGATTCCCCGCGGCCCACACCTCAGGACGGATCCCTCCGCGCGGCATTCACAAACCCAGCCGGCAGCACGGTCGTCCGTGGGCACAGTGCTGGCGGCTTTAGATGCCACACAGGCTCTTCTGGGGTTCTCCTGTTTTTGGACATTTCATCACTAGCCATGAGTCCAAAGAAGGGAACTCTCCTTCATTATTGAGAATGCATTCGTGCCTCCCAGGTACGACGCGTCCCACCTGACTCCAAAGGAAGGAGCAGGTCAAGGAGGCTGAGCGTCCAGCGGGTTGAGAGTCCGGACCGTGGCACCTGTCGCGCGGGGGCTGTAAGAAGAGGTTGGACCCTCAGAATTTCGGGTTCCCAGTGTTCGGTTCGGGTCTGATCAGACTCCTCCGGGAGCAGCCGGGTTCTTTAAATTGTTAATTGTGAGCTGATTCAGGCATTCATTTACCTTGCGGTATTAGATAGGTTAATTAACTAGCATGACTCATTTTTCAAATTATAACAGCGAGGCCTCGTTTTCCTTACCTTCTGCCTCTAAGATATTAATTAATACATCTTCGCATGGCACCATCCCCACGTGCCAGGCACGCTCCCACCCGCGAGAGGCACCGCTTGTGGGTGCGGTCCGTCCGCACCCCCCGAGGGTTGTTCCCGCAGGCCCCGGGCGCTCCAGAACGCGGCAGACGGGTGCTGTGAATCACGCGTGCGCGTGCTCACCGTGAGAGTGGAAACATTAGACGCCGCGAGATCTGAACTTGAACTTTGTGAGTAAATGTTGATGAGTAGGCGGTGCTGGCTCTGAAAAAGGCAGTCCTTAGGGACGGGTGCTGCCGGATGTCACAGGTGCTCCGCTGGTCCCCGCTCGCCCGTCCCTGTCCCTGTCCCTGTCCCGGGGCTCGGACCTCACACCGTGCCCGCCGTGAAGCCTCCCACCCGCGTCCCCACGGATATGCGTGTGCGTGGAGGCAGGTGCACAGACAGGCCCCCCGAGCGGGTCAGTCCCCAGGGCAGAGACCGAGGTGCTGCCGGCAGTGGGGACCACCCCGGACGGAACCACGTCCCAGAGTGACCCGGGCTGCGGCTCTGCCCACGGACCCGTCTCAAGGCCCTCGGAGAGGAAACTCACCCGCACTGGGGACCGCCACTTTTCTATTAAGACGATTCTCTCGATGCCACGGCCGCCTTTTCCGCGGGAAATGAAGGAAGCCATGCGGATGGAGGTTTGGGCAAACCGTCCTCGGGGGCAGAGGGGACGTGACTCGCTCGGGGTTTCACTGAGCAGACTCATTTCTAACAGCGTCCGAGGACGCCGGGTCCACATGTCCACCCAGGAAAGGCAGGGGCAGAGACAGTGCACAGGGGTCCCAGGAACTGACCCGGGGACAGCAGGAGGCAGGGCTCTGCTTTTTCTTCCCTGGGACCCCAGGCCAAGAACAGGAGGGACAGGATGAATGCGGTCACAGGAAAGGTGTCCAGTGGCCATGGTGGCAACAATAATTAATGAAAACGAGGAAAGGTAGTTTTAAAAGCATGCAAATATACTGCTGTATGTAACCTTGAAAGGTTGGCTTTTGTGCAATGATCCCTTCTCCAGCCCTTGAGGACCTCCTTCGGGGTCCCTGCGGGTTTCCTGGGGTGACTCTCCGCTCAGGCAGTGTCAGAGGGCCAATGTGGGCCAGTCCCTGGGCTAAAACATCATCGCTCATAAAACAACATTTACAGCGCCTCAGAATGAACATGCTCGCGTAGCGAGGACTGACAAATAGACGAGGACAAGTCTCAGTCCTCAGATAGTTCAGCCCAGTTCAAAGTAGGGACAAGAGAAGAAAGAGAGAGCCAGGTGGGGGCCGTCGCACAGCCGGGCCTGTGGTCTCAGGGCCCTGTTGGCCCCTCCATCGCCGCGGAAGGTGTGCTGAGTGCATATTCATAAATACTCAGTCTCCTTCGGACAGATTAACGCCTGCCCCAAGGGCAGGTCTATTGCAGGCTCTGGAGTGGAGTGAGCAGCCTCGATGGGGGACCTTTATTCTCAGAAGAAATGTACCCATGCCCTCTCCCCTGTACCCCACAGGCCCCACCCCGGAAACCCCAGGACCTCAGCTCAGATGGACACTCACAAGAGACAAGCTGGTCTCCATCCTGGAGTCACTGTTAACCAAGCATCGCTCCCTGCTCGGGCCTCGGGTTTCTGTCCAAACAGGACGCTTGCTGCTTGCTCTTCTTGCTCCGTCTCCTCTGGTCTCTGACATCAAGCCTTCCTTTCATCCCAGTGCTGGTAACTTACGCTTCCAGCTTACATACGTCAGAAACTTTGTTTCCCAAATGCCAGCATTTTCAACAAATTAAAACAACCCATGATAAATGGTTCTTCACAATCACTCCAACCCAAGTCGTCTTTCTGAACACTCAAACGTTGGTGCCTTTGAGTCTCCTGGAACTGGGGTCCTGCCTGCCTCTCTCAGCATGCTGACCTCTCCTTGGGCCCCCTGCTTCAGTTTCCCCACCTGGGAGTTCTTCAGAGGTCAAGTGTTACCATTGAAACTGCTCCTTGTTAAGTTCAAAGGAGAAAACCTCATCATGGTCGATCCTTTCTTTACAAACTCCTGCTTAGAGGTTCCCTCATCCATCCACTTGCTGACTGCCGACGGAAGAGACAAGAAATACAGTAACACCCCCATGAACTCAGACAAGCGAGGGAACATACTTTATTAGGACGCTCTAGTGTCATAACACCTCTCACCTTCCGTCTTGCAAAAAAAATAAAATAAAATAAATTGGCCAGTGATACTTAGAGGGACATTCTAAAAATTCTGAAAAACCCTAAATAATCTAAGGCAGGGGTCCCAAAACTATGGCCCACGGGCCACATGTGGCCCCCTGAGGCCATTTATCTGGGCCCCACCGCACTTTTGGAAGGGGCACCTCTTTCATTGGTGGTCAGTGAGAGGAGCATAGTTCCCATTGAAATACTGGTCAGTTTATTTATTTAAATTTACTTGTTCTTTATTTTAAATATTGTATTTGTTCCTGTTTTGGTTTTTTTACTTTAAAATAAGATATATGCAGTGTGCATAGGGATTTGTTCATAGTTTTTTTTTTTAATGTCCGGCCCTCCAACAGTCTGAGGGACAGTGAACTGGCCCCCTGTGTAAAGAGTTTGGGGACCTCTGATCTAAGGAAACCTATTCTGTCCAGTTCTGAGTACAGCCCAGCCCTGAACCATGAACACGTCTCAGCCCCAAGAGATGTCATGAAATAACGACTTTCCGCCAATTAGCAAGAACTTCCGTTCCCAACACAGATTTGGACCTGAAACTTCACAGAAACCAAAGTCAGAATTCTCGGGTCCCTTCACACGAATTCCTGGGTCAGCACCGTGAGCGGGCTTCCGAATGCCCACTCACCGGATAACCTTGTAAACGCCAGTGTCCTCACACGTGGAGCTTTGATCCCACAACATGGATCTGGGAAAGGAATTATTAGTTACAACCACCACAGCCGAGAAAAAACCAACCGAGACTGTGTATGAGTACCTCATGATTGCCGGTCTCCATCACCGCAGACAGTTTAAAATGCAAACTAATGCCTGTCACACGTAAGGGAGAAAATTCAAACAACTTGCCCCGACGGAAAAGCAGCCTGTCCTTGTAACGGGAACTTGGTGTGAGAGCCCGGGCCTCACAGCTTTGACGCTGAAACTTGTCCTTTAATTATTCACACCTGCAGGAGGGCACCTCTTCACAAGGGCTTCTGTCTACTGCGGAAACAGCATTTGGAAATCACGGGCGTTACACCCTTTATCAGTGAGCGCACATATAAACAGTGGTCAGAGCCTTTCTCCTGGTGAGAGCAAATAGCATACATCACGTTGGTAGAATTCCAGACAAAAGGGAAGAAGAAGAAGAAAACAAAAAAGGAAATGTGATGTTTTATTTGACCAGTGCAAAGTTCTTGTATGGATTAATGCATGGTTTTCCTTAAACTTTAAGGAAATGCTGAGCACGGTATCACTGGCCTATTGTACCCCTAGAATCAGTCCATCTGGGGACCCACATTTGGAAACTCTTAGAGTCCTCCAGGAAGGGATGTACTTTTTCTCTTATTAATTCTTAAACAATAGCAAATCCCTAGCAAATGTCAGATGCTCAGTCCACACTGAGCGAAGGAATGAATGAATAAAACAGCACTGGATAAATCATTAAATCATCTCAAATGAAATACAAAGGAATGTGCCATGCAGACCATGGCAACTGATCCGAATCTAAATTTTAAAAACAAAACTAGAGAAACCATCACCATGAGATTATAGTAAGTATATAGATATACTTTGCATTTTATCCCTCGATACCCTTTGGAGATGCCAATGAAAAAGAAATGTATTTCTGGTTTGACCAGGCAGTGGCGCAGTGGATAGAGCGTCGGAGTGGGACGCAGAGGACCCAGGTTCAAAACCCCAAGATGGCCTGTTTGAGCGTGGGCTCACCAGCTAGAATGCAGGGTCGCTGGCTTGAGTGTGGGATCATAGACATGACCCCATGGTCGCTGGCTTTAGCCCAAAGGTCACTGGCTTGAAGCACAGGTCACTGGCTTGAGCAAGGAATCTTGCTCTGCTGTGGCCCCCCACCGGTCAAGGCACAGATGAGAAAGCAATCAATGAACAACTAAGGAGCCTCAAGGAAGAATGGATGCTTCTCATCTCTCTCCCTTCCTGTCTGTCTACCCTATCTGTCCCTCTCTCTGTCACACATACACACATACACACACACACACATACACGTATTTCTGAAGCAATGATTATTACAATGAAGCCATTTTGTTCTTCATGAAATCATAGAAAAACCCTGGAAGAAATACTTGAACAGAGGGAAGCAGAGGGAAGTAGTTTTCCATCACCAGGTCAAGTTTACCGCCCCTCTACACACCCTATCAGAGTGTAGAAGGGGGCGGAGCGTGCACTCCACACCCTATCAGAGTATAAAGGGGGTGGAGCATGCACACCACACTCTATCAGAGTGTAGGAGGGGGTGGAACGTGCACTCTATGCCCTATCAGAGTGTAGAAGGGGGCAGAGCATGCACTCCACACCCTATCAGAGTGTAGAAGGGGGCGGAGCGTGCACTCCACACCCTATCAGTGTAGGGGGGGCGGAGCATGAACTCCACACCCTATCAGAGTGTAGGAGAGGCAGAGCGTGCACTCCACACCCTCTCAGAGTGTAGAA
This sequence comes from Saccopteryx bilineata, assembly GCF_036850765.1. NCBI lineage: Eukaryota > Metazoa > Chordata > Mammalia > Chiroptera > Emballonuridae > Saccopteryx > Saccopteryx bilineata. The sequence continues at coordinate 2,985,691 of NC_089495.1, forward strand.
GGGGCTGGAGCCTGCACTCCACACCCTATCAGAGTGTAGAAGGGGGCAGAGCATGCACTCCACACCCTATCAGAGTGTAGGACAGGGTGGAGCATGCACTCCACACCCTATCAGAGTGTGAAGGGGGCGGAGCATGCACTCCACAGGACCTCCCTGAACCGCAGGTGTGGGTCCAGACCTCCACAGTAAAGCGGGTGTTCCAACACAGCCAGCCACACAGATACTTTGCTTCCCCGGGACATTTAAATGTTATGTTGACACTTTCCTACTGTAGTCCAGTAAGTGTGCAACAGCATTATGTCTAGAAAAGAGTGCACATGCCTTCACTAAAAAATAATTTTATTGCTGCTAAAAACAATGCTCACCGTTATCTGAGTCTCAGTGAGGCAGAACCCTTTTGCGGGCGAGGGTCTCGTGTGGCTGCCGGTGGCTGCTGAGTGACCAGTGTGGCGGCGGGGGTCCCTGTGGTCATTTCTTAGGCTCAGACGGCAGCGAAGCCGGCCTCACCGGCTGGCTCTTCCTTTAGCAAACGAGGGCCCTGTGGTCTGCGATGCTGCCGGGTGGCGTTCCGCCCACAGGAGACGTCTCCCCGCAGTGGAGTCGGTCCTCTCACCCCCACTGCTCCCGTGTCGGCCGAGGCTGTGGAATCGTCTAAACCCTTCGTGTCACTCTGGCAGGCAGTCTTCACAGCTGCTTCCCCGGGGAAGGTCCCGTCTGGGAAACCCCTCTCCTTGCCCGTCCGTCAGAAGCACCTCCTCGTCTGAGACTGATCACGAGGCTGCAGAATTCAGGCCCATCTTCAGGCTCGAACTCCCGTGTTCCTGCTGTTTCCACCACATCTCCCTCCCCCGATGTCCTGACCCCACAAGGCCACCCATGAGTGATGGAGTCAGCTTCTTCCAAACTCCGGTCACTGTTGATATTTTGGCCTCTTTTCCCATGAATCGCGAATGTTCTTAGTGGCATGTAGACTGGGAAATCCTGTCCGGAGGTCTTCAGTGTCCTGCCCAGACTGACCAGAAGTCACTACCCATGGCAGCTGTAGCCGTCTGAGCTGTGTTTCTTAAATAATCAGACTTGAACGTTGGAATGACTCCTTGATCATGGCTGCAGGATGTGGGTCACAGGCAGGAAAACAACACTGCTCTCGTCCATCTCCGTCTGAGCTCTGGGGTGGCCATGTGCTCTGTCAAGGAGCAGTTCTTACATTAAAGGAACCTTTTATTTTCCTGAGCAATGAGTCTCCCCAGCGGACTTAGATATTCGGTCAACCATCTTGTAAACAGATGTTCTGGGATGCAGGCTTTGCTGTTTCGCTTCCAGGGCCTTGGCAGAGTGGATGGAGCGTAACTCCTGAGATGCCCTAGGGTTCTGGGCAGTGAGTGAGCAGTGGTCACAGGTCAGACAGTCACCAGCTGTATTAACTCCCAAGAAGAGAGTCGGCCTATCCTTTGAAGCTTGGAAGCCAGGCCCTGACTTCTCCTCTCCAGCTATACAAGTCCCAGCAGGCATCATCGACCCAAAGAAGGCTGAACACTGAAAATCTGTTACTCGGTGTGGCCACCTGCATGATCTCAGCTAGACCTGCTGGAGAGCTTGATGCAGTTTCTCCATCAGCACCTGCTGCTTACACCTCACGAACCAACCTCCGCTGGCTTCAGACTGTCCTCCTGTGGCCTCCTGCCCTCTCTCAGCCTTCGCAGAATCGGAGCCAGTCAGGGGCCGTGCTCTGGCTGAGGCTGAGGCTGAGGGGGATGGTGTGGCCGGGGGGAGCTTCCATCCACCCAACACCCCTCTCTCCACATCACGGAAGGCTGCTCCGCTCCCTGTGTGCTCACTGGGGCAGCTCCCTGACTCTCCTTCTGGGACTTCCCTCTGTGCGCGCAGCTAGGCTCCTGGGTACAAAAGACCTCACTTTTGGCTTTGAACCTGCCTTCTTGCCACGCTGAGTCATTTCTAGCGTTGGATCTAAAGTGAGGGTCCGGTGACTCCTCCTGTCACCAGAACACTGAGAGGCCATAGCAGGCTCTTCCCCGGCCCAGCCTCAACCCTGCGGTGTCTCAGGGAGTCGGGGTCCCGAGGAGAGGGGGAGAGCCAGAGCACAGAGTGTATCCTGGTGCCTCTAAACACGTATAATAGTAATACTGAAGATCACTGACCACAGATCCCCCAACAAAGACAATAATAATGGAAATGTATAAAATACTGTGAAGATGACCAAAATAATGACACAGAGACGCAAAGTGCACAAGCGCTGTTGGGGAAAAGGGCGCCGACCGACCCGCTGGAGGCGGGGCTCCCGCAAACCTTCAGCTTGCGGTGAAACGTGCAGCGTTTGCGAGGCCCCATAAAGCAAAGCGAGATACAGCGAGGTGCGCCTGCGTTCTGGGAAAGATAAGATTCCGACCCAGAAAAGACCTGTAGTAATGAAAAAAAGAGAACGATCGAATGCAGGGACCGAGGGCGGAAAGGGAGTCAGAGGCAATTTCCGGGCAAATGCGCGCTTCCCAGACGCGTCACCTCTTCGCCGTCTGTCCGCTGGAGAACCAGCCGCCAGCGTTCTCTAATGGAATTCTCACATTTTGGCTTCAAGTCTCTCCGGTTTTGTTCTGTTTCGCTTTTGCAATATTTAGAACTTCACCTACGAGCCCAACTGTAATGGATTTTTTTTTTTTTAATCTCAAGTACTTTCTCGTCACCTTTCATAAGTTTCCAGGCGCGATGGGCCACCTGAGAGAAAGACACATTGATAAGGGTATCAAGTGTTCAGTTAGCCGGCTGGCACAGCAGGGAACAGCACAGGAACTTCGCTGGGTCCGGAGAACCGGGGCCCCTGCGGCAGGGACCTGGGGCAGCGTCATGCAGCACGGAACCCCGAGGGCCCCTCTCTGCGGCCAGGAGCACCCACAGCTCAGAGGGAACCCCTGCAAGGGGGGGAGGACTCAGCTTCCTCTTGGACACCTTGCGGACACCTGGTATCCTCTAGCCTCTGCTTTCTCTAATAGACTATCACTTATTCCTCGTCATAACCCTGAGAAAGCAGACATCGGCAGTGGCCTCGTAGAGAAATGTTAGCTGAACTTCAAAATGCTAAGTGACTTCCTCAATGTAGCATTACGTTGCACTCAAACATTCTCCTACTTTGCTTCCAGTCTCACCAGTAGAACACACAGAAATGCAGATCAGGAACAAACCTTAAACGTCATGCAAACACAGAACATGGGACCACACGCCACGAGAACAAGTGAACCCCCCTTCTCCTTGGGGTCAGAGATCTTACTCCTGCACTCCAGGAATCCACTGCCCATGGAGACAACTTCAGAGAGGTGATGGTCACTGACCGTCCTAGGGCTGGATATCACCTTGCTGACCTGGAAGGGTGTGGCTGGCTGAGAGTCAAAGAGATGAGCAAGTATGTCCAAGGCAACGCCTCCAGTCTGCTCCCTGGGTAGGAATGCCTAACCCACACCACTACGCCGAGTATTATTACTGCAGAGATTAGGATGATGTCTCCCTAACCCAGAGTTATCTCAGGTGTGGCCTATTACTTGTGCTAGTATTTCCACCAGCGGAGATTCACCTGGGGGTGTACAGACTGATAGCTTAGCAAATAGATACGCACGAGGGACTCTTGCTGCTTCTCAGCGTTCACATGATTCTTTCCCGATCGTGCATTTTGACTGATGAGAACAAAATGAGCAGGGAACTGTACGTTAAGGGAAGAAGCCGAGATTTTTGCACCTAACCCTCTATCTCTCTGCAGGCCCAAACTCTTGGTCCCTGTCAAGTGCCCGTGAACACGGGCGTCCCATCTCCACCCAGTGCCCCCTGGGCCCCAGCCGGAAGGGCCCACTAACCGCCCTATCCGGGAGCGGCTTAGGGACCTGTTCCATTATCCTCATCCCGAGTGGGAGGCTCTGATTCTGTCGCTGCCCACGGCACTGCCCTGAGCTTGCACACGTGGAGTGCATGCGGTAAGTACCCACTGACTGAGCGAGAAAATAAAACAATAGTGCAGGGCAGGGGCTAACCACAGAACCCTTTCACGTGGAGCCGACGGGTTTCCAGAGACTGGGCCTAACGCCCACGCCCGCCGCCGGCTGTTTCCCGGGCGCACCAGGGGGCGTTCAAAGGCCGAGGAAGAGGAAGGAAGCCGCGGCCTTCTGTGAACAGGCAGGAAGGACGGGACTGGCCCAGCCCCCGAGGAGGCCATCTTAGTTAGCATGCAGAACGTGCTCCCCGCGCGCACGGAAAATGCTTCGGATTTTTTTTTTCCCCAACTGGAGGAAAAAAGCAATGAGTCCATAGCGTGTTTATATAATCTGTGACACTGATTTACAAGTGCTATTTTTTCCACCAAATATGAATCATGTTCGCCTATATCTGGCAGTGTAAAAGAAAGAAAAAGAAGAAGAAGACATTAATTGTAGCCACCTGGCCGTTTCAAGTAGCACTCGAAGGTTGCATTTCCCATTAAAACCGGCGTTTTTGGACCCCGTGTTTGTGTTTACCTCAAAGTCCCCAGGCATCCGCGGAGAGGCCTTTGATTGAAGCCTCGGTGGCAGGAAAGATCAATGGGAAGGGGCGCAGGCCGTTCCCAGAGGAAATGAACAGATCTGAATATCTGAATATGGATGCTAACGCGTTCACCCACTCCTTTTATTTTGGATTCTTATTTACTCAGCATACTGCCGTCTTTTTTTTTTTTTTTTTTTTGCTCATAATCGCTTCAATCAGCACTCTCTGTGGCTTCAAGGTCAGGGCCGCCTGCGGGGATTGGCCTTGCAGTTCCCTCAGCAGCCATGGGGGGCGCACAAAGCGACCGGAGGCAGATGGTTTCCCTGTACCCCCCAGGACAGCATCCCTTCCGCGCAACTCAGACCCAGAAAAGCCTTTCTCAGAACCAGAAAAAAAAAGGGGGTGGGGAATAGCATGTACTCATTATTAGTCTAGACTCCATAAAGATTTCAGAATAATGAGAGGAATAGTATTTAACATTCTGATTTACCAATTTTCTCAATGACGTCCTTCCTAGTCTATCTCCCGGGCGCACCCACAGACCGACAGAAGTTTTCTGAGGTGGGGGGCGATTCAGAATAACCTTTTGGGCTTCGGAGGGGACGAGGAATTCCAGGGTTGCACGTACTTCACCGGAAGCACGGTTCTCTGTAGCTTTTCCTCTCCTGCTTGACATGAGTCTATTAGAAACTTGTCAAGTGTAAGAAGCAGAAACAGCCCAAGGCATTAAAAAATAAAATCTTTCACATAATAACTAGTGTTTTCCTTGAGTTACAGGACATCAGTTGTGTTAGATAATGGAAACACAAATATATATATATGTGTGTGTGTGTATATATATGATTCATAACACACTATGTGCATATTACAGTTGTCACTAAAAATAATCATTCTGACTGATAAGTCATATTATAATTATACAAGCATGCTGGCTATATATTTTGGTAATAGTACTGTCATTATTGCATTGAATAACACAATCAAGAGTGTTGGGAACTAGAAAAAATGAACACTGCCTCATCGAAGCACTGGTTGATGTTGTTTCCTTCTTGAGATAGACATTACTTAACCAGAACGTACACCCGCCACACACCAGAGGCATTACTGTCTTTCTTCTATGTTACATTCCCTTTGCCTGATACAAAGAATCTGTATCAACGAATCACATGCATGTCCAATAAAGAAAAAAAAGAAGACGTCTGAATACTGGATAATTCTGACCTAAAATTCTCACCAACAGCAGATTCTTGGCCAGGGTTCAACTTCGGCAGCCAGTGTGTCTTGGATTTTGAGTAACTAATCAATATTTACTGGGTTTCTACTGCACGTCAGGCACGATTCTGGGAGTTTTAGCTGCAGAGTTGGGAAAACATGGTCCTGGCTGTGCGTTCAAGCTCCAGACAGAAGTGAGTAACAGGCCGAGCTCAAGTGCGAGTCCGGCTGGGATAGAAGTGCGTGCCGCACCGCGGGCTGACGGTTCCCGGGGGGGACCCGCAGGTCTGTCCTGAGGAGGCTGCTCGGACCCGAGCTGAACCGTGTTCCAAAGCTGGATTTACCTATCGACCCTTACATTCACAGCTGATATTTAAATAGTACGTTCGCTGAGACTTTTCACCGCACACTGTGAACTGGACCAGTCGTCTTGGCTAACCCAAACGGCCAGTTTCCTGCCACCACGCGAACCTGCCCTCGCTCGCACACATGTCCAAGGTGACAGAGAACCTGCCGTGGATTTTCTCAATCAGAAAGCACATCATCTTCCACACCCTCCTTCTTACGTCTCTGTTTCTCCAGAGCGAGGAATGTGACCGACCATCGGCAACCGTCTGGAGTCAGAGAGCTGCCGCTGGTGAAAGGTGCACAAGGCCACGCGTCACCACCTCGTTCTTCTCCCGTTCCACGCCCCGTCTGGTGTGAACACCTGTGCCGAGGCCGTTCCTGCGTGGTCACGGTCGCTCCTTGGATCTGAGCCGCAGGCGAGCCCTCCTTCCCAACTCCGGGAACAGCGGAAGGAGCCCTTCCATCTGAGGTCTCTCCTGGCTTCCTGTGTCACAGTCACCAAGAAACAGGGGGGCGCAGACCCGGGTGCTCGTGCCCCCAGCTGACGGGGTGGGCTTCCTCTGACATGTCAGGGGCATTCAGGGCCCCTCTGCCAGGCACGTCCCGGAGGAGGCTATGACAGGACCGGCTCTCTGGCTTGGATCACAGAGCCTGGGACCCCTCTGAGGCCACCAATCCCCACACCGGAGCTCGCCCTTGCGATCAGGGCTGCGACTCTCGCAGGCTCTGTGTGCGCTCCTCCGCGTGTCCTGCTTCGGCAGATGGCCCTCGCCGCTCTTAGAATTGTGAACGGCTCGCCCAAATAACAGCACGCTTTTCATCTGGCCCTTTCGATTCTTCCCTGTTTGAACTTGGTGGTGCCAATGCCATTTGAGAGTTCTTCATCTGGTTCTGATTGTAGACACTTCCAAGGCCAAGGGTTAATTTAGTTAAGAGAGTAAATGTGTCCACAAAATTATACCTGATATGTGGGATTTATATAAGAAATAAGACTTGTGTATACGCTCCGTCTGTAAGGATATTTCAAACGGATGAACCGATGACAGAATAATACTGAAATTTACTTGAACCTGGGACGCAAATGCTTCTAAAAGAAGACATTTGTGGAGAGAATAGTGATTAACAGTGATTTTTTTCCCCTAAGATTCGTATTAATTATATTACCCAATGGTTTGTCAGTAGAAGAAACAGCATTTGTTTAAAAAAGCACTTCTGTCCTAGGAATTGGCTACAGTAGCCAACATAAGATACAGACCAAGCCTTAAAGCGCCAGAGAGGTTTATAATTCATTTCTGAATGCAACTCCCTTCCAAGCACCTCTCTTTTTTTATGCAAATCAAAGGTCCCTGCTGATAGCAAATGAATTAATGCTTAAACTAATAATGGGTTTGAGCAAGAACCATCTTCTTAGCACTTTTAGAGTCCCGAGGAGGGTTCTATGAGAATTAGAATTATCTGTTCTTTCTGACAACAGATCTTGAATACTTAATTCTAGATGGATTCTGACATCACGTTTAAAACAGAAAAATTAAAAATGGTCTTTCCTAAAATATTTTTTTTTATTATTTTAGAGCAGTTTTGGATTTACAGAACCATGGTGAGGCTAGCATGAATAGCTCCTATATTCCTCATACCTAGTTCCCCTACTATTCTTAATACCTTACGTCGGTCTGGCAATCTTATTACAATAGGGTTAATAGACCGAAATATGGACCCATTTCGTAACTGGAGCTCTCACACCCTTTTTCCCATTCCAAGATTCCATCTAAGTCACTGTGCTATGTACATTTAGTGACCTGTCTTCTTGGGGCCTCCTGGCTGGGACAGTTTTCAGGATTCTCCCGTTTCTCACGACCTTGGCAGGACTGAGGAGTTCTGGTCAGGTCCTTCGTAGAATGCCTCTCTCCTGAGACTTTTATTTTTAAGAGCATCATTGTCATCTAAAGCCCCTACCATACAACTGACCCATTTAAACTCTACACTTCAGTGGTTTTAGCGTATTTACGGATCGGTATAGCATAACCATCGCCACAACCAATTTTAACTTATTTTCAGCTGCTCTGAAAGAAACTGGACCCTGTGGCCATCCCGGCTCCACACCCCGCACACAGTGGGCAGCCACCACCTTACTCCCTGGGGGTAGTCTCCCCTGACCTGGACATGTCACGAGAACGACATCACATCCTATGTGGCCTTAGTTCATGACGGGCTTATTTTGCTTAGCGTAGTATTTTCCACGTCCATCCACGTTCCAGCACCGACTGGCACATCTGTCTTTCTCTGTCCCCTGGCAGCCCCACAGGCAGTGAAGGGGCCCCAGCACCTTTAGCCTCAGGGGACCGGGAGAGCCTCCGGTCTGAGCCCCCACACCTCCTGCACCACTGGGCTCAGGGCGGCCAGGGATCGTGTCCAGGCAGGCACGGCCGCCCAGTGGGGGACCCAGAACGAGAATCCTGAGCCCAGTCTTCTCCCCCCGGACCTCAACGTATGTCACGCCTGTTACGTCTGTTCACGGCTGCGTGATATTCCCTGGTGTGCATGTACCACGCTGGTTAGTCTATTTGCCCACTGAGGGGCTACTGGGTTATTTTATACTTTCTGGCTACTATGAATAAGGTTTCTTTAGACATCTGTAAAATATGTTTGTGTGTAGAGATGTGTTTTCGTTCCTCCTGGGCATATACCCAGGCGTGGCCTTGCTGGCTTGTGTGGGACGCCCAGTTCAATCTCAGGAGGGAGGGCCAGGCTGTTTCCCCCAAGCCTGGCTCATGTTACATTCCCCCCCCCCCAGCCGCAGTCAGAGGTCCGACTCCTCCTCATCCTCCTCCATACCCACCAGTATTACCCCACGGTTTGAGTCTAGCCATCCTGGGGGGGAGGGTAGTGCGTACCTCTCTGTGGTTGCGATGGCATGTCCTTGTCCTTGGTGACTAACGACATCAGGCATCTTTGCGTGGGCTTATTGGCCAGTTGGATACTTTCCTTGGAGAGTTATTGATGAGGATCCTTTTCTTATTTTTAAATTCATTTGCCTTTTTCCTTATGGGGAGGTGACAGTTCTTTCAGTGTGCTGAACACAAGTTCTTACCCGATGACTAGTCCGCAGACAACACCCTCTCATTTGCCGACGTGTATCTGAACTTCCTTGACAGGGTCCTCTGAAGGGCAATATTTTGACTGTGATGAAGTCTAATTTATCTATTTTTTTTTCTTGTGCAGTTGATAAAAAACACCTTTTCTCTTTCTCATGGATTGTGCCAGGAAGCCTAAACTCCCTTCGATGAAATATCTTTCGCAAGCCTTGGTCATCGCCTTACAGCGTCCAGTTCCTCCCAGCCCCTCGCCTTCCTGCTTTCCCAGAACTCCCAGCAGGGGCCAACCTTTCTCAGCACATCACACTTACGGAATTCTGTCTCACTGCTTCTGTATTTCCACCTCCGCTTCCTCGTTCATGACTCTTCCATCACAGCAGTGTGATTATTTTTTCCTTGTTTTCCAAGTGAGCTGAGGGGAGATAGAGAGACTCCCGTGAAAGAAATGGGAGTCTCGGACTGGGATGCACTCAACAACCCCTGTCTGGGGCCGATGCTCCAATCTACTGAGCCATGGCTGCAGGAGAGGGAGAGGGACAGGGGGAAAGACAGAGAGGAAGAGGGGAGGTGGGGATGAGAAGCAGATGGTCGCTTCTCCTGTGTGCCCTGACCGAGAATGAAACCCAGGACTTCCACACTCTAACTCTGAGCCAACTGGCCAGGGCCAACAGTGTCTTTATCTCCCAACCCTTCTTACCAAGTATCTCTTCTCTCTTTGGACGAATTACATACACTGGAGCTGTTCCATTTCCTCAGTTTCCATCGAAGTCGAAACCCAGTGGCATGCCCATAATTTTATCAAAATTGCTCTTAAAGATAAGAGCAGCAGCAGGACTGACCCTGCCCAGCCTGTGCTCCTCTGCCCTCTCCTCCCCATGCTAGTCCCTCCTTCTTGACAATATCTGAGTCTTTTCTCCTTGATTCTCTGTGCTCTTCCGCCCACTCTCAGGGTGAGGCAATCTGCTCCCGCGGCCCAGACCCTGCTGTCTGCCTCCTTAGATGGCATGTCCGTCCGATGTCCAGAGTGAGGCGCTCAGGGCCTCTGCCATCTCTACCGGGCTGGTCCCCGACCGGCTCAGACATCACTGGACTCCTACACCCCCGGCCCTCCCTCTCCTGAGCTGAGATTTCCACTGACACCAGCGGTCGCCCAGATGACGACGCACGCATCCTGTTAAGAGCGTTTTTAAAATAGCTTTGTCGAGATGAACACCCTTGGCAATTGCTCCTAATGAAATGTACTATTAAATTTTGGGTTTTTTGCGGGTTTTTCTTTTTCTTTTTTCTTTTTGCCTATTTACAGAGAGGGGCTCCCTTCACGACACTCTAATCCTGGAACGTTGTCATCACCCCAAAAAGAAAGCCTGTGCCTAGTGGCTATCACTCGGGCTCTTCCTCTCCCCTGCCCCCATGGGCGGGGACCCCAATCCATCTTGTGTCCCGGGAGATTTACTCTCCCTCCTGACATTTAATCTGTCTCTGGGTCTAACCTGTATGCCTCCTCAGTACGTCTTAAATCTCTCCACTTCCTTAGTGCAGACTTTCTTTCGTTATTACCCGTGTTATCATAACTTTCTCCACCCGGGCACACACCATAAATTTTCTCCTCTCCAATCTACGGCTGGCAGAATCATTCTTCTAATAGTAAAGTACTCCTAGGGTTCGGAAGGCGCTCACGGCCTTCTGCGTAGACGCCCGGACCTGCACGGGACACACGATGTCCTCTACGGTCAGGACCCCGGGGCCCTCCCTGTCTCCTCACTCACCACGTCCGCATCCTATCAGCTCGCAGCCGCCCTTAGTCATGTACAGTCTCTTCAGCCCACATGCACCTTCCCTTTCCGACACCGTCACGCTCCTGCTTTCCCCGCTGAAGAGACCCTCTGAGTTCACGTCAGGGACTTCCGCGGATGGCTCCGACCTCACCTTGGCGTGAGTTCCCTGACACACCCCCTGTGCTCCCAGAACTGAGGATGGTCCCACTGCCACTGTCACCCGCGCTCTGGCTACTTCTCTGTCCACGTCACTCTCGTCCTGAGAGCTCCCTGAAGACAAGAGAAGGCAGAACCTTCTCTTCCCTGCGGGGGCCGGGAGATTCCTTGCACTCGACAGCCATTTCATCAGTGTTTGTTGAGCAAATGTATGAACAGACGTTAATAACAGGCGCTGACTGTACCCCCAGAGGTTTGCCCCAGGCTACTTGATGACGCTTTAAAACCGTGATATTTCATTGCGACCCTACAATGACAGGACACAATGTCGAATGGGCGGCGTGTGCACAAGTGTCATCTTACACACACACACACACACACACACACACACACACGTGCGTCCGGTGATGAACCCTGACAGTGACAGTGCTTTGACTCTACCAGAACACGGCAAGCACCCGGACCCAACGAAGAAAGGGGTCAGGGCTCAGGAGGCTGCACAGGAGTCTGACCAGGCGGTGGCGCAGTGGATAAGAGCATAGAACTGGGATGCAGAGGACCCAGGTTCGAAACCCCGAGGTCACCAGCTTGAGTGTGGGCTCATCTGGTTTGAGCAAGGTTCACCAGCTTGAGTCCAAAGTCATTGGCTTGAACAAATAGGTCACTTGCTCTGCTGTAGCCCCTTCCCCCCTCCCCCCGTCAAGGCACATATGAGAAAGCAATCAATGAACAACTAAGGTACCACAACGAAGAATTGATGCTTCTCATCTCTCTACCTTCCTGTCTGTCTGTCCCTCTTTCTGACTCTCTCTCTCTGTCAAAAAACAAAACAAAACAAAACAAAAAACAAAAAAGAAGCTGCACAGGAAGAACTAGACAATCCTGCAGATGTGTCCTCACAGCGAGAGCAGGGAGGGGCCTATGGAGAGGGCGGAGGAGTCAATGACCTCAGCAGATGTTGTAAAGTAATACAGAAACACTGTTCAGCATGGGCAAGCGGCACTTTGTGAACAGAGGTCATGGAGACATAACATTTGTCTAAATGACATGCGCACCCAAAACTGATGCTACGCTCAACCACATTTATCCTTCTGTTTCTTATTTCTTTTAGCTCAACAAAGTAGAGAATTAGTTCCCATGCCTATATTTCCCCACTGTTTTTTTTTCTTGTCTAAAACATAATTCCTATAAATTGCTTTGTTTGTTTTAAACATGACAAAAGTTAAAGAAGTTTGGGAAATATGAATTTTGAATAAAATGTAAAGGTCTAAAGGGTTTTTTCCTAAAATTTATTAAAGACCTGGACCTGTAATAGATGCCCGTAAGGGTTCCTACCTGGGAGAGGAGGGAGGAGAGAGAGAGGGAGGGAGAGAGAGGGGAAGGGAGGGAGGGAGGGAGAAAAAGAGAGAGGGGGAGAGAGAGGGAAAGAGAAGGGGTGAGAGAGAGAGGGAGAGAGAAAGAGAGAGAGAGGGAGAGAGAAGGGGAGAGAGGGGGAGAGAGAGGGGGAGAGAGGGGGAGAGAGAAGGAAGAGAAAGAGAGAAGGAGGGAGGGAAAGAGAGAGGGAGGGAAAGAAAGAGGGAGAGGGAGAGGGAGAGAGAAAGAGAAAAGAAGAGAGAAGGAGACAAAGGGAAAGAAAGGGAGAGAGAAGGAGAGAAAGGGAGAGAGAAGGAGAGAGAGGGAGAGAGAGAAGAAGCTCCGAGAAGGGGAAGGTAAAAATAAGCAGGAAATAAACGGGAGGGACATCATGCACTAAATAGCACGGGAGGAAGACACCGAAGAGGAGCCACTGGGTTTGAACAGGGCTTCAGATGAGAGCCCTGAAGAGAGGTGGGTGTGTGGGTGCAGACTAGAGGCGGGCGTGGCGCTGAGGTGGGCAGCGGTCTAAGCCCCAGGATCATGGGGGAGGCCCAGTGGCTGCAGACAAGGACGAGGTCAGAAGGGCATTCAGAACCTAGATTATTTAGGAGGTGGGTGACCACGGTCAAGACCACCAGCATATTACACAGAATGAGATGGAACATCACTCAAGGGAATTTCACAGCTGGGCAACTGGATCTGACTAGTTCTCGTCCTTTCAGAATCTCACCCCGGCTGTTACATAAACGATGGACTGTGCTTCAGCCAGAGGGTGCCTTCACCCCCTGGAGACCCCAGAACAACGCACGGAAGCAGGGAGGTCCATAAACCTCCATAAACCACCGAAACGGCTCCCTACGGTCTGGAGGCTGGGAGTTCAAGACCAGGGTGCGAGCAGGTTAGGGGTCTGGTGAGAGCCCACTTTCTAGACGGCTGTCCTTTCTACGTGTCCTCACATGGAGGGAGACATGGGGCAGTCCCCTCGGGTCTATGTGACGAGGCCACCAATCCCACTCATGACGTGACCACCTCCCAATGGCCTCATCTCCGAACGCCATTGCCTCGGGAGCTAGTATTTCAGCATATGCATTTTGGGGGTGGGGGACACAAACATTTCAACCACGGTAGAGGGTGCGCAGCGGAATTAAAAGAAGAGAGGTCAAAAGTCTACCGTGATAAACAATAATAATGTAGTGACTATGCGTGCTGCCAGGTGGGTCCCGGAACTCTCGAGGGGAACACTTCGTAAAGCATACGACTGTCTGACTACTTCGCCGTGCACCTGAAACTAATAAGAGAATCATATGGAATGTAGACTGTACTGGAAAAAAATGTTTAAAAAAAAAAAAGCATTATAGTGATAAACGGTGAACAGTAACAGTTTGGATTAGGAGCGTATAAAAGGGGCTAGATTATAGGTATATTTTGATGTGAGAACCAACAAGCTAAGATAAAAGATCAAAGGTACAGTTTTAGGGAAAGAAGAAAATCCAACCTTCCTAAATCAAGACCCGGAACTTCGATTTGCCGGCGGGGAGGACGGCGGGAGGAGGAGGTGGGGCAGATGTCCGGCTGTGGACATCCACGTGGCAGGTGACCACGGAGACGGCGCTTGCAGCCATGAGACCAGGTGACTCACGGTACAGCAGGGTACTGGTGGGGGCGCCCCAGCCCTGGTCCCAGAGACCTGACATGTCTTGGAGTCAGGAAGACCAGGAAGGGGGGCGGGTATGGACAGGGACAGAGAGCCCGAGACACCCAGGGAGGGGACAGTCTGAAGGTCACATCGTGTCAGGGAAGGAGAGACGACCTCGCCTTTCTCCGAGACCACGTGAAAGGCGTCAGTGACCCTCGGGTTGGACCCTGTGCAGGTCACCGCTGAGCTCTGGTGGACACTATTTCGTAGAAAGCTCGCCTGACCTGTGGCAGCGCAGTGGATAAAGCGTCAACCTGGAAACGCTGAGGTTGCTGGTTCAAAACCCTGGGCTTGCCTGGTCAAGGCACATATGGGAGTTGATGCTTCTTGCTCCTCCCCCTTCTCTCTCTCTCTCTCCCCTCTCTATAATGAATAAATAAAATCTTAAAAAAAAATTTTTTTTTAAAAGCTCAGCTCATCTTCATCACGAGGAATAGAAGCAGCGTCAGGTTTGTGCACAGGAGCAGCTGGCTGCGGTCAGAGCCTCCTCCGTGTCCCTTCCCCACAGTCCTTCACCCCCACCCCGGGGGAGGGGGACCGGGATGCAAGCGCGTTTTGAGAATTAGCTGAGAAAATATAAAAAGTGCTTAGAACGGGGAATGAAGGATAGGTAACAAGTTCTCCGTAAAAACTTCCCAAGTTCACCGGAGGGCGTGTCCGGCACCAGGGTAAGCGCAAGCGGGAGGAACGAGATGTCCTCCTCCGCCCGTGAAAGCCGATCTCCGCCCGTGAAAGCCGATCTCCGCCCGTGAAAGACGACCGATGGACCTGAGCGCGCACCCCGGCTCCAGAACAACAGCGCTCACGGCACCAAGTCCAGCGACAGTCAACTCCCTGCTGAGCCGTTTCGGAAGGAGCATAACCCACTTCTATTTTTGCAAGAATATTCTCAGTCTTGCAAATTTTAGCATCCATTTTACATGGCCATTTCATATTCCCACCAAAAACCCACAGTCCCCTGTAGGTCTCCTCTGAAGAAACTTGGCAAATTTAGAGTCTGGATCCAAAAATGTAATTCATCAAAAATAAAAGCTTTATCACAATTCATTAAGATTAATGTCTACTTCTCTCTCTCTCTCTCTCTCTCTCTATATATATATATATATATATACAACATACATATATGTATGTATAATAAAATTTACATACCTGGTAAGTATGTCATTTTGTGTATTTCCTTCCCTTGGGGTAATTTTGAATAGATTATGTAACCCTTTAGAATAAAAATATTCAAAAAGAAATCTTTCTTAATTTAAAACTCCCTTTCTCTAAGGGTGTAAATTAAAAGCTATTCTCTCTCTCTCTCTCTATGAAACAGCTAAAAGAAAATGAATAAAGATTTTGTTATAATTTTGCAAAAAGGAAAAAGAAAAATGCAAAAAGAGCAATTGAAATGTTGCTTCTCTTCATAAATGAATCCCCAAATAAATGTCCAGGCATTATTCAAAAATGATTTCTATTTGCAATAATACGTACCTACTTTCTTCAGTATTACTATGCTTCATAGTAACAAGGTTGGGTTTCTTTTCTCCCTTGGCAATGAACTTCTTCTGTTTCCATGTTACATACAGAGGTTGGCCAAGGTCGGTTTACAGTTGTGAATACGCGAAACAAGAGTGTTTACTCTTGGTTATTATTTATTATTGTGTTATGTATTGGTATTGCAATGGTAGACCTCCATGCGTCCACCCCTGCAGAGCATGATGTCATTATAGAGTTTCATCTACACAATGACAAATTAAAACCCTATCGGATCGTTCAACTGACCCTTGTGTGGAATTTCCTCCTCCATCGCCGATGAGAATCCCGTGGACACCAAACAGGCCGCGTACCAAGCTGTCGTTCAAGCATCGATGAGAACTCATCCACAGTTTCGAGGTGCGCACACATCAGGCCTCCACCGAGTGGCGAATGAGTGCGCACATGCATGGTCTATTTTAAATGTAAGTTAAAAACAACTCCTTGGAAATGTTCCCACCCGTCCCTGTTTCACAGGCATGCTTTTCCTTCCGGGTCTGTCCGTCAACCGGCCTTGAGTTTCCCAGTTGAAGGGACAGGAGTCCTTATTTCCCAGAAAACCGAAAACATCACGTAACGCGTATTTGGTGTCTGCATGCGTGATACATCTTTTTTTTTTTTTTTTTAATGGGCAGGATGATCATAATTATATTTTGCTAAGGATAATAATAACCTATATTTTACATGATCGTTAAGTTGTTAGCTTTATTAGCTCTAGAATCGTATTCAAAGAACACGACGAGCAGATATTAGGGCTCATAAGGACTGGGGTGAAGCAAGCCTCCGCATGTGGAAGAGAAACTGCTCTGTAATTTTAAATAACTCCAAGGATGGATAATTCTCAGATGGATAATAAAGACTTTATTATTTTCATATATTGACTAAAACAAATTCTGTTTGCGTTCTCTGGGATGTCTCAATTCACACGATGCTTTAAAAGGGGGTGGCCTATACCATGGAAATATCAGGTTCTACCTCTCTCTCTGCAAACACACACACACACACACACACACACACACACACACACACACACACCACTTTTACATTGGGCGCACCTGTCATGGCACCCCAGTATCCTGAAAAGCTTAATTAAATATTACCCAACAATTATACATATGTATAGATACATGTGCATTGTAAGTGTACCTATCTATCTATCTATCTATCTATCTATCTATATATATATATATTTAAATGTAGGCAGAATCTAATGAACGAAAGCAGAACAGCTAGACTCACAGTTCGGGAGCTCTGAGAGCTGGGGGTGGGGGAGGGCTGGAGGAATGGAGGGAACGAGAAGAGAGAGAGAAAACTGACGGAAAAGGACAGCAGTGTGCTGCTGCGGTGGGGGGGCCGAGTGGAGGTGGAGACGGGGGGGGGGGGGTGGAGGAACGCAGAGGGAGACCTGACTAGGAGTAAACACACAATGCAGGACATGTATAGATGACGTGCTGTGGAACTGTGCACCGGAGACCTGTATAATTCTGTCCACCAGTGCAACCATTGTATTCAAAAATAAATAAGATGTGCATAACATCTGCTTAATTCTGGTTCTGTCTCAATGACCTGAACTTAATGATTCTCACCTTTAAAAATAAACCCAGTGTTTGGAAAATTAAAATACTTGCAGGTACAGAAAAAAAAAACACCAACTCCTGGTTTAGAGTCACTAAAAAAAATAAATAATAGCATGTAATGTCTCTGAACAATGAAGAAAATTTCACTGTGGGTCTTGGAATTCCCCACAATAATCTGCCGCCTACACTGAAACCATTCCTTCCTTTGCTGTGCACCCGTAATGTCGGAAGTAAACCGATGTCTGAATTACCCACACGCAACTTGAAAATGATTAAAAGGGGTGGCCTACTACCATGGAAATATCGGGATCCAATGATTCTCCCCACTGACAAAATGATGTCACAGCGTATCAGCTGATCCTTCGGAAGAGAACGTGGCTTAGTGGCCATCCTTCTAGCACCACAGTGACCACTGTCACAGAGGACTTGCCCGTCCCCATATTCACAGAGACATACACATGGTAAACTCGGCTGCAAGCTCGTTTCCACAGAAGGTAGGGGTCATCCCCGTCCCTGGCCGCCTGGCCCAGTGTACACAGTGACCACTGCCACAGAGGACTTGCCCGCCCCCATCTTCACAGAGACATACACATGGTAAACTCGGCCGCAAGCTCGTTTCCACAGAAGGTAGGGGTCATCCCCGTCCCTGGCCGCCTGGCCCAGTGTACAACTCCGCCACGTGGAAGAAGACAGTCCCACCCCAGGAAAACCAGAGCGGCCCCAGTCTTTCAAAAGTTCAGTTGAACAATCACTCTTCATTTATTTGGGTTTTCTTTTTCTTTTTCTTTTTCTTTTTCTTCTCTCTCTCTCTCTCTCTGTTCTTTCTTCTTTCTATTTTTTTTTCACTGTATCACTGGCTTATTGTAAAAAGGCTATAACTCAGGAAGAGCCCGTGGAAGGAAGGCTTCCCCGTGCACAGGGGAGGGCGCTGAGCTCCCACTCCGCGTGTCTCCGCCTGCTCGCCCGCCCACGCCGAGACCCGCGGCACCTGGGCCTTGGCTTGCCAGGAGGTCCAGTTACACTGCAGGGGCTGATGAATGCACAGGCCACCAGTGGATTCCGCTTCCAGCTCCTCTCTCCTCCCCTCCCCTGAGGTTGGGGGACGAGACTCTTTACCACTTAATTTTAACAGAAACTCAATCATGATGAGCACTGAAGAAAAATCATTATGAAAGGATTTAATCTTCCTGTGCAGATAATTTGAAAATTCTTTCCAAAAAAAAAAAAAAAAAACAACCCAAAAAACCCCCACTTCCTGTCAGTTTATATTTACGCGGGAAACCCTTGAATTGTAACACAGCCACAACAGCTAAATTGAAAAGCCTGGCATCATGTTATACTCAAGTCCCCCAGGCTCTGACACCTCAATAGCGCTATGCCTACAGGAGCCGTCAATAACCATGTGCCAACCTCACCAGTAATTCAGAGTGACCGGAGTTATGTCACCCTGCACGGCAGAGTCTGAGACATGGGTGGGAGAGGAGGAGGCACCGTCTCACTTCACATGAGCAGCTTCCCACACTCAGTCGACTCGGCTTTCAGTGAGATCCCCTCCCTTTCTTGACTCCCAGTCCCACCCAAACACTGTACACATCCAGGGGGTCGACTGACTCTTCTGGGGTGCGTCCCCAAACTGATGGAACGCAACACTGACGAGACGGCGGTCTCTGAAGGGGATGGCGGGTGGGTCTGAGGCTCCTACTCGCTCCC
The DNA here is from genome assembly GCF_036850765.1 of Saccopteryx bilineata. Lineage (NCBI taxonomy): Eukaryota > Metazoa > Chordata > Mammalia > Chiroptera > Emballonuridae > Saccopteryx > Saccopteryx bilineata. Next base: position 3,004,649 of record NC_089495.1, read on the forward strand.
CTGAGGCGACCCCCATACAGCAGGGAGTCTGCTCCATGCCTCTGTCTTCCCTTCGTCCAAAGACATCTACTTCTCAAAAGACACACGTTTTCATAGCTACTTCCCGTGAGACGGCCTTCATCCCACAGGATGAGCACTACTGTCTTGACAATTAAGCGAACGGACGCCCAGAGAAGCTGTTATTTTCCCGATGACATACTCAGTTCCCTGCCGTTGAATCGGAATTGGAATCAAAGCCCCCTCCGTCCTGCACCAGACCCCCTTCCACGCTCCTTCATGGACCCGAGTGATACAGAAATCCATATACGTAAAAGTTTCAACCTTACGGAAACCATTTTCCAAGCCAGTTCTCTCAATGCATTTCTACTTAGCTATTCTAAACAGAAGGCAACGAATGAAAAGAGAAAGAGGTACACATTCCATCCATTACAGAACCCTCTTGTCGAAGATCTCACTATTACAGAACTTCATCATCGATAGGGAAGCCTTGCGTTCTGGGACTCTCTCGTTCCTTAACATGGGGCACACCGGATGGTACGGAGATTTCAGATGTTGGGCTAAGTACAATGAAAACTTCAGTTGCTAATTTTATTTATATATATATATAATTAAAAACAGACCATTCAGAAACCAGTATTCTGCTGGGAACCTTCAACACTCACCATGTATTGAACCACTGTTACAGTTGAACAATGCTGACATGCCTTGCTAACCATTTTCCAAAGCTGGAAATTTGGGGGTTGTCAAAGACTGTGGTAATTGATAGACACCCCCCCCACTCATCAATTTGCTTTTGGAAAATGAATTCCCTCCCTCTACCTGTGTATGTCTTGTCGTCCAAGGGCATTTGATTAAAATTGCCTTCTTTACATAGATGACCAGCATTCAATTACACTCCATGAAAGGTATGACTAAACCGTGAAACCTAAATATACCCCATGTAAATGAAGACCTCCCAAGGAGCTGCAGCTATTTATAGGCAGTAATTATGTGAGGCCAACACACTTTCCTATTCGAGCCAATGTCTGATATAAAATTTCTTTACTTATGCATAAGCACATTGCAAGCAATAGTCCCACATCAGCCATAATTGGGTGTTTTTTTTTTTTTTCCATCGGTGCTATATTTTGTGCCACCTTGTACTTAACTTCCTTACGTCCTCGGTGCAAGCACACGTTTAGAACAATGGTGCTCACAGAAGGTGCACGGTGTTGGAACGCCCTGGTTTATGGGAATGTAAATTTTCAAAGGGAATGTCACTTCTTTTGTAGAAAGCTGTGTTATGCTGGAAGCTTGGATAACCACGGAAGGGTGTCTCCTATAAGTGACCTAATATTTTATTCCAAATAAAGGGATTTAGATGAAGAAGTTTTTCAATTGCTGTGGCTTTCAGAAAGAGTAACAGGAAGGAAGGAAGGAAGGAAGGAAGGAAGGAAGGAAGGAAGGAAGGGAGGGAGGGAGGGAGGGAGGGAGGGAGGGAGGGAGGGAGGGAGGGAGGAAGGAAAGGGATTTTCACTTTGGAAATACAATTTCTCTTTAGAACATGTGACAGTAATTTAATATGTTGGAATAGTAAAAAAATAAAAATAAAAATAAAAATGTGACCTGCTTTCTTCCACCAAAGCCATTGTTCCACCCAAAATGAACTATTAAGCACAGGTTTTATTTTAAATTTGAATTGAAGGGTAAAGCAATTTACATCTGTTTGATGCACAGACTCCCTCTCCCGTGGAGCCGCTCTACCAGACGGCGCTCTGACATCTGTCTGGCTCCATCTACTGCCCACAGCACGCAGAAGCAGGGCACTCGGTGTCTGAACTGGAAGCCCTCCATTGTAGCTTCCGCAGTTGACAACAGAATACGATGGCGGGGGGGGATAAATTAGACAAAATATCACCGGCAAGCCCAAGTGGTGACAAACAGACGTAGCAATGAGACACTAAGAGAAACACACAGGCACAGAAACACAGTCCATCCTCAGCTTAGAGGTTAGATCCCTAAAATACAGCAGTTTTGTGTGTGTGTATAAATATTCAGGCATATCTATGCACACACTCACAAGTCCAGCCCCCAATAGTTGATGAATGTCATCTAAAAGTATCTGGTTGAACAAGTTCTATTTTATTTATTTATTTTTTTTCTGAAGCTGGAAACGGGGAGAGACAGTCAGACAGACTCTCGCATGCGCCCGACCAGGATCCACCTGGCATGCCCACCAGAGGGCGACGCTCTGCCCATCCGGGGCATCGCTCCATTGCAACCAGAGCCATTCTAGCACCTGAGGCAGAGGCCACAGAGCCATCCTCAGCGCTCGGGCAAACTTTGCTCCAATGGAGCCTCGGCTGCAGGAGGGGAAGAGAGAGACAGACAGGAAGGAGAGAGGGAGGGGTGGAGAAGCAGATGGGCGCTTCTCCTGCGTGCCCTGGCCGGGAATCGAACCCGGGACTCCCACACCCCAGGCCGACGCTCTACCATTGAGCCAACTGGCCAGGGCTTTATTTTATTTTTTAAGATTCAAAGAAGAATAGGCTTTGTTAACAGGGCACCCGATTTTCATATTTTTTTTTAAATAAGATTTTTTTTTTTTTTACTATAATGCAGTGTAAAAAAGAATTTTGGTAAAATGAAATAGAACAAATCGCTCACTCCATTGTTAACATAGCACATAGTATAGGATACAATGACTGTAACAAAAGGAACAGTGCGAGCCGCTCGGTGTGAACAACGGCGGAATGAGGGACCACGCAGGTGAGAAAGAAGGGCGGTGGCTCTTCTCCCGCCGGGCAGGACCCCAAATTTTACCAAATGCGCTGGCCTCTCTCATCCTTCAGTGTCCCTGTCACCTGTTACGATGATGGGGCTTCCCCCTCCTTGACAAGATCTCTCATAAGCTGCCAGCACTGCTTCTTCAGAAGAGAGTTTCGTTCAGAGGCGACACAATTCTCTCAGAATCTATAAAAACGGATGGGGCGAGAACACACTCCTCTTCGAAATACAGGAAGAAAAGAAATCGTCAGAGACATCTAAGTGGCCTGTTTTTCTCAAGATCCTTATTTTGTTGTTGTTGTTGTTCAACTAGAATTTTTTTGGACTACCTGTAAACACATAAAGAAATCAGGATACCTCAAGGCTTCCTCAATGCTGTCTGTACAAAAGAGCTTCTTCACGTAGCCCCGACTGTAAACTCTGAACACCAGTTGCTAATCAGTCATTTAGCAAAATGCGTTAAGACGTCTTGTATTTCCCGCACCGCAGGTGTGTGTGTGTTTGGTTGGCTTCCTGTGCTGATTTCTGAGACAACAGTCACAACCTCCTTCCTGGGTACCTGACTGACTACACCAGTTTCCATCTGAGGCATTTCTCAGTTTTATGGGAGCGGGTTTTTTTATTTTTTATTTTTTTCCCTTTCTCATATCTAAATTAGTTCAAGTAATGGAATTGAAGAGGAAGAAGCAATTAGCAGCATCGTAGGAAGGGTGAACAGAAAAGGCAGAGAACAAATTACTTTGAGGAGGTGAGCTGCCTTCCTCATTTGCATGCAAAAAAAAATAAAAGGAAAAAAAATGCTTACGCATTATATCAACTTACAACAAATGCAAAAATTAGAGATAAAATATAGGGTAAAAAAAAAAATGATCAAAGAGTTCTCCCAGGAAATGAAAGAAGAGCTCTCCTCTTTATTTGAAGATTAATTCGAAAAGCTCTGTTTCAAACTGACTGGGCTCCGACTTCCGTTTACAGGGGATTAAGTCCTCCTTATCATCTTCTTCTCGCTAACAGCATACACCTTCCACTCCAAGGCTGGGCTGCTGACAACGCCCTCCGGTAAGAGCGTGGCTGGAAAATAATTGCAACGACACCCGCCGGATGGACCCGGAAAGACCCCAATGTATACACAGCATTCTGACTACAGCATGACGTAAAAAAGCCACGGTATTTAAAAATTCTGTATTAATAAAAACAGACATCAATCAGATTCCTTTACACCTGTGTTCATAGTGAAGGGAGGTACAGGACAAAAAAGGAGTAAGCAAACCCACCTAAAAACAGCTCCATCTTCTCATCAAAGAGGACCCTGGACTGGCTAGGTGTCTGCGCTTGCAAAGCAGGGCGCTGACGCTCCCTGTAAAGTCCACTTCCACGGATGATGGTGGCTCAGACCTTCCGACCAACAGGTGCATCTTCTCTGCTCTGAGTGAAATATGTGAACAACTGAATTGTTCTAATAACCAATACAACTTCCTGAGCAGGTAACAGACTTCGCTGGATTTACTGGGAAAAAGCAGCCACTTGGAGAGAGATCAGTAACACCCAGCCACACACCCATGCATGCACCCCTGCCTGCCCCTCCCTGTCACCATCCCCCCCCCGCCCCCGGGAGCGTACCACTCGGTTTCTGTAAGGTGACGTTATCTGAGGTTATCGCCGGCTGTCTCTAAGTGGGGCTCTGGGTTCCCTCCACAGCGGATGCTGGGAGAACTATCTGAGGGAGAGTCGTTGACTCTGGAGGTGGTGCCTTACGAGAAGCTCCAGGAAGGAGGCGCAGGTGACCGCAGGAGAGAGAAGGGGAGAGAACAGCAAGCTACCGATTTAGTATTAAACACCCCGGTAGGGTTCCTTTCAAGCAGCCCCGGGGAAGCTGAGCTCAGTCTTACGGACCACCTCTGGGAGGTGTCAACCTGTCAGGTCAATGCCTGAGTCACCCACCCGAGGACTTAAGACCATAGAGTCAAACGTCTTCTATTTTCTAGAAAAGAGATGGAGAAGAACGGTGTAGGAACATGATTTCTTGAAAAGATGACTCTACTAACGTCAGTGCACCTTTTCTCATATACTGTCCCGGAAAGTACTTGAACGAGGGCCACACGCACGATTCAGCCGACAGAGAGGGCGCCGTTCTGTCCTGCGTCGCAACGCCAGCAGCCGCGCTTTGTGGGAACTTGCAGTCCCTGTGTCAAGTCTCATATGGTGTGTTTTACAGAATTTTCACACTTCAGAAAGCAGGCGGCCCTCGGGACTCGAGAGCAGGTTCAAGGGGTAAGGTGGTATCGCTTCATGTTGCAGATACCAAGCAAGGGTTATGAACAAGGACAGCATCTAATATGTGGGCGGTGCAGCAAGGAATATGGTGGTGACACAGAAAATGTCCCAAAGGAGAGAGAAGATGCTGGCAGGGGGACTCAGTTAGAAGGCCACGGCTTTATTCCTGGAGAGGAGGTGAGTCCCCCGACCAGTGGAGTGAGCAAGGACACAGGACAGAGGAGCTGCGGTCAGGAAATCTTTCTGAAGGACAGGTGGTAGGCCTCGAAAGACACTGCAAGTCAGAGGAAGGGGGCAGGAGAAATAACAGAAAGATCAGCTGGGTCCCCGGCAGTATTGATACAATTAACCGGGGTCGTGAAAAGGGGTTGGGGGGTGCAGGTTTGGGGGCAAGGAGGAGATTACAGGAGCTCCCGTGACATCAGAAGCATGAAGTTGTCATGCATGGCGAGCCTGAGGCAGAAACGCTCACCTGCAATCTGAACACGTGGAAATGGGCGCGGCCTCCAGCGGGGGTTCTCTCTAATAAGGAGACGCTGGGAGGCGGATGGAGCGGAGAAGAGTCACTACACGTACGGAACCAGGGCAGGGAAGCCTGATACCAACCGGACTGGACCGGAGAAGCCAAGAGGAGAACCAAGAGGGTGTCGGCACCAAGCAAACAGCCTCTGGAAGGAAGCCGGGTCTGGATGGTGGCGGGGCACAGACCTCCGCGTGGGAACGGGGGTCCCACGGATGCACCTGCCCCCCAATCAGGAAACCGCCTCCTGTCCACTGACTTCTGCCTCTTACTTCGCGAACCCTCCAAATCCAAACTCATGTCTCTGTTGTTGTTCAGGCTCATTACTTTTGGCCAAAAAGGAATTTTATATCGGAAACCATTTCCTGAGTGACTTATTTTTAGCTTTAAAATTAATTTCCTACCTTTCTCTTTAGACTTATTGGCACGGTGGTGGTGGTAATCTCATTAGCACGGTCTGAGAGACTCCGCTGCTTCCCGTCTGAAGATGCTGCCCTGTCTCCCGGGCACAGCGTGGACCCGTCTTTCAGGAGAGGGTTGAGAGAACACCCTTCTGTCACGTTGGAGAGATACTCCTTCAGCGTGGTGCTTCCCGAGGCCCGGGAGAGAGCCGGGGTGAGCCTGGAGCAGGATGTCACAAAGCGCAGTGCTGCCAGGACACATTCTCCAGCGGCAGCAAAGGCGCTGAGATTTACTTGGGAACCTGTGACGCGGCTGTGCACACCAGCCTGTCGCTCGTATTGCGAAGAGGGAGCACATGGAGTATCTATCATCACTGTCCCTTGAATGTGCCCGGTGAGTCCGTGGGGCCGCTTGAGGGGAGTGACATCCCGCAGGCCTCGATCACCCTGGGGACTCTCTCCCGCAGGACACCTGCCTCCCAAGGCCACCTGTCTCCTCCTCCTCAGCCTCCGAGGTCCTCTTTCATGAAATAGACAGCACCTCCCTCGCCTGTACTGCACTTTATTTTATTTTATTTTATCTTATTTTATTTTTTTGTACTTTTCTGAAGCTGGAAACGGGGAGGCAGTCAGACAGACTCCCGCATGCGCCCGACCGGGATCCACCCGGCACGCCCACCAGGGGGCGATGCTCTGCCCCTCCAGGGCGTCGCTCTGTTGCGACCAGAGCCACTCTAGCGCCTGAGGCAGAGGCCATGGAGCCATCCCCAGCGCCCGGGCCATCTTTGCTCCAATGGAGCCTTGGCTGCGGGAGGGGAAGAGAGAGACAGAGAGGAAGGAGAGGGGGAGGGGTGGAGAAGCAGATGGGCGCTTCTCCTGTGTGCCCTGGCCGGGAATCGAACCCGGGACTTCCACACGCCAGGCCAACACTCTACCACTGAGCCAACCGGCCGGGGCCTGTACTGCATTTTGGATTTGCTTACTTCCAAGTGTCCTCAGGCGATAATTGGAGAAGGTGACAGGGGGCGCTGGAGGTAGCCACGGTGTCGTCTATAAATACCACACATATATCAAAACTCAGATAACTTGAAGCAAAATTTTTTTTGTTTTGTTTTGTTTTTTTTCTTTTTTTCTTTTTGCCATCAATGTAGTCATGGCTTGTGGCATGTTCTTCCTGCAGGCAGAATTCAGTTTCCATTTTTGCTGTCCTTCCTGTCCCCCAAAGCATTCCTTATTTACTATTGCTGGACTTATGGAACGCCCGTCATGAGCCTGAAAGTCACGCCTTTCCTATCCCTGGCACCAATGATAAAAACCTTTTTCCTGTCCAATCCTGCCATTCCCCACGGCTCGGCTCCCGTCTGCTCCTAGAAGACGGCCAGCGACTCTGCCCCACCCTGCTCCACCTCTAGGAAGGGCAACACCAGAATTTGCAATCTGGATTTAATCAATTGTCAAGTTGCGAGATTTTGCAGCTTCTCATGTGGGCCGCGTGAGTGAGATGCTGTGCACAGGCTGACTCATTTCAGTCCTTCCCTGTGACTTCTCAGTATCTGTGTCTCTATGAGGTCATTGCCTGGCAGATAACTCTGTAAGGACAGTGACCGTACATATGCTATTTTTGAATAGATAGTAATTGATATCCTATAAGTTCTAGGTAACTATTTAGTGTGCAGATAAATAAATAGTTGAAAGACTATATTTAGAATTTATCTTTATATCACTGTCATTTATTCATCTACCTATCTATCTACTACCTATGTACTTATTTATCTATCTGTTTATCCTTCCTTCCTTCCTTCCTTCCTTCCTTCCTTCCTTCCTTCCTTCTTTCCTTCCTTCCATTCATCTGTCCATCCACCCATCCATCCACCCATCTGTCCATCCATCCATCCATCCATCCACCCATCCATCCATCTACATATGCCCCCCTATATTCAAGAGGCTCCTTCCTGCCTACACTGTTAAGTTCTCTGATGTTAGAAACTAGATGAGTTCCATTCACATCTCAGGGTGATATTTTTACAAACTCGCGCTTATTCAAAAAATTCCTGTTTAATTTCTTTTAAAGTTGCTCAAAGAAGCAACCTCTGCTAATGCTCATATTCTATTCTCTAATTTGTTTATTTCTGCTCTAATTGTATTATTTCCTTCCTCCTACTTACTTTGAGTTTAGCTTGCTCTTCTGTTACCACGGTCTTAAAGTGGAAAGTTAGGTTATTACTTTGAGATCTTTCTTCTTTTAGAGACAATTATAGCTACGAATCTCCCTGTACACCTTGCTCTCGCTGCATCCCATAAGTTTTGGTCTGTTTTGTATCTACATTTGCATTCATCTCAAACTATCTTCTAATTTTCTTTGTAATTGCTTCTATGTTTTATTAGTTATTTATTAGTGTATATTGTATGACTTTCACACATTTGTGAATTTCCCAAATTTTTTTTTAATTTTGAGAAATTTAGTCTTGTCCAACCACTGAGATATTACACAGCTTGCGGGGGACCTGAGGACAGACAGAGCCCTTTACAATAGACAGAGCCCCACACTGACAATCGAGAAGGATATTTACAAAGTCTCAAAGTATACCCACAGTATTTTCACTAACTACAAAGAAAATAAAACAGTAACATTTGAGTGGAGAAACCTCACAGACACACCTTAATTAAGTGATCAAAGTCAACATCCCCAGTAAAGAGACAGCCTGGCACCACGCATCCCTTATGTAACACATGAAGAAGGGCTCAACACCGGTCACATGATTACCCTGAATGCAGAGCCTCAACTTACTCATGCAGAAATATCAGACAAACTCAATCCCAGGGGCATTCTGCAAAATAGGTCTTCTTCAACTGTGTTGACTTTTCGGAACCACAAGGAAGGCTGAGGGACTGCTCCAGACGAAGAAACATTGTATAGAGTCCCAAAAACCAAATGTCAGGTGCGATCCTGGATTCTCTCCTGGCTTGGAAACTCTGCCAACATTTGAACAAGCTTTGTAGACTATTCTCATGTATCAATGCCATTTTTCTAGTTCTGATCGTTTTGCTACAGTACACAAGGTGTCAGCCTTAGGAGAAATTGGATAAAAAGTATACAAAGGCACTGGTCAGTTGGCTCAGCGGTAGTGTGTCAGCCCAGTGTGTGGAAGTCCTGGGTTCGATTCCCGGCCCGGGCACACAGGAGAAGTGCCCATCTGCTTCTCCACCCCTCCTCCTCTCCTTTCTCTCTGTCTCTCTCTTCTCCTCCCTCAGCCAAGGCTCCATTGGAGCAAAGTTGGCCCGGGCACTGAGGACGGCTCCATGGCCTCCGCCTCAGGCGCTAGAATGGCTCCGGTTGCAATGGAGCAACGCCCCAGATAGGCAGAGCATCGCCCCCTGGTGGGCATGCCAGGTGGATCTCGGTCGGATGCATAGGGGGAGTCTGTCTCTCTGCCTCCCTGCTTCTAACTTCAAAAAAAATTTCAAAAAAAAAAGTACACAAAAATCCTTTGTATTTTTGCAAATGTTTTTAAGTGCAAAGGTTAAAAAAATAGGGAATTAGGAATGGCTTAAGGCCATTGGTAGAAATAAGGGACGATACATGTGGAGTTTTATTTAAAATGGAGGGAGAAACAGAGGGAGTGAAAGTGACACAAGGTAACCAGCCTTCCTAAGCCCTTGGATATCCAGATACACTGTATTTCTTTTGTTGTTGTTGTTGTTGTTGTTACTAAACCCTTACAACTAAGACAGGAAGCATGTCCCCAGGGCCTGCGATGTGTAAACGGGATGCTGGACACCCTGCAGTCAGGGCTGCTGTTACCCCATCTTCACAGAAGACATCAAGTGTGCAGCAATTCATTCCGGTCACGAAGCGGGCTCTGGAACAGGGTCCCCCTCTCCTGCCAGGCCTCACGCCCTCGCCATCCACCACGCCTATCTTACGGAAACGCATCAGTCTGCACGTTTTATCCAATCGTGAATGTGTCGTGCGTCCTCCCAAAGGGAAACGCTGAAAGGGCTCCAATCATTTTTCCACTATTTTATAAAAATCAGAAACCCGGTTTGAAACCTGAAAAGGCCCCTTGTTTGGATGACCTACATACCATATCATTTTCCTCTAAATTCCTGATAAAGAAAATCATTTGTAGTGGCTGAATTAAAATTTCATCAACACGGCCGGCCTCTGCTCGCCCTGGAAGAGGACTGCCTTTGCCGTGGGTCCCTGTGATTCAGAGAGAAGAACACAGGGCGGGTCTGGAATGAGGTGGGCAGAAGAGGAGGAGAGAGAGAGAAACTCTAGGTCCCCGGGGAATGGAGCCAGGAAGACATGTGGGAAATGAAGAACCCTCCGAAACAGATGCGTGGAAAAAGCTCTCTCCACTGAATTCCCAGATCAACAGAACTAACAGACAAAGAAAGCGTCCAGCCCGAGGCCTGAGAACAACCTTCGCCCAGGGCCGTCTGGGCTGCTGTAGATGCGCTCTGTCCCAGGCAAAGGGCGTTTGGGGCGTTCTGAGAACGCACCTGTGAGACGCACCTGTGACCATCACATTTCACTACCACGAGCTGCTGAAGTGAAGCTCTATGTCCCTCGGGGAATAGAAGAGTCATTTTAGAAGCCAAGATGCCAAGCTAACAATGTCACCTTCCTTAAAAGACCAAGGCTCATGAGCGTCAACAATGTTTTTTATTGGTGCAGAGCATTTTATTCCTTGAAATCTTAATATTTGCTCAGGTTGGAAAGATGGGTTTTTTTAAAAAATATTCCAATTTATCCTATTATGTGTGGACATGCCTTAAATTTATAATAATCCTTACATTAAAATATGTGTAAGTAAAGTATAGAATCACATGGCATCATACAATGTATTTACCCTGTCTTTTAAAAATTGTTTTTACTGCATAATTAGTTGTTTTATTTGAAAGGTACTGAATCCAAGTTTCTTAAAGTTGTAAGCCCAGAAGGTCTTTCCTGTAAGGCTCACCACATCCATGAGCACAAACCATCTTCCTAATTACTGGCAATAAGACCAAGTTACTTCCAAAGCTCCCCAGGCACTTGGGTCAAGCATTGAATCAGCGACCCAGGACGTCTAAACTAACGTCCATTATTGGGGTAGACGCAACCTTGGATTATCCGAGGACTGTGTCCACCGACATTCAGTCCATCATATTCTTCTTCAGCAAACAGAGAGACGGCAGGGTATCGAGGATGGACACAAACATGACCTTCCAGGACTCCACCTGCCAAAGGGGTGAGGCTGAGGCAGATCCCAGCGGGCGGAGGAGAGCCTGCTCACGCCGTCCTGTGTAAACTACACATGGAGGTGGCGGAGGTGGGAGGAAAGAGAACTCGCTGTTTTTCTTCTTCCCTGGGCATGTAAAAAAAAAAAGGAATTTTTTTTCATCTCTCACCTGCAATTTGAACAAAGCAGTTTCATTTAGACATAATTGGCACAACGTCGCAGGATCCTTGTGAGGCGTGAGAATACATTGTCAGGAAAATACCGCTCTTCTGAGACCCCGAGAAAGTGCTCGTGGAGCCAGCTGTGCTTCAGGTTGATGATGAGGAAGAATCAGTCCCATACTCTCATTCTTCTTATACTTTTTTGCCACTTCTGTGATGAAACCGTGCCCACACAAAGAAGGCTGGTGTGCCTAGGAGCAGGGTGCAGCCGCCACGCCTGGGACGCAAAGCCGTCCGCCTGTTGCTACAGTGAACGGGGGCTGCAGGGGGCGTAGGGAGGACTGCCTGATCTAGTTCCCCACCTGGAGGAGGCGAGAGCCGCTTGGAAGGCCTCCAGGGCTGCTCACTGCGGGATGCAGGGAGAGCGTCCCTCCTTCCCGGGCATGCAGGGTGAACGTCACTCCTCTGTGGGCATGGAAGGTGAATGCCCCTCCTTCGTGGGCATGCAGGGTGAACGTCCCTCCTCTGTGGGCATGCAGGGAGAGCGTCCCTCCTTCCCGGGCATGCAGGGTGAACGTCCCTCCTTTGTGGGCATGGAAGGTGAATGCCCCTCCTTCGTGGGCATGCAGGGTGAATGTCCCTCCTTTGACAGGACAGGAAAGTGGGAGCATTTGCAAGAAGACGATTTTATTCTGGCAACCTTTAAAAAATGGTTTACACGATACCTAACACCATATTGCCTACCTGCCGGGAAAGCAAAACAGAAACATATAAAGAAAAGAGAAAGGTCCCTCCTCCCACACCCTCCCACCTCTGGCTTCATTTTTCCTCAGAGGTAAACAAGGATTTAGTCTTCTTTGGATGTATTTTTTCACGCATGCACATATACTTTGGACATTTATGGATATGTGGCCTTACTATGTTTCCTCTGATTGGCATCTTCTTTTTCATCCAGTAACGGTGGCTGGATCTACCCCCATGGGCTGAACTGCCGTCTGGTGTCCCATGGCACAAATGTCCCCTAGCCACTGAACACTTCCTCTGAGGACAGGCATGAAGGCTGTTCTCCCTGTTGCTCTATGAAACATGAGTGCAGTTCATAGATGTTACATGCCATGTTAGCATGTGTGTGAGCACTGTTTTGTAAGCGTGTCTAAGAGTAAAACTGTCTGATGCAGCACTACATGTGCATTGTATTTATTTAAATTTTTTTTTCTATTGAATGTATCGGGCTGACATTGGTTAATGAAGTGATATGGGTTTCCGTTACCATGATCTTGGTCTCCCAGGAACAGGCTATGTCAACAACCCCTTCCATCGTTTTCAACAGTGGACGCCATTCGTTCTGAGTTCTCATCCGTGTGACGTGTGGAAAAGACACCTGACTGTTGACTTTATTCGCCTTTTCGATTGGGTTCATCACCTCGATCAAATAGCTGTATCGGTATGCATATTTACTGTTTCAGTTGTCTGGCTATATTTGTTACAAATATTCCTAATTACCTTGTTGTTTTTCTCTATATAGAGTCTGACATCAACATCCATCCTGTTTTATAATTGTTGACATTCTTCTAAGATGTGTTCTTCCTTCCTTGTTAGGGCTTTTACGTCAATTTCTGAAGACACGTGTCTCATTTAAAAACGTGTGCATGTACATTGGTCCACATACATCACGTTATTTTTTGTTTTACCGGTGTCACTTGAATGTTATTTACCAATAAAGGGGTTGTGTGATTCATGGGTGTGGACTGCTGACACGCTGGGGATTCTTCTGGACCCCTCACCTTATTCGTTCCTGCTTTGCTGTTGTCATTGGATTGCTCCTTCTTTCCTGTTTTATTTATTTATTTATTTATTTAGTATTCTGGGGATATTATTTTGCTACTTATCCACCCTCTTTCTGCTCTTCTGGTCATTACCAGTTAGTTTTCAAAGAAACATGAAGATGTTTTTAAACTCCTGCTCAGAGGCACCTGGAACTGTCCCCCCAGACGCCGGGGGTTTAGCAGGATGCTGGTTCTCTCCCTTCTGATACCAGAATCACCCATGTTCCTTCCTGTGATAGACAGCTAGGACTTTGGTTTCGGGTAGTATTTTATCCTTTTTATGTTTTGAAATTTTTATTCAATGCATCGGGGGGACATTGCTTATTATAATTATACAGGCTCAGGTGTACAACTCCAGAATACGTCCCCTGCCTGCCCTGGGCCCTCCTCCACCTTCTCCCCCTCCCTTCTCCACACCCCACACTGCTGTCTGTGCCCAAAAGGTTTCATTCTCTGCTAATCCCTTCATCACTGTTCAAGGTGAAGGGTTCTTTATTCCTTTTTAAAAAATCATTCTTCCATACTGATTTAGAATTAACGATCATATTTAATGCTTCCTTTTCTTACCAGTTCCTCCCCAGACCTTTCTCTGAATCCTCTGTGACGATTCCTTGAGTAATTCTGGTACAAAGTCTACTTTGCAAGATTTGAGAGTCTTTGCATGTCGGAAACTATCTTTATTCCGCCTTCTGCCTTGCATGCTAATTTATTGGATTACGGTCCCAAAATAATTCATCTGCAAATTTGAAAAAACCGTTTCCATTGTCTTCTCCGCCCAGTGTGGTTACTAAGGAGTGTGTTTTCGATCAGAATCTTTCAACTTTGGAGGTCACCTGTACCCAGTTCTTCCCAATGGGTTTTGAGAAAGATTGTGTGTGTGTGTGTGTGTGTGTGTGTGTGTGTGTGTGTTTGCCATTCTAAAAAGCCACGGGTGTATTTCTCCTATGGGTGCCTTCCATGCAAACTTCTCAAAGTTGAATAAACCCGTTCATCTGGAGATCCTTGTTTGTCCTCTGAACAGAAAGGTTTCCTTTTACGTTTTTTCTTATTTACTCACACGGTTGGTTCTCTTCTCTCCTTCTGGAACATCCACTAGGCAAACAGTAACCCTCTGAACTGAAACTGTATCTCTGAGCGGGGACGGCACATTGTAAATATTCTGCCCGGAGCGAGCCTTCCTTCACCAAGCCTGACAGGTTACTGTTTCCATATTCAGTCATCGTCATCAATTATTTATTCTGAGTCTCAACGGGAGAAGAGAAAGCTCCCTCACTCTTTAAACAGTGGGAATCTCATTCCGGGATTTGGTTAAACAGGTGATGGAAGATACAAGCAGCCACATAGCGGTGGTGAGCAGCCCGCCTCTTCCCGGCTCCAGTCAACGCACCTCCCAACCGACGGAGAGAGGGCAGGGGGTGGTGGTGACAGGAGCCCAGCGGGAAGGCAGGGGACACCGTCATGCAGGGCCATCCGTGGGACCCGGGGCCACAGCGGTGGCGGCAGCTGCTCGGACGCTGGCCAAGGCACAGAGGAGTTACAGACCCCCAGGGTCCCTCTGTTCTGTCGGCCCACCTCGCTCCTCCACGGCGACCGGATGACTCAGGAGCTCGGGAGGCCAGAGGATGCTCTGAGTTCCCATGTCTCACGTCTAATGGTCCTCTCCTTTTCTTAGACTCCAACTGCTCTTCCATGAGGCTTTCTTGATTTGTTTAAAGCAGGGGTCTGAAACTCACGGCCCGCGGCCCGCCCACCAATTTTCTGCGGCCCGCAGACTAATCCACGAAGTTTGATTAGTCTGCGGGCCGCACAAAATTGGTGGGCGGGCCGCACGGCCACGAGTTTGAGACCCCTGGTTTAAAGAGAGAAAGAAGTAAAAATCATGACTGGCCTTCACAGAATGCCTGCGGTTTCCGGCTTGGGTTTGAGTATTTTATGTAACTACTCCGCTGTCCAAGGCGAGTGCACAGCACCATCTCCAGCGTGCAGGCAAGAAAACTTCCCAGTGTCACTGGGCCGGACTAACGTTCACATTAGGTCTGTCTTATTTCCACTGCGCCAAAATCCTTTGGTAATGTCCAAGAAACAGACAAAATATATAATGGTTCATTTAGGAAAAAGGGGGAAAAAGAATCTAAAAGAGGTGCCACGAATAGAATTTTCCCCAGCATAGCCATTCACATTGTTCTGATGAGCCCTGGTCAAGACAGGTACTGACTGAATCACCTCAACAGGGTATTTACGAAGAATATGATTACTAAGAAATCAACTCAATAAGTAAGTAAATAAACAACTCCTCTCCTCCGACAAGAAGTATATCTTTAAAACATTATTAGGGATTTCACAGACACTGGTTCTAACCTTTCCTCTCATCCTTACTCACGAACCAGTTTGTATTTTGTGATGTCCCATAAGAGTGCAATTGGTTATTCATTCTTAGAAACCCTGAGTCACAGATGTAGTTTAAATCTCATTCTTTGCCATTAACTTAGCGATCAGTGATACAGGCCTTACCTGTGCAGACTTCCCAAAGGAAGAACAGGAAATTCCCACTTGAGACTTGTTAGTACTCTGCCTAGTCAAATCATACATGGATAGACAGATGTAGAGAGGGTGACAGATGATTGATATGTGATAAATAGATGAAAGAGAGACTGGAGATTCCTCTGTAACCCTGAGATCAAAAACAGAATCTAGATTTTATAGTCT
Source organism: Saccopteryx bilineata (assembly GCF_036850765.1). Taxonomy (NCBI): domain Eukaryota; kingdom Metazoa; phylum Chordata; class Mammalia; order Chiroptera; family Emballonuridae; genus Saccopteryx; species Saccopteryx bilineata. The sequence goes on from NC_089495.1 coordinate 3,020,531, forward strand.
CTACCTGTCAACTTAACACGTTTGCCTTCATTTTTAAACATTCTTTCACCATCATCAACCCCTGGCAGAAACAATGACAAGCCAAGTGAAGACATCACGCTTCCTGGCATCAGTCCACATTTACGGCACGCCTAGTTTGCGATTACTAGAGAGAGAGCTTTCTCCTTTCGCAACATGTTGGAAGGAGAGACCCCCAACTTACGGAACCAAAGAAAACTCGGTTTTCTTAAGTGGAACAATTAAGGCACAGATTTATGTAAACTAAGGTAAGCAGATCAATACATGAATACTGTGCATAGATATGCACCTGTCCTTAGCCTGTAACACGTAGAACGGGGAACCCAACACATATCTCTCTAGAGCAAACGGAAAAAAGCTCCGTGCACGCATGAACATTCGTGGGTTCAGTCTGCACACAGTCCTGGCCAGAACCGACGTGCTCACACTGTTCTTCTTCAGACACTTGCCACATATCGGCAGTGCCCATTCGATCTAGAACAGTCTGTAGTCCGTCCTAATCAGTATGTCACCCCTGACATTTCATCCATTCAAGCACAACAGTCGAGGTCCCACAGTGACCCGGGACCGACACCCAGGACGGTGTGGGTGCAGCCACGGCATGTGAACGCGGACCCCTGCACAGAGCACGCCTCTGTGTGCCTCTGTCCACACCCACCCGAGGCTGGGCACTGCTCACACCTCCCAGCCCAGCGCTCCGAAGGCCTAATAAAGACAGCCGGCTGAATGAAAATTTTTATGAAAAAAAAGAATTGTAAAAAAACTGTCAAATGACACAAGCAGGAAAAAGTCTGAGAAACATGAACTGGTATAGATTTTTTTTTTTTAAATAGACCTTCAAAACTGCTCTCCATAGGGTGTTGTTAATTTAGTTCACTGCCAAAAAGCAGGTGGGAAGTAACCCAATAAAAATGGAATGATAAACATTTACATTTCGTGTCAATGGTATTGAAAAGCTTGGCAGAATACAGATCACAGCATGTTTTTTGTTCACCTACGTTTTAACATAACTAAGAAACATTAATTGCAGTTTGATAAAACGAGATTTGATGGATATTATTCTGAGAACACAGTTATAAAGTTATTTTCAAACGCCGAGATCAGCCCATCCAGTTACAATGCTGAAAAGTGAGAGTTTTATGCTAAAGACACTTCCCTGTGTTAGAACAGCTTGTGATCACCTACCATCTGGTCCTGTTCTTTTATTGATTTGTTTATTTGTTTATGTTTTTAGCTTTATTTGTTGAGCTATAATTAACACGTGGGAATTGTATACATTTTAAATTTAGAACTTGCCTGACCAGGTGGTGGCGCAGCGGATAGAGCGCCGAACTGCGATGCGGAGGACCCAGGTTCGAGACTCCGAGGTCGCCAGTTTGAGCATGGGCTCATCTGATTTTTCATAGCTCACCAGCTTGGACCCAAGGTCACTGGCTTGAGCAATGGGTTATCCAGTCTGCTGTAGCACCACGGTCAAGGCACATATGAGAAAGCAATCAATGAACAACTAAAATGCCACAACAAAAAACTGATGATTGAGGCTTCTCATCTCTCTCTGTTCCTGTCTGTCTGTCCCTATCTATCCCTCTCTCTGACTCTTGCTCTGTCTCTGTAAAAAAATATAAATAAATAAATAAATAAAACAGCTTGTACATATAGAACTTAATGTTTTCAGAGACGTCGATATGATGAAGTGATCACCACACTCACCACAATAATGAACATACCCATCGCCGCACAAAGTTACCCTCTATTTCCGGGTGAGAACCTCCACGACCCACCTTGGAGCAGATGCCATGTATGCACCACGCTACTGTGCCTGCCTCATCATGCTGGGTGGGCATCAGGTCCCCGGAACGTGTCTGTCCTGCGGAGTAAGTTTCATTCTCACGAGCTTCTCTTCAACTCATTTCCCTAACCCAGCCCCTGGCACCCACCCTGGTGCTCTCTGCTTGCACGAGTCTGAGTCTTTGCACTAAGAACGTCAGCGCAGAGGGAGAGCCGACCATATTTTCCGTCTGCGTATCCATGGCCTACGGGATCACCCATATGGTTACAAATGGCAGAATGCCTTTCTTTCTGAGGCTTAGTAACATTGTATTGCGTATACACACCACCAGTTCTACACATGGCCTACGTTCATCCACATGGTTACAAATGGCAGAATGCCTTCCTTTCTGAGGCTTAGTAACATTGTATTGCACCTTCCTTTCTGAGGCTTAGTAACATTGTATTGCGTATACATGCCATGGTTCTTCACCCGCTCATTGGATAACAGACAGGGTTATTGGTTGCACATATTGACTTTTGTGAATAACCCTGCAATCAATCTGGAGGTGGAACCAGCTACTCCTGATCTGGACTTCAATGCCATTGGATAACTACCCAGCCGTGGGGTGGCCCTGCCCTTTCATGGAAGTATGATGCGTCACTAAATCTGACAGGGTCACTTAGTCATGCACATAATAACGGACAGTCACACTGGGCTAAAATTTTTCCTCTTAGTTGCGTGTGTGTGTGTGTGTGTGTGTGTGTGTGTGTGTGTGTATGTAGGGGAGGCATATCACATGTGCTTTTGGCAGAGATATCATTTAAAGCAAATGCTTCAGAGAACTTTTGAGTTGATACAGTAAGCCATCACCCTTCATATGTAATGACCAAAATGTGAATTGACCAATAACGTCATTTTTTCTTACTTCTAAAATTTAAGTGTCTCACAATAATAAAGGAGTGTGTCAGTCAAAATAAAGCTTTAAAGTATTAAGAATTACTCAGAAGGACATGAAGATACTTCCCCCCCCCCAAAAAAAAAGCATTTTAAGCAACTGGGAATTAAATTTAGATGTGCATCTGAGAGTTAATCATGAAGAAGAACTATGAGAGGTTAGGGTCCATTATCTGACTGAAGGAAAATTAAATAAGCTTATTTCAATCCCATTCTCCTCTTGTGGTTGTCTATACACTGCACACTGAGAGAGTCAATATGTTTTCCTTATTTATCTCTCCCTCTCTCTCTCTCTCTCTCTCTTTCTCTCCATATATATATATATATATATATATATATATGCCTCTAATGCTAGAATAGGGCCTCGCACCGTGGAGAAACCAACGTGCCTTTCTGATCCCTTTAATGCAGTGTGAGACACACTTGCAGATAAGCACCTCAGCTGTGGTGACGCTGGCCTTGATCCATTACCAGCATTCTGCGCATAGTAGGCCCTCAAGAAACAGTTGTCAAATAAATGGGTCTTCTCTGTCTTCTTGGCAGCCTTTCTCTCTCCTTAAAATACCCTCTTCCTCCTCTTCAAACACATCTCTGTTTTTCTCCTACGCCTCTGCTTCCTGTGTGGGTTCCCTTCCTGCCTGGGCTTGAGTCCTCTCCACACGCAAACTTCCTCAGAGAGATCCTCGCCACGGCCAGGACCTGGGACGACTCGGAGATGATGTCCTAGTGTCCACCCTCAACTTGTGCTGCGCCTGTCGATTCAGGGCCCGTGTGCCACCTTCCTCGGCCACTTAAAATCGGGGACGTGCCCTCATCCACTTCCCGTGACTGACATCTCCGTGAATAACCACGCCGTTTGTCCATGTCCACACGGAAACACCAGGTTCACTCTTGACAATCACCTTTCCACACCCTCCACATCCCGGCCACCCTCAGGTCCTGTAGACTGTCCCTCCCAAAGACCAGTATAATTGATCTCCGTTTTCGTCCCTCTCTGTCCCCCAGGCCACACTGCCATCACCTCCAGCCGGCCTGCGTCAGACCTCTTTCCTGCGATGCAGAGGGCGACTCTCCTTCTCTGTCCCATGCCACCCCCAGCCTCATCTCACGTCACCTCCCGGTTGCACGTTCCGTGTGGTTCCTGTGTCCTTCTATCAATGAAGGAATCGGAGCACACCTGTAGGTAAGGCTCAGACTTGCAAAGACATTTCACAACCAAGCTCCTCCCACCGGTGTCTGAGTGACGGTAGTGATTTTCTGAATATTACTATAAATTAGAGAAAAGTACAGCATAAGACTGGGTAATTGTCCACTAAGATCGCTGTGGTAACCATTTCACAATATAGGCATATATCAAATCGTTGTGTTGCACACCTTACACAAATACAATGCTATACGTCAATTATAGCTCAGTAATCTGTAATTTTTTAAAGATTATTTTATGACTTAAGACCAACAAGGAAAGAGAAACATCTCTTGCTGAGAAAAATAGTAAAAGGCATCTAAATTTCAGAAACCATGTCAAAATCATATCCACTTTTAAAAAATCAACCAACTTTCCTTCCCAAAAATAAAATGAAATAAAAGCTCAAACAAAATCCCAGGCTAATGTCTTATGCAAATTCCATCATATATACTTCCATTTGTGTGATCACAGGAAATTGTGATAGTTGATGCAAAATGAGGTTGCTGCCTATAACTCTATAGACATCCAGTAGTACTTTGATAGTATATACAGGTATCTTTAAAAATACAGTCTCGGCCCTGGCTGGTTGCTCAGTGGATAGAGCACCAGCCCAGCATTCAAGATGTCACGCATCGGATCGCTGGTCAGGCCACATACGAGAAGCGACCATCTGCTTCCCTCCCCCTCCCTCTTCCCTCTCTCCTCTCCTCCCGCAGCCAGTGGCTCCACTAGTTTGAGCACCAGCCCAGGGCACTGAGATAGTTTGGCTGGTCCCAGCACATCAGTCTCAGGTGCTGAAGATAGCTCAGATGATTCGAGCATCAGCCCCAGAGGGGGGTTGCTGGGTGGATCCCAGTCAGGGCGCATGTGGGGAGTCTGTTTCGCTATCTCAACCTCCTCGCACTTAAAAAATGTGTGTGTGTGTGTGTGTGTGTGTGTGTGTGTGTAATTTGAAACCAGAGTCAAACTTACAACTTATGTTAGAAGGAAAACGATAAACCAAGAATCAGTTTATCTCCATACTCACAACAGCCCCTAAGACATTAAGAGTGCAGCTTTGCTTAAACAAAGAAACCAAAGGATGATAATGCAAAGTGCCATATAACGTTTCAGTCATTTATTGATGTTAATTAACTGCAGATAATTAAGGAAGCTATAAAAAGAAACTACCATGGATACAAAGCAGCCAGCAAAGACAAAAATGAAAAAAAAAAAAAAAGCAGAGGTGGGGCTAATTCCCGTCCTTCCTAACTCAGCGTCATCGCCTGCCCCACGGCTGAGCATGCGCAGTGCCGCGACCCACGTCCTTCCTGACCCCCCAGGGCCAGCGCTGTGACTTCACTGGGGACCCAGACGGGGGGCTCTGGCCCGTGACGATGGCTCTGCCTGCATTGCATGTGATCTTCCCTCAAGAAGACTCATGATTTAATTAAAAACATTCTGTGTCTGTGATGAACCCAGCCCGCAGCCTCACTCAGACTGTGAGTCCGGACTCCCCGGAGTGAACGGCAAGGAGCTGCTCCCATTTTCATCCCGCGATCATTTTATGGACAAAAATGACCGTTTTTGTGGGGTGCTTTTTTTTTTTATAAATTTTAGCTTCACTTCCTGAAGGTTCGGGTTTCTGTTTTGGCCTCTCCCAGCCCCTCCAGTGACTGCCCTTCCCTGGAGAATGATAGGGTTCTAACGCATATGCAAATTCAGAGGTGGCCGCTTTAAATTATTTACGAAGGACTTTGTTGAGAACTGTATAAACACTCCAACCGAAGACATGCTTGGCAGCCCACAGACCATTGGGCAGCAATTAAAAATACCTTCTAATCATCAACTGGCTCCATGATTGTCTATTCCGAAGTAAAATATTTCTAACTTGATTAGGAACTCTGCTCTTTCCAGTAAGAGCAACAGGGCTGCATCTTTGTGAGGAAAGAGACCCACCCAGCCTGCAGCTCTGAGGAACAATCCCCATGGAGGCATCTGAGCTCCCGGACCCGGAGAGCAGAGAGCGCAGGGAGGCATCCGCACCTTCTCAACAGCGGGACTGGCCAGGGAGACCCTCGGCCAGCGGGCGAGGTCAGAACACCCCCCAGGCTTCCAAGTGCCACCAACAGGGAGGGACATGTGTCTTCATGCCTCCGGATCTGCTGTCAAAACAGAAACAAATGCTCCCAGAAAGAATGCAATTGGATGGCTTCTTCTCCAGTGGTTGTGGGCTGGTCCTAGCCCTCTGGAGGGCCCACAGCAGCCTTAGATTCCACGAAGGCCCTGGCCTGAGAGGCCTGACCTCATTCAACACTGACCCCTCTCCCCAGAATGCAAGTGGGGCTGAGAGAACAGGGACTCTGCCAAAAGCCTTCCACCTTTGACCTCTCAACCAGTCACAACAATGAACCCTTAACTCAGTGGTTCTCAAAGTGTGCACCAGGGCGCCCTGGTGCCCCATAGAAGATTTCCAGGTGGGCCCTATGGCGTTCCAGAGAAATATGTGCCTGTTGGAGACCGAAAAACCAACAGGGTTCTTGGAGCTTAGATTTTGGGGGGACAGAGGTGAAGGGAATTGGCTGTAAACTGACAGTCTGCCCAACCCCCCACCTCACTTGCCTGATTAGGTTGCAAAAAGCTGTTAAGCTGAGGTGCTGGATTGTTTACACCACCTCCCATTTTCCCTGGAAAGACTGGAGGCAAGTTTCTCCTATCCTTTGTTTGGTGTCAAGTCAAGATGACATGTATGGTGGGGGTTTTCTGCACTTGGTAAAACTCTTGGGTTACCTTGGAAACATGATCAAAGATCTCATTGATTTGCTAATGGCCCACTTTGCCCTATAAATAAAGCAAGATGTGGGTTTTGGGTGTGCTTTGTTCTTGCCAGCACCAATTACAGGGCCCTTCCTACCCCATATTTTCTTAATTCCGCACCGTTCCCACTCAGGACCTGGAATTACTGGCTGCTCTGGTTTGCAGCATGTACCCAGATATAAAAATAAATAAGTCATTCTATTATACCATTTCATTATAGAAATACTGCTCTTTTTGTTAACATATCATGATTATATTTATTATTAGTACACCATTATATTATTTTTAGATAAATATACCCAAATAAAATGGATAGATTTCGCCTGACCTGTGGTGGTGCAGTGGATAAAGCGTCGACCTAGAAATGCTGAGGTCGTCGGTTCGAAACCCTGGGCTTGCCTGGTCAAGGCACATATGGGAGTTGATACTTCCTGCTCCTCCCCCTTTCTCTCTCTCTCTCTTCTCTGTCTCTCTCTCTCCCTCTCTCTCTTCTCTAAAAATGAATAAGATAAAATAAATTTAAAAAATAAATAAAGAGACAACATACTTATTAAAAAAATGGATAGATTTCTCAAAAAGAAGCATGATATTGAAGAATCCGATTCTGGAAGTGAGCAAAAGTTAAGTGTAAATAAAATAAGACTTGAAGGCTGATGGGCAGAATTTAATTTATAGCATTTTCCATCCCTTAACACTGAACAATACAATTGGATTAGAAACCCATTCACGAAAGCTTCAAGTGATTTTGGTTTAACATTAACAGTAGAAGAAGAACAGGCAGCTATATCCACTGATCATGGATTGATGATTAAACATAAGAAATTGTTTTTGAAGCCTTTTGGATTTCTATAAAAGAAGAATATGTGGCAATATCTTAAAAAGCTTTGAAAATTTTACTACAATTTTCAACATCCTATTTATGTAAATTAGGATTTTCTACCCTCAACACAATTAAGAGTAAAAAGAGAGGAATTCTTCAATGTATTGATGAGGAAATGAGAGTTTGTCTTTCAAATAGATGCCCAAACATTGAAGAAATCGCTAGGACACATCAGGCTCATGTTTCTCATAACACAAGAATGAAAAAACTTAACACATTTGCGCTGGGACCAGCCGAATTTACTAAATCTTATTAAGAATGTATCTATATATATAAAAAAAGATAATGTTTTTGTCTTTTTTTTATTTTTTAACCCCTCTTTTTCACAAATTCTAAAAAGTATAACTCAAAAAATGTAACATAAAAATGTTTTTTAATGTCAGAATAAATTTAACTGTCATATTTATTTCATTTAATTACCATAAAAGCATGCTTGGGCTTTATATTTTTTTCTTTAATATTTGACTTAATTATTATACCATATTTCTCAGAAATTTGTATATAGTGCACCTACAATTACTTGTAAAATTTTAAATGCACCCCGACTTCAAAAAGTTTGAGAACCACTATCTTAACTAAAGTAATACCAAGCTCTGATCGTTGGTTGTTCTTAAACTGTTAATTTTAGACACCAGGAGAGTGCGGCCGATGGCCAGGCACAGGCCAAAGCAGGTTTACAGTGAATACAATACAGCAATTACACAACCATGATACCAGGAGTAATAAATAGTGAAAGTATAAAAAATCACTGTGTTTCCCAAGCTCGCAACTGGAAGCCCGCTTTGCCCACGCCTGTCGTTCCCACATAAAACTAGTGATAATTTCTTACATACATAGGACCGTTAGCTACAGCGTGCAACAACAGCCTGCGTTACTTTTTATCTCTTCTTACAGTATTTTGGCATAGCGTGAATAACCTGCGTCCAGATGGGGGAAAAAGAAATATGGTGATTTGAGAAGCCGAGGGGTGTGCCCTCATCCAACACTGAGTCAGGTCCTGACAGGGAGCCCTTCCTAGATACCTGGCTGCCTCTCGCTGGGCACGGGGTGGGGTGGGGGTGGGGTGGGGTAGGACAGAGGCAAGGAGCACTGCTGAGGAGGTGGCAGTAGCAGACTCCCTCAGACAAGTCAACCAGAAGGCCCAGAGGGCAGTGGATGCAGTCCTGGGCGTCACTGAGGAAGGCCAGAAGGAAGACACAGCTACACCCCGACCTGGGGCCCGGCTTCCAGCAAGACTTGTGGGACAAATTTCAACCATGCACGGATCTTCCGCAGTGACTGCGAGTGCCGACAGGGACAGGGAACGGGACACCTGACGGGAAGATCCAGAGCGGGAATGATTTTTACATTGCCAGCTTTCTTGACTGGGGCATTTCCTCTTCAGTGGAAAAGGAATAGCTCGCAGGTGAGTCTAGAACCCTGTCTGACGCTCTCTGCAAAGAGCTTTGCCACGGCTCCAACCGACACGGGCGACTTTGCAAACGAACTCCTCACTCCAAGGTAGTGTCAGAGTGAAACGTAAAAATAGCCGGGACCTTCTGAGGCTCCGGAATACTTTTCCGCCAGCCGCGGACTGCTCCCCACGGGGTGTTTTTAGTGCTCTATACAATCAGCGTTGAAATGTCATAAGCAATGAAATCCTGGGAGAGCGCTATTCAAATACATCTCCGGGAAATAAAAGTCCTATTTGATTATCTCATCTGCGACTTGGACACGGGCTTTATTTCCTCTGCAAGTAACACGCCTTCCGGCCAATCCTGGTCAAGCTGCTGGAGCGAACAGTGTCCGGGGTCACCCACGTGGGCGCTGTGTTTCGCCACCACCTCGGAGGACACGGGACCAAGAGTCCTTTTAATGATCCGATACGCCTCAGAGGCTCGCCAGCCTCCCAGGTGCTGTGCATGGTGACGCCTGAGGCTGGCTGACCCCGGGGAAAACTATTCGGAAGTTTAAAAAAAAAAATACTCGCTATCATTCCTTCTCATTATACTATTATATATCTATATGTATGTATGTACGTATATCTCCTAAACATGGAATTTTCAAAATTCCCGCAGCCACTGAAATGTTGTAGGACACAGTTTTTAAATATATAAATATATTACTTATAGGAATATATATATATATACACATACATCTGCATAGTTAAATATGTTAGTATTTAAATATATTGGTTTAACTATGGGGGTCCTTGGGATACGACAGTCTCGACATGCGACGTTTTGAGTTGACGGCGCACACTCCCATAAAAACTTTAAACAATTGAGACGTGAATGTTTCTGCTCACACCGTTACCGCGGTACTTACGGACTCCACGGGCAGACTAGTTCGGCTGCTCACATGCGGAAGAATGCACAGTAACGGGGTGTATGAGTGAGGGAGTTGCTGCACCCCAGTAGGCTCACCTACGCCGTTTTGGACTGTTAAAAGCGCAAGTGCTCTGTTTTATGTTAGGCTGGGGTGTGTTTCGACTTACACCAAAACTCGGGTCACGTCACTGTCGTAGGAACGGAACTGTGTGGTAACCAGAGTACCCCCTTGTATACATGTAATGGAAGTGTATATATATATATATATATATATATATATATATATATAATTTAAACAGAGAAGTTAAACATCTATTCGCACATATATACACATGTGATAATAAGTGCGTATCACAGATCTCTGCCTCTACCTCTGTGCTGCTCCATCAGTTTCAAATGACCTTTGTCAGCTTGTGCCAATTGCCTGTCTGTAGGTGAGTCCGGGGAAATGGGCTTCAATGGTTGCCGAGGGGATTATCCAACCACCACAGAGATTCCGGACAACTGTCTCTCAATGCACCAGGGGATGTTCTGTGGGGTGTTTCACAGACTCGTTAGGCACTTTCCTTGTCCTCTGAGCAAGCACACCGACCCCAGGAGCCCACGTCCACGATGTCACGTCACTCATGTTCAGGTCCGCAGCTGGGCACTATCAACACCCCTCCGTCCTAGACCTCGCTGCTCATCAATGTCAGTCTCCACTACGGACCCTCCCCTTTGGGGTCACAGCATCGGGAAACCTGGGTGGGGTGGGGAGGGGGGCTGCAGGAGGTTGTCTTAGCACAGCTCTTTGTTGGGTGACCAGAGAACACAGGGGCAGAGCGGGGATGGTCCGCCCAGCGTCACTGCCCTGAAGAGACTCGCAGCCTGTGTGCTGCCCACACCTTGTGTCGCCCCTGGGCAGTGTGTCCCCCGCTGCACCACGCTCTGTCCATGGACCCAGGAACTGTCATGAGACAAGGCAGCGACTCGAACCGTGCTTAAGAAGTGGGTGTTCCACTTTAAAACAATGGGTGTTTGTGTGTCACTGTATCTGTTCACACGCGGGCACTTTGCTTCCACTGAAAAGGAGCAGTGACTACAGGTGGGGCTTTTAAAATTTCTTATTTGACTATAATATAAAGCTATAAATATACCATGAGATACATGCGTAAGTGTGTACATATAAACCGTATAAATGGGGGAAAATACACTAATTTTAAGGAGTCGTGATGATCTGACCATTTCTCCACTCGGGCAACACCACCATTGAAGCGCTCTTTGAAAGAGCTGTTGAGAACTTGCTCTGAAGTGATGTCTCTGGGGCCTCCTGACCGTCACACACCTGGCTACACTTTCTCCCCGCTGCCGCCTGAGGGGACAGGAGTCTCCTTCATGATGTATGGTTCCTTCATCTTTGCTTTTCCTTTACAAACACCATCAGTGCCCCGTGGTGGGCAGAACACAGATGTTGACACGCAATGGCAACGTGTCAGATCCAAGCTTCTCAGATGATGGGTGGGAACTCTGAACCATCACAGCTTGGTCCTATAGGACTGTGGCGGTGACTAAGACAACGTCGCATTTATCAGAGCGTACGCACACCATGCCAGACACGACCCTCACCAGCATACGGGAGAGACGATGGCCGTTTAGAATAGTCACGCCAACGGGTCTCACAGCCGCATAATTCTATTGTGTTTTAAGTCAGTTAATTCCTACTGATCTGTGAAGACGTACTTTGCCCTGCCTCTCCAAGTGGCAGGGAGGGAAGCCCTCCTTCCCGGGACCACATAGCAGGGGAAGAGAAAGAAAGTTATGAGAAGTCATCCATAAAGATGAAGAGCTTTGTCATTTGTGAGTGCCTTCCATGGGCCAGCTCTCTGCTGGGCATTCCCAGCTGACATCCTCTGTTCTCAGCCAGGAGACGGAGTCAGGCGTACTTTACAGAGTGTGAACCGGGAAACTGAGGCTCAGGGACATTCGCAAAGCTGGCAGAAATGACACGGTAAGAGGAAAAGCCTGGGTTCCTATAGTTCTTTACTATCAAAACCTGTAGTTTTTAAGACATTCAATCTAGCTTCACATGGCAAAAATAAATTAATAAATAAACAGAAGGGCTGAAAATGAGGAAAGTTCTCTCGCTGAGCACCGTGGAGACGGCTCTCAGACCCACAATCCCATCGGGAACAGTGTGGACCAGCAGTGGCAATCTGGTGACATGGCAATCGTAGGATAAAAAAAAAAATAGGAAAGACTTTACTAAATTTGAGAACAGACCTTGGCTGCCTGGCTCAGTGGATAGAGCATTGGCCCCAGACATCCTGGGTTCTATCCCTGGTTACAGCACATGAGAGAAGTAACCACCTGCTTCTCTTACCTTCCCCTGCCCCCTTCTCTCCCCCTTCTCCTCCCGCAGCCAGTGGCTCGACTGTTCTGAGCATCAGCCTCAGGCACTGAGGATAGCTCAGTTGATCTGAGCATTGACCCCAGACAGGGGTTGCCGGGTGGATCCCAGTCCAGGCGCATATGGGAGTCTGTCTCATTATCTCCCCTCCTCTCACTTAAAAAAAAAAGTGAGGGAATATCTTTTCTGCTATTTTTAAATTTTTTTATTGATGTTTAGGAGACAGAAAGGCAGGATGGAAGAAGGAAGCATTCAAGTGTCGTTCCCCTTAGTTCTAGACTCACTGGTTGATTCTTGTGTATTGCCCGACCAGGGATACAATCCACAACCTCAGCGAGTTATGAGGACACTCTAAGCGACTGAGCGAACCGGCCAGGGCCTGTCCCCGCTGTTCCCACAAGAGCCCCAGAGGAGCTGTCGCGGCCAGTGCCATCCACAGTAGCCAGGACTTCGTGGGGAAGCGGTGAGAACAGGAGGCTGGTGTTTGAGAAGATGCTTTCAACACCAGAAACAAAATCCATGTGCTACCGCCCCGTGGTCAGTGACCTCACCGCCTGGTTTGGCAACCACAACCTGCAACGCCCTCCACATGATTTTACTCGTAAGTTTGTTTCCTTCTAAAGTTCCTGCGATACCCAGGTCAGGGGCCAAAGAGTTTAGCACTTTTTCTTGTTGTTGTTATTCTTGTTTTGGGATTTGTTTGTTACCTATTTGTAACCACCACTAGATTTCAATCAGTTTGAAAAGCTTCCAGGCCCGACGACATCAGAGACAGTGCTTTTTACCATCTGGGCGGGAGGTGGGGCCCACACAGACAGCATCAGGGGCTCACGGGGCCAGGTAAGACCACACTGCACCTGGGATAGCTTCCGGGAGGACAGCCAGCTCCCAGGGGTATTAGTTCTGTCCTTTTCTTAAAGCTACAGATGTCTGAGTTCTCATGAGGAGAACTCCTCACATTTCATTGTAATGACTGTCAGTGTCTGTCACAGCCTCTGACCTCGCCCCCCGAAAAGCCTCCAGGGGTAAGGCCATTTCTCTCCTTGTCTCCCTGCGCCGAGCACAGGGTCTGGGTGTATCCTCCAGAAAGAGTGTTTTGCCGGTGTCCAGGGCGACGAGCTGTCCATCAGCGCAAGACAAGAAGGGCACTCACCCGGAGAACTCCGGACACGGAGGCCGGCTCTCCCTGGACCCTCCCCGCCCCCTGCAGGCCAGGACACCATGCAGGCATCCCCAGCTCGCTGGCCAAGCCCAGCCAAGCCTGAGCCACAGGGCCGCCAGATGGAGCAGTCTGCGGATTAGAATCCCTGTTCCGTACCTTTCCCGGCTGTATTTAATCTTAGGAAGAGCCACTGACAAATCTGGGAGCTGGGGAACAGGCCACAGAATCAGGCATCGAGCTGCCAAGGCACAACAAGCAGGCCGATTGCCCCGCCAGAGTCTTCGTGGCTCTGTCCCCAGCAGAGCGGCCTCAGCCAGCCGCTGGAGGCGATATTGGGGTTGGGATGGAACCCAATTCCTGTGCATCCTTCCTAATTAATGCTGTTATCAGAGGGATCTATGAACACAGGGCTCTAATTAATTACATCCAATTAAGATCTTACACTATAAATCCAGCCATTATTACTTCATGTCTTAGGTGTGATTGCTGTACTTTCTTAAAAGCATCTCCTGAATTGGCGAAAGACGCTCTCGAACCTCATTTGGGCAGAGAGAGAGAGAGAGAGACAGAGAGACAAAGAGAGAGAGAGAGAGAGAGAGACAGTGAATCTGGGGGGTTTCCTTGAGCTGATTAGGGCGCGGCCTCTTTCCATCTTGTCCCCTGAAGGCTGCAGAAGTTTAAAATCACGAGGCTCCGTGGTCTTGTGGACGGGTGATCTGCTCTGAACACCTACAGGGGGGCCCAGGCGCACGCGTGGAGCAGGCGGAAGGGGGGAGCGTTTCATTTTCGGAAACTGGGAAGAAAAACGAAACCGCGGCCCTGTACTTCCGCCAGTTTTCTCGCAGGTTCTCGGTGTGTCGCCGCTAATCTGTCACCGTGACCTTCAAGAAGGCCAGACACAAAACCGGCCACAGGTCCTCACGGTCAAGAGTGCAGTGCGCTCTCTCTCAGCTCACGACCCCGCGAGGTCCCTCTCGCCAGGCCTGGTGGGGAACCCAGCGGAGGAGGCCCCCAGCGGAGGAGACCCCGGGCGGAGGAGACCCCGGGCGGAGGAGACCCCGGGAGGAGGAGACCCCGGGCGGAGGAGACCCCTGGCGGAGGTGGCCCCGCGCGGACAAGGCCCCGCGCAGAGGAGGCCCACGGGCATCCCCGGGCTCCACACGCTGCCCCGTCCCACCCCAGACAGCCAGTGCAGCCACGGGCTGCAGAGTTCACGCTGCCCCAACCCGGAGTCAGAGGGAACCTGACAAGAGCGTCTGATCCGAAGAACACAACACCCTCTCTGCTTCATGTCAGATTTCCAGGGAGCAGCCCCCTAATGCTTCATTGTGATAAAGACAGGGGGTCCTTGGCTGCCGACCCAGCTCCGTTCCCACGGCAGCGACGTGACCCGAATTTTGGTGTCAGTGAAAACACACACCCTCGCCTCAGTCACGCAACTGTCGTGACACAGCTGCAAAGTCATCATCTGGGTCACAAAGACACAAATAAGCCGCAGAAGAAGGAGAAAGACATAAACGTGCCTCACCTGGACACTGCACTGTAGTAACAGAAAGAAATCATTCCTTCCCTCCGTTCCTGAGGTTGGCGTGCACCTGGGAAGGGGCACTGCAGGGCGGGATGCGCCCGGGGAAGGGGCGCTGCAGGGCGGGAGAGAGGGACCTGTGGGGAGGAGGGAGCTGGAGAGGCAGGAGAACCTGCAGAAGGTGCTGGGGACACCGGGTCAGGTGACTCAGGATTGCCTAAGGGGCAGGCACGTTAAAAGTAGGACGCTAACAGCGGAAGGAAGCCGAAACACTCACGTCTCAATTTTGTCAGGTTTTCATGGGAGTGAGCGTTGTCAACTCAAAACGTCACATGTCAAGACTGTCATAAGCCGAGCACCCCTGACCCCTGGGTTCTGAAGGCACAACTCGTGCCTCAGGTTGATAAGGCCGTGAAGAGTCAGTTCTTAGACACGGGACTGTGGAACGGAGAGTGTGGACTCTGCGTGCTCACGACACGTGTGTCGTGTGAGTCTCAGGGAATCTCCAGGATGTGTCTGTGGATGTGCACGTGTGGTCCGACAAAACCCCTGTTCACAGACATAACCCACGCCCCCCCCACACATAAAAGCAGAGTTCCCTGCCTGGATTTACCGCAATGGTGAAAGGCTATCTGTGGATACATCGTGTCCCCTGGTCTAACTGCCACTGGCTCTACGCCTGGTTTCCATATCAACGTTTCATACGGATTTGTCAGGTAGAAAGACAGAACAAGGTATCTGCCTGACCGCCCCTTCCTCGTACCTACCAAGCCTTTCCTTTCTCGTGCTGACAAGAAGGAGGACGCAACTCGGGGAGCCCAGCCCTGAGGTGGCATGGACTTCCTGCCCAGACACGGACGGCAGAGGGGTTCCTAAGAGCATCCCGCCATCCAAACTGCGCCCAGCAGCCAGACAGCCCCTCGGCGGAGAGAGACTCACGCTCTTCGCAGGGACACTTGCTGCACAGAGCACGCGGCACCCTGGCCACGCTGACACCCATCTGTCAGCGCGGCGCCCTGCCTGTTCCGAGAGGGTCGGGTCCCTTTGGGCGAACTGTGGGTGCCACGCGAGGGAGGGTCCTCACGGGCAGCAGGGAGGACCCGTGCGTGTCATCTGGGCTACAGGACGCCCTGCTTTTCGGCTGGTCCCCATCCCTGGCCCGGCACCATGCCATCGCCACACCTGTTGACACTTGTTCGCAGAAGAGACTAGATTTGCCCTGGAAAAGCAAAGCCAGCGTTGCGAATCGAGTCCCGATGCCAATAAGACAGGTGGCGCCCCCGCAGGTGTCTGATGAAGGCAGGAAGGTAACTCGGGGCATAAAAATGTTTTATGAGAGAAAGTAGAGTGATCTCCATGGGAGGATGTCAGGGCAGCTCCCTCTCTGACCAAGGAGAAAGTCAGCCTATTAGAAATATACATATACATATATATAAAAGCATGAATACCCAAATAAAATCTACTTTTTGTATCAGCAGAGAGAGTTAAAGGTGTTTACGTGCTATCACTATGGCATAGCCCTTAGAAAAAGTATCAGGGCGATAGAATTCACAAGCATCGAAACCTAAAGTGGCATTCCGGAACTTCTGGGCAAGTGTTTGTCAATGAAGAGTACTTTGCACTTGGTAAGGTATTTGCTCTCTCAGTCGGTGGGACGACAGAAAACGACCGTGTAGGAAGAAAGGGTGCGTGACCCTGCAATGCTGTCCTAGTGAATAAAGCACCTGGGGGCAAGATAAGGGCAGGAATGTGAAATATCCGATTGTCCCACCTTGGAAACTCTGGACTCATCACCTGAATGGAAATATGTTACGTAAATAGTTTAAAATTTGTCTCTGTCGATGATTTTCTGGATGCGAATCTTCTCACACGATACCCTAGTAGAAAGAAAGTCTCCAAGGTCCTTTCTGCCACGACACGAACGCCAGATGATCAGCCAGCCCCAGCAGAGCACCGGGTGCTGCACTGATGTCAAAAGAGGTGAAAGCAGGGCCCTGGCTGCTGGCTCAGTGGTAGAGCGTTGGCCTGGCGTGCAGGAGTCCCGGGTTTGATTCCCGGCCAGGGCACACAGGAGAAGCGCCCATCTGCTTCTCCACCCCTCCCCCTCTCCTTCTTCTCTGTCTCTCTCTTCCCTTCCTGCAGCCAAGGCTCCATTGGAGCAAAGTTGGCCTGGGCGCTGAGGATGGCTCTGTGGTCTCTGCTTCAGGCGCTAGAATGGCTCTGGTTGCAGCAGAGCGATGCCCCAAGATGGGCAGAGCATCGCCCCCTGGTGGGCATGCCAGGTGGATCCCGGTCGGGCGCATGCAGGAGTCTGACTGCCTTCCGTTTCCAACTTCAGAAAAATACAGGAAAAAAAAAAAAAGAGATGAAAGCAGTTAACGGGAACTTGGAGAATATGAACTTTTGCAAGAAATCGCAGGCTGCCGTTGGCCAGTACTGCATCTTGACGGGTGATTGTTACAGGGCATCGATGGGGTGTCAGATAACGAATCAGTTATCCCCCCAGTCTACATGCTTGTCTGTGTACACAGGTGTGAAATCTATAATACGCAGGGGACAAGTCAACAGCGCATAACAACAAAACTCGGACCATGAGCAGTTCCGCCGGACGGGACCAGCGTGAGCTCGGCTGCCGTGGAGTGGACGGCCCCGCTGGTCACAGCCTTTGCGACTGACGTCGAAAGTGAGGCAGAATTCAGAGTAGGGTGCTGCCTCAAGGCACTGATAGAGACGGGAGACAGGAAGCACATGAGGAACAGACACCGGGGAAAGTGAGGGCCGCTGCTGTGTGTGGTCACGGAGCTGAAATGACAACCGGATGTCCCCTCCGGACGTGGTGACGTTCAAGGTCTTTTCGGTCTCTAAGATGGCACGCAAATGATGACCGTGAAGAAGGGAAAATAACTGTCTCATGTGCATTAGTTTTTTTAAAACAAATGTCCATTGGAGAAATTCTTGCTTTCCACGGGGTTGTGCTGAGCACCCCGGGAACCCTCCAGGGGGGCGGTCTCAGGGTGACGCGCCCGCCCCCGCCCCCGCCTACCCCCGCCTCTGACTGGTGATGTGCTCCTGGGCTCTGCCAATCACACAGATGACTGTCCCTGACTTTTTCTTTTCTCTCCCTCTTTTTTTCCTTTATCTTTTTTTCTGACAGTTGAAGAGCCATGCTCAGGACGCCCCCTATGTGGGTGACACCCACTTAGTGCTCCCCATGCCAGATGGCCCCTCCCGCCCCCACCCCGGTCTCCCTTGTCACCCATTCCTAACTCACCCCGGCTCAAACCTCTCTCAGGGGGAGGACGGGAAGACACGGGAGACGCCACCCTGTGGCATCGACAGGAGAACCGGGAGGCGGCGCTTCCCAGGGAGCAAAGGCAGGAACGGATGGCCGGGTCAGGCGTCTTCACACAGATGCCTACATTCTCTCTCAGTGCAAGCTCACTGTCCCCATGGCATGAATTTGCTGTTTGACTTATAAAGCTTCCCTGAGTGTATTCAAAACTAGCATTAATCAATCGGATACACATTAATTAAGTGGAAATGCATGCATTATTTATAACATGTGTATACACCCTGGTCAGATGGCTCCATTGGTTAGAGCATCATCCCGAAGCCCAGAGGTTGCTGGTTCGATCCCCAGTCATGGCACATACAGAAACATGTTCCTGTCTCTTTCTCTGTTTCTCTCTCCCCCCCCCTCCCTTCCTTCCTCTCTCACTAAAATCAATAAATAAGACTTAAAAAAATAAACTCACAGTATAACGGGCATGTATGTTACATATATTTTACATCTTACATGACTTCTCTGGCTATGATTCATAAGACCATCACACAGAAACTTGCCTTAGAAATAAAACTTTCTGGAACTTGGTGGAAAGTAAGTTTTTTAAAGAAAATGCATTAAAGGCAACAAAACAGTGAGCAGCAGCACATGGATGAGGATCTAGAATGTGTGAGCGCGTCTGCTTTCTTCTGCTTACGACAATCTGAAACTGCTATCTGGGCACCTAAAATATGGGACCATAAGGTTAGTCCTATGCACACAGGGGTACATACAACAAAGTCACTGTCTTCGCCAAAGCAACTCTACAACAGAGGAAATAACTCTATATTTAGGTCATGTTTTTAGATTCTGTGTTATTAGAAATTAACACATAAATGTAGCTACTGCGGTAAAATCTCAATCAAAACTAAAATCTCATAACGTTGTAACGCTCTCTTGACCGACAACTAAATAAATGCAGGAATTCTGCTAATTTAAGTATATTTAGGACCAAAATTTAAGTGGAGGTGCCAGATTCCTTGTCGTGCTAACAAACACGGCTGGTTCTTAGGCTGCGGTGGAAATAAACGTACTAATAATTTTGGAAGAGTAGAAGAACAGTCAAATGTTTTGGTTTAACCATAAAAACTCACCAAGACTCAACTCGCATTATCTCCAAGCCACCCGCTGGTGACCTAAAGCAAAGTCGTCATTTATTTTGTCAGGAACAGTCAAAGTTTGAGTGATCCTGCAGGATCTGATGCCAATACTACCCCTTACCCTGTGTGTGGACAGCAGAGTAGGGAAGACGGAAGGTACTGACCACTCGCAATGTCAGGATACACTGAGGCAGGTAATCAGACAAATCCTCGCCCTGGAGCTGTCATTTCTATAATGTGAGGCAGTGCCTTTCCTACCAATCAAACGCTAGTAGTAAGCATGATCCTGTAACGGGTCATAGTTTTGCCCCTGACTGTACTCACATTAATGATAAATAATATCATTTCATAATTGTTTGAATCAAACAAGCTCCAGTGAGTGACTGGGTCCAACCTGGGGAAACTTAAACATTGTAACAGAGCCTTAGAGAGAAAGCGCACACTGGCCAGGCTATGAGCAATCTATACTGTCCGGTCTTATTTTGAAAATGAAGTAGAATACGAAATTTTTCTTCAATAGAAAAATAGACTCTTACCAGAAAATCATTTTTTTCCTCTCAGTACTCAGGAAGGAAGCTTCTTAGCACCCCTTCTCAAAAGACTGTCACTGTGAGTAAGGGTCAGAAACAGCCGAAGTTCAGGCCACTAACTTCTACCTCCCTTACCGCGGACCACTACCCCAACAGAGGGGGTGGCTAGTCACCCCCCCCGAACGGGGGCGTTAGCACAGAGAGCATGCTCAGGAGAGTTCAAGGTTCAGTCGGAATTCTTTCTCAATTTTTCAAAACTGTCCCCAAAATCAGTATTGTTTTATGCCGAATGTCTGTGTAGTGTGAATTTGTGGGAGTTTATGTTCTTCAAGGTCATGTCTAAATAAGAATCACTACACTCTGTCCCGAAACAACACATGCCTATATACATACATGTACTTAGATACACCAAACTCACCAAAAACACTTAAAAAACAACCAACACCTTACAGTGTGACCATAGGCATTGAGTTGTGTATTAATGCACAAATGTGTATTTTCATCAATTCATTTTATTTTACTGAGATAACGGAAGAGTGACTAAGGGATATTAATTTCCCATATAGGTGATAGTGTGTGTGTGTGTGTGTGATGTGTATGTAATGTTTACTCACCCTAAAATGAAATGGACTTATTACTGCTATTCTAACTAACCACTCTTCTCTACCCGCCACTTCTTTCATTTTTAATTTAATTTTAATTTTGGATTTCAAAGATCATGGGTAAGAGGACTTTATACAGGTTTGGTGGAACTTGACTCAACCCAGAACAATGTCCCAGAATGACTCTACTCACCCCGAAAGGAATGTTTGTGCATGAAACAAACCCCTGGACCTGGGTATGCACTCGCCCTCTCTCTGGAATGCCTGTCTGCTCCTTCGAATTCCCAGGTCTGCCTCAAACCCAATCTCGTGACCTCCTTCCTCTGGAGAGGCTGCTGAGAGTCCCCGCCAGGAACAAGTTGCCCCCCGCGCACTGGGCTTACTCTACCACAATCCCGGACACCTTTCTATTGCAATTACCCAGTGACATTCATCTGCCTCCTTCTGAACAGCGTATTCGAGAAGGGCAGACGCCGTGTGCATCCTCAGTCCACATGGCAAAGGAGAAACACAGTAGCTACGTCACAAGCACGAGCACCCCGAGTGCCTGCGATGGTGCTGCCCGCCCTTGACAACCGATCCTGGCCCACGTCTTACGGGGTTTCTGACCCTGTGCCGTTCGTTACACGAGCCAAATACATGTTCCCAGTACAGCTGAGGATGGGAACGTTTAGAAATCAAAGGGTAAAGAGACGTTCAGCAATAAGAACACTTAATGACTGGATATTAAATGTTTTTATGTGTCTTCCCTTCATCTTAAAATGCGACTTATTTTAAATTATTGGCCAAAGCCTTTACAGTCTTGGTTTTTAAGCATCCGTGCTGCATTTATTTTCTGTGGAAGTAATGGCTAGGTTCTAAAGACAAGGTACACCCTAGAAAGAGTGTCTTTCCTTGTCCATGGTTAAAGTGTCCTGGGCACTGAGTGGCTGCCCACAGCACCTCCAGGTGATACATCCGTCCCATTCCACAGCTCGTGTGTTCTGTGATTTCTCGGCCCCATGGTAATACCGAGTCCTAAAAGGGGAAACCGACCGCCCCCAAGTCACCCTAGGCAGCGTCTACGCCTACACAGGGCAGCCACTCTCACAGCTCCTTTCATCAGTTCTTTCCTCCCGCCGGGTCCTAACCGGAGCCTTCTCCAAGTTCCCAGAGGGGGTCCCTGCCTTCCAACCTCCTCTCACTCCAGCGCCTGGCGGGCGGGCCCCTCACGGACTTCCCGACAGGGAAATCCCTCTGACGTGACCTAACCAGGTGCTGAGCGTCTTCCCAAGCTCACTGGGAGCTGCGGCTTCCGCACCACCCGACGACTTTTTAAACTTGGGAGAATGGTCTGAACCAGAATTTGAAATAAGCCAACAACGGGTGTACGCGCCTGGAATCAGAGGAAGTGTTTTTCAACGTGTGACAGGTGAGTTTTGAGACTTGGCACTACCTGCAAGGGCTTTCCCTCCGTGGGCACATCAGGGAGGCCCCGCTCTTCGCTCGGCTCATGGCTTTTCTTCCCCCCCTGACTCATACCTGCCTGGGCCTTGGAGATGACAGGCGTGGGTGCCTCGGACCCGGCCCGGGGGGTGGACAGGTCCTGCTAGGAGGGACGTTCCAGAAGTCCCCAGAACTCCGTCGTGCCTCCTGCACAGACTCGGTGCCTCTCCGCACGCTGATCCGGAGACGGGGCTCAGGGGCCGGCCGGCCGGCCAGCGCTTGGCAGTGAGGAGGACCACCGTGCCACCCTGCCAGGGAGCCGGCCTCCGGGAAGTCAGGCCACCCCTGAGGCCCAGTGTGCACCCGCTGGAGTGGAGATGAGAACGGGAAGTGGGGCCTTGGAATGATCGGCGAGAGAAAGCAGAGGCGTGCGCAGTGTCCGCGCCATCTGTTCAGTTACAAAGGGTCCTTCGGTCCCGGTTCGATGGGGGGGGGTAGCTAAGCCGCTTTGGGAGAGAACTCATTGCCACCCCCGCCGCACCTCAGCCCACGTGAAATCCGAACACTGTCGGAGGCAAAGGGTCCCCCCCGACCCTGACAATCCGATACAGGGTCCCCCCCGACCCTGAGAATCTGATACAGGGTCCCCCCCGACCCTGAGAATCCGATACAGGGTCCCCCCCGACCCTGAGAATCCGATACAGGGTTCCCCCCGACCCTGAGAATCCGATACAGGGTCCCTCCCGACCCTGAGAGTCCGATACAGGGTTCCCCCCCGACCCTGAGAATCCGATACAGGGTCCCTCCCGACCCTGAGAATCCGATACAGGGTCCGGGCACACAAACACTCCTAGGGGCTTCCTACCCAGAAGGAGGGGTGGGCATCCGGGCTCAGCGTAACGGGGGTCCGATGAGGGAAGGGGTCCGATGAGGGAAGCCGTATTGGAACATGTGACCAGGCGAGGCTTGCAAACATAGTTTTCTGTCATTCCGTTCAGTTCGCTATCGTTCTATTCAGGTCATTTCAGCCAAATATCTCAAGTACCTACTTATCTACGCAACACGACTTTTCCTCTTAAGGATGCGAACTCCTTCCATTCTGCTGCTGTTGTACTAAATCCTTTCAATAGGAGGATTAACAGCCAACACAAGAAGGACAATGAGCACAAAGAACCTTCGTACTATATTCTCACAGAAGAATGACTCAAACTTGTTGATGTCTCCATCACATTGATTCCGTTTGACCAATTAGGGATTCTTAAGGTCACAGAAGAAACATGACATTTCCCAGTTTCCTCGACTGGTGGGAGGCCAGCTGACCTACGAACCAAAGGTTTCCTCCCCAAATACTGCCTCTTCCCCTGAGTTATGAAACGGAACAGCCTTTGCACCAGCGTGCCTCCATTGCACGGATAAACTCAATAAACGTCTATGGCCTGACTGAACGAAGAGCTTCCGTGACTACATACATCTTGTACGTCCTTGGAGTCATCATCAGACACACCTGAGCATCTCCTGTCACGAAACTGAAACACCAGGTCTTAAGGATGGACGGGACCCAAGAAGAAGGAGTAGGCTCCTACTACTAGAGTGTCCAGTCCTCGAGCAGTGGACACCCAGGGGGAACAAGGCTCAGACGGTTACAGCAGAGACTATGAAACAGAGTCAAGTCCAGTTTTAGGATCCTGTTCAGTGTGGCCCAATGTTTGTTTAAGGAACAGGCTCAAAGAATTCACCTTCAAGGTCATCTTCCGGATGCCAGGATTTGGTCACTAAATTGGCCATGGTTGGTTCTTACTCATGTTAATTCCTGTTTTCATTCTGGCTTTGCCTTAGCGGTGGGATAAATGTAAGGCGCTTTGTTGTACCCAGAACATGCACTTTGAGCGATTCACCCACAATAATTTCAAAATCAACCGCACAAACTATAAAACCCAAATGATCTCTGGGTCTTGCGTTTCTGTTCTTTCTGACATTTCTTACATACGAATGGTATCCTCGTTTGCTCCGTATGCACAGTATTTATATCGTTTATTTATTTACCTGTGCATTTAATGCGTTCTCAGACAGAGTTTCATACTCCCCCCCACACTTCAGTTTCAGCGACTTTTATTTATAGCTAATGAGTCCAACAGCTCCGATTGTGAGAGCTCATGAAGCCAGGCTAAATGAATACAACCACCAAGTATTTTTAAAACTGAATTTGTGCTTTTGAATTTTTTTTTTTAAATCAGGTTTTATTAGACTGACATGGATATTCAGGAGACAGCCATATCGTAAATCTGACAACCTAGCCTATCAACTCTGATATATTCAAATTACAGGGTAAGGAGGCGGCCGCTATAACATGTTTCTTCTTGCGGAAGAAATGAATTAACGGGTGCCCCCGGGTGTAAGCATGGATTTGACGGGGACACTGACCACAGGAAGCAACCATACAGCCATCATTGGGGTTGCGGCCCCTCGCCCCAGCACCACCACCTGCACAGCGACCTCTCTGCGGGAGCCACGCCCCTGGGGGTGCAGTTCTCTCCGAGGGAACACCAGCAGCCGCACCTGAGCACTCTGGGATCTCAAAACCGGGTACAGTTTTTCCATGTCAACCTAGAAACTCAGCTGATCCTTTGTGTTTTGAGTTAGCCAGCTTTCAGGGGCAATACACAGGAGCTCAGAAGCATAGCCACACACAAAGAATCAACACCTGCAGAGAAGAAGAATCAAGTGCTTAAGCCCTTCATTGTTTCACAAGAAAAGGAAAAAAAAAAGCGATGGACATGTTTCTGCTTCCGCTGGGGACTCTGGTTTTGTCCTGGTGAGCACCCACTGGTCATTCACGTCCAGAACTGCCCGTTCAGGTCCAGGGTCCCACGTCCTCTGTCGGAGGGGGCCCGGCTACCGCTCCCCGGGACCGCGTGCCCACAGGGCGTGCCTCTCCACACACATCTCCAAGTTCATCTGGAAAATGTATTCTCAATCACCTTGAAGCTTGTCCCAGGTTGGGCAGAACAAGATATCCCTGATGAAGGTATTGGGTTCAAGTGCCTCACGTCTTCTATCTGGTTCCCTCCGTCCACATACTCTGCTTCCCCGCGCCCGGGTATCCAACTCCAGTGTTACTTTCCTCCTGCACAGATGAGACGTCACAAGGGAAGGCACATCACACGTGTACGCCACGACTGCTGGGAAGCCACAGGAGAGAGTGGCCGCGGGTGCCGACCACGGCCACAGCCGCCACATCCCCTCACTGCCAGGAAGACCAGCACCGGCAGCTTCGACACGAAGCAAAGCCAGTCAGCAGCAGGGAAATCTCAGCTACAACAAGTAGGTGGATTTCCAGAGTGAGTCTAGCTTCTGTCTAAAGTGATAGTTGTCGATAGGAGGGTGGAAACACTAAATTCTATTCATGTTAATAACTGAGTAGTAGAATGAAGGGACAGGGCACAGGACAGTGGCAGAGCCACTGGGCTAAAGCCCCACCCCATCCCTGCTTGTCTGGGACCTTCAATGCTACGTATTGAAGTATTTTAGGATTCAGGTCATGGAAAATAAAGGGATCAATGGGAGTGTCCCCAGGTCTAACATGTGACCAGAGTCCTATCACGTATATTTATTTATTTTTATTATTTTATTTTTAGGAGAGAGGAAGGGAAGATAGTGAGACAGACTCCCATATGCCCCCCCCAACCAGAATCCAACTGGCGATCCCTGTTTTGGCCAGTGTTCGAATGAACCGAGCTATTTTTAGTGCCTGAGACTGATGTGCTCAGTCCAGCCGAGCTATCCTCAGTGCTCGGGGCCATGCTCAAATCAATCGAGCCACTGGCTATGGGAGGGGAAGAGGGAGAGAAGGGGGAGAGGAAGGAGAAGAAGCAGATGGTCACTTCTCTTGTGTGCCCTGACCGGGAATTGAACCTGGGATGACCATACATCAGACCGACACTCTATCGATAAACTGAGCCAACTGGCCAGGGCCAATACCCAATCATGAATTACATGTTTTCTACTTGTTAATTATAAAAATACTCAAGTAATTGATTTCATTCAAAAAATACCATGTACAACTAATATGCACACTAATTATGACCACTATTATCTAGTGATGTTCATTTGAATGCTAATAACCCTGATTTAATATAGATGTACGCATGTGTATATAACCCGTTATTACACGCACACACATGACTTTAAGGTATAAGCTCTATTTTTGTTTTTGAATACATTTATTTTAAATACAACAAAAATGCATGTAATACAGAAATAACAGAGAAGCTATTAAGGAGAGGAAGGAAAAGAAAACAATATGAGTGACTATGTATCCTTTTTCCTTATTGAGAAGTCAGCTCTCACAGAGCAATCGAACATCCTGGTAATGTATCAGTGTAGTCGGCACAGCTGTGCTGAACGCTGTCCGGAACGGGAGTTGTCTACACAGCTGGGGAAGCCAAGAGTCCCGGCGTATTTCTGATCTAGTTTAAGATGCCCTGCTATGATTGGCAAGGATGAGAATACAATTACATTTATCACCTGTCTTTGCAAAGACTCATTCCTGCCAAACCCAGCAATGTTAATATTTCCTACCCCAGGAATCCATTTTTAGGTCATGTCTAGTGTGCATAATACTCGCTAATTCCTAGTTTTGGATACAGAAAGGTTACAGCTTCTAGAAAGTATATATCTACACACATACATATATATACACATACATATACCACATATACACATATAGGTGGGTGGGTGGGTGTTTGAGAGAGAGAGAAATTTCAACTGCAAAATGTCCATTTCGTTCACGCGATACTAGCATACACCTGGGCTGCATCTTAACTTTCTTAATAAAGTTTCCCTAGAGCTGTCTCGATTCTGCGTCTCACTCTTTTATGCACCTCACCATATACCACAGGGCTCAGCCTCCTACAGAATCCAGATGCGTGGGTGTCCACCGAGCTCTGAGCTTACAATAAACACACCGTAAGAGTGTAAGTGTATTCCCGCCTGACCAGGTGGTGGCGCAGTGGATAGAGCGTTGGACTGGGATGCCGAAGACCCAGGTTCGAGACCCCAAGGTCACCAGCTTGAGCGTGGGCTCATCTGGTTTGAGCACGGCTCACCAGCTTGAACCCAAAGTCGCTGGCTCAAGCAAGGGGTTACTCAGTCTGCTGTAGCCCCACAGTCAAGGCACATATGAGAAAGCAATCAATGAACAACTAAGGTGCCACAATGAAGAATTGATGCTTCTCAACTCCCTTCTGTCTGTTCCTATCTGTCCCTCTCTCTGTCTCTGTGTCACACACACACACACACACACACGAATATAAGTGTATTTCCAATGGAAAGCAGGAGGAGTAGTTAATTTGCCAGAGTCCATTGGCCATTAACTGTCCTTGACTTCATCAGCCCATAGAAATCGGTTTTAGAATTCAGGCCCCCCTACAAACATCTTTAGTTTCCATTGGCGTGATATAACTGATTTGATTAGTTTGATCTTAAGCTGCCTCTTACAGGAAATAATGTGGCACAGATCTCCCAGATTAGAGTCCACTCCCCTTTCATTAAAATCTGAGTGTGTCCTTGGATTGTGAACACCTCTGTGCACAGATGACTCCTGGGCACAGAGAGGTCATTCCTCCCAGAGCACACTTCCCTCCCCTTTGATGGCAGGCATGGCCACGTGACTTATTCTGCCCAATAAAATGCGAGTGGGACTGAGTCATTGCCACATGGATGCATTCAGTGGCCAATGTCCAGCTCCAAGCCCGTTTTCCCTCTGCCCCAGGATCATGGAAACTCGCCCTAAGGTCGCTGCTCAGTGCTGAGCCCTGTAGGGCAGGAGCCGCCCTGGAGGAGGGCCCCACCTGAGGCCCACTCCACCACGGTGTTCGGGGTCCCTTGCTGCTCCACCCTAAGTGGCTTCATCATGCAACCATCAAAAAACCAAACTCTAACTCCCTTAGAGAAAGGAATAATACACACCTTTGTATTTTCAACCATGCAAATTGAAAGTAACCAACAGTTCATGATCGAATTCCTTCGAGCACATTCTCACCACGGAAGCAAAGCGTGGACTGCGGTTGTCCTGCAAATGCATGGGGACCCTCAGACTGCCATGTGTAACTACTTCATCCTGTGACACCTGTCAAAAGGCAGTCTATTTTTAGGACGTTTTCAGAAGCCTTCAATCTGTTGATTGGTATGTTGGGTACAATGTGTTTTACAAATAATCCTGAACCTCGGGATGCTTAATTTAACAAATCCTTACACAAGGTGCATTACCTATTCAAATGCAGAGTGGAATATTCGAAACTACTCCTAATTGGAGGGATTATACTTAATCCAGGTATTAAGAAATAAAAGGCATGCTGCTCACTAACTTCAGTGTGTCGCAGACGAAACCAGGCAGGGTCGCGTTTATGGAGGCGATTTTCAACCACATTGCAGTTATAGATGGGTTCATCAAATCAATAGAGAGAGCACCGCTATAATTAAAACTGTGAACTGAATTTGTTTCATTTTATTTCGGGAAGGCTTTTTAAATATAACTTGTCTCCTGTTAGGAAAGTGACTTTTACATAAAACTGTTTTAAAAAAAACAAGTAACGTTTGGTCTCCAGTAAACTCCACACTTGACATCTTCCTAGGAGAGAACAGTAACATATAAAGCATCTGATGTCTGGTTTCAGAAACTGGAAGAGCCACACACACCGCGTCTGACCCTCCTGTGAGCTGCAGACACAGAGCCTTCCAGAATCATGCAGGCAGTTTGTCTTGGGGGGGGGGGATCTACCACTTCATTAAGCCTAGTTCAATTAAAATAAAACCTAAATGAAAGCATTTAGCTGGAAGCTAATTGAAAATAAAGCCCTCAGTTTGTCAACTGCGCTGTTGTCTTGGAAACCCGTCCGTCCGGTGTTTCAGCAACTAGAACCAGAACTTCTGCAAGATGGCAGGTTCCGACACAGTGTTGAGAAGGAGCCGGTGGCCAGGTCACAGGCGGGGCTGGTTCGGAGGGAGATGACACTAGCCACAAACCAGCGACTAACAGGGAAACGGCAGTTTCGAGTCTTCCCCTCAACGTAACTCCACCGTTTTTAAATTGATTAAAGTAAATATTTTATATCTCCACTAGGGTTTGTGTTGGCTCCCTCTTCAAGTCTTCACCACCGGCCTTTTCTGTCTCCCCCCAAATGCACGACTATCAGTTTTGGCCATGGCTCCCAACAGATGCCGGATACCAAAATCCATTAGCATAGGTGCACTGTCGGCCCCTGGCCAAAACGCACAAATGGCAGGCAGAATTTTTAAAAACGCTATGAATAGTCTCCTTCGCTGATGACACGAAAGATTTTCTTTTTCACTCGAAGAGATCAGGTAACACATATGCTTTCTGTGGCAGCGTGAAGTATTTTACCACTTTAATCCTCGCCTTGATGTCTCTGTCCAGTACTGACTATCTTATTCTCTTTCCCTCTCTCCCTCCTTTCTTCCCTCCCTCCCTCTTTCCTTCCTTCCTCCCTTCTTTCCTTTCTTCTTCCTTCCTTCCTTCCTCCCCCTTCCTTCCTTCCTCCCTCCCTCCCTCAATTCCTCTTCCTCTCTCCCTCCCTTCCTTCTCTCCCTCCCTCAATTCCTCTTCCTCTCTCCCTCCCTTCCTTCTCTCCCTCCCTCAATTCCTCTTCCTCTCTCCCTCCCTTCCTTCTCTCCCTCCCTCAATTCCTCTCTTCCTCTCTCTCCCTCTCTCCCTCCCTTTCTTCCTTTACCTTCCCTCCCTCCCTTCCTTCCTTTACCCTCCCTCCCTCTTTCCTTCCTTCTCTGCCTCCCTCAATTCCTCTCTTCCTCTCTTCCTCTCTCTGTTTCTCCCTCCCTCCTTCTCTCTCTCCCTCCCTCCCCATTACCCATGGTTCCCACTAAGCATGCAAGGACGGCACCAGTGAATTTTAGAAAAGCAACAGCAACATTCCCTCGGAGGCACGCAAACTGCCCAGCTGCACACTGGTGTATTAATAGGCTGTTTATATATAGTATCCCCCCTTTTGGTAAATTGCAACTTCTGCTGCCTCCTCACCGTCTGTTCCTCTGGTGGGAGGGGGGGAGAGAAAGTCCTATGTTGGGTCTTTGTGTCAAGATAAAGAAAATTAATTTCAAAGCCAACAAGGAGAGAGTTGCTGGTGCAGAAGGTAAGTAAATGCCAGCAGCTGTTCTATGGCTTCCAGACAGAGAGAAAAAACATACTTTCAAAGACTGTCCTTTGATACAAACAATGCAGGAGGTGCCCCAGCCAGCGGAATGTGGCCCCAGTACCCCCCCACCCCCAGCCCCGTGCTCACCAAACACAATCGAGTTGTGCAGAGTGAACGGCGATGGGGAGACCGACCGACTCGCATCTGGACATTCACAGGTGGTGCTCCCTCCTCTCTCGCCCGAGCACCTGGTGGTGAGGTCCCTGTGTTTCCATCAAATAGAAAACTGTGTGGACCTCACCTCCACGTGCTCTCGGGGACAGGGAAGAGGGACCTATTTATGTTCAAAAATACATATATCTGACGTACAGATGCAAAAAGGATGCGCTTGTGTGGGGTGAGTTTCTCCAGAGACCTCAGGGTCCACGTGATGACTGCACTTAGAGAGACGGCACTTGTGGCTGGCGGTGCTGGTCAGCAGAGATACGCACTTTGTGCCTGAGGCCACTAAGCCCAGCAAACTCCGTTTTATGGTAGGCAGCCTAATGTGAGAGGGAGGGAGGGAGGGAGGGAGGGAGGGAGGGAGGGAGGGATGGATGGAGGGATGGAGGGATGGAGGGATGGAGGGATGGAGAGAGGGAGGCAACTAACTATCCATAAAGTTATGAATTTTTTCTTAATTTCAATATTGTCAGCAATAAGGTTGTGAGCTCTTCTCATTCATGCTGATACTCAAATACGTAGTTTCAAAGACTCCAGATGGCTTCACAACAAAAATTAAAGGCATAGCCCTATATGACCCGTGCCTTGTTAAAATAAGATTTAAAAAAAAAATGAACTAAAGGTAATTTGGTGGGAAAAAAAATTAATAAACCTTAAGGCCTGACCAGGCAGTGGCGCAGTGGATAGAGCATTAGATTGGGACACAGAGGGCCCAGGTTCGAAACTCTGAGGTCACCGGCATGAGCTTGGGCCCATCTGGCTTCAGCACGGGCTGGACAGCTTGAACACGGGGACACTGGCTTGAGCGTGGGATCATAGGTGTGACCCCACAGGTCTCTGGCTTGAGCCCAAAGGTCGCTGGCTTGAGCAAGAGGTCACTTGGTCTGCAGTAGCCTCCCGGTCAAGGCACATTTGAGAAAGCAATCAATGAACAACTAAGGAGCCACAACTATAAGTTGATGCTTCTCATTTCTCTCCATTCCTGTCTATCTGACCCTATCTGTCCCTCTCTCTGTCTCTGTCACAAAATAATAATAATAATAATAATAATAATAATAATTAACCTTAAGAAGGTCTTCTGTGATTGAGAATAAAGAATACAAGAGCAGGAATTGGCACTGAGTGAGGGCATGGTTGGCTGTTAACCAAATTCAGGTTGACACGTCACCTGACAGGAAGCAGCAGGCAGGTCCGCACCCCACCTCCCCCCGACCCCCTGCACAGGCCCCTGGATGTCACTCTGTCTCCCAGAACAGTCAGTCCTCTCACCACCACTCAGCAGCTTCACGGGGCCACCAGCAAAACGGCCGGCCGGGAACTGGGAGCTCCCCGTGCCAGCACCTGAGGGAGTCATGACTTCATCAAGGCCGGGGGAGAGTGAAATCGTCCCAGGCAGGCCATGCAGATTGTGACAGGTGACACCTGTCTCACTGCCACAGGCTTCCTGGCTCCGCCCAGATCCCGAGACGGCACGGTGAGTCAGGAGGCAGGGACCGCTGCCCACCTGCATCGGATGAAGGGGAGTTCCTCTGTGTCCACCGACACCCTATCGTCAGAGGACACATTGTTTCATCTTCAGAATTTAAATGTTCAAAACGCGTGCACGGAACCGTAAGCGACCGTGGGCAAGGGGAACCGAAACGACGAGACATCCGGCTGCTCCAGGGTTTTGGAGTGGGCAGGAGTATAATCTCGTAGAGCTGGAGACGTGCTTCAGGTGACGTAAGCAGAAAGGACCTTAAAGGAGCAGGGAAGGGGTCCAGAACACGCGGTCATGACGAGACTGTCCAGGGCCGCTCACCTCCACCGAGACGCCGCCTGTCCACAGTGTGCACCTTCCAAAGGAGCGCTGGGGGCGCATCGGAAGTATAAATATTTCCAAGCGCAATCTTAGAGGCAACACATTTTGTATCGGCGGGCAAAAGGCGGCTTATAGTTGTCCATAGGAAAAATAATAACAGTCGTTCATAAATAACAATGCAAGCATAGGCTCTCACATACACACAACTAACTACAAACCCGTTTTGGCCCCTCCCTATGTGAACATTTCAAATTACTCACAGGCCCAGTAGATGGATGTTAATGTGGGAGCAGGTCACTGACATAGTACACACGACATATGCCAAGTATGTATAGCTCTCTTTCTGCAATAGTCTCCTTATCTGGGGGGGGGGTGCGTCCCAAGTGGATGCCTGACACTGCAGAGAGTACCAAACACTATATGTATATATATCATATATATGTGTGTGTGTATGTGTGTATACATACACACATACACACACACACACACACACACACACGATCCATGCATTCCCATAAGTGACACTTATAAATTAGGCACAGTAAGAGGTAAATAGCAATAACTAACAATAACACAGAGAACTGTAAATATGTACTATAATAAAAATGGTGTGTGATCTCCCTCTTCCTCTCTCTCTCTGAAAACGCCACACTGCCCTGTGCCCACCTGCCCCTGAAAGGGGCACTTCCTGGCTCTTCATGGGCATGCGGGAACCACCAGCCTCATTGCTCCTCAGCTCTGGGGCCCCTGCCCAATGCCGTAGGGGTGACCTGAGCAGAAGCCCTGGGATGCGAGGACGGTCAGTCTGAGACTCCAGGTGGCCAGTATACGACTGATGGCTGGAGAGGGTGCCTTGGGGACACTGGACAGTGGGATGTGTCTGGACCCCGGTGGGGACAAAGTGTGAGGGGTGTCTCATGAGAGTCACATAAAGCTTAGGAACTGTTGACTTCCGGAACTTTCCGTTTCCTCTTTCCAGAGTGTGAGGGCAGGTAACTGGTATGGTAAAGGGCAGACAGGCAGGTAAGGGGGACAACGGTGATTGCTTAAACATCAGTGAGTGGACGGAAATAGACAAAACCCGTGTGTCGATCATCCATATGCATGGCCCATAAAAGCACACTAAAAAACAAGTGCTTTATTTTCTTAAAACGTCACACAAATTAAAAAAAAAATCCCCAGAAAGGTTGAATGTGAACTTTCACTGTTCTTTGTGACAAAATACTCTTTTCACTGTTTTCTTAGCAAAACATTATTTAAAATATATCTATATAGATATAGATATATATCTTTATATATGAAAGGACCAGATGGTTTAACCCTGCCTTTGCTATTAAATGTATTCAGGAAATCTAGAAGTTACTTTTCACTCCGATTTGAAAAATAGCAACAAGTATTAATATTGTTCTTTGAGGCCGTGATCTCGTACGGGCACTTTTACAGGGTGGAGTGTTCCCCTTCGAGAGTTCTCTCTCTCTGTGACGAGTAACTCCGCAGACAGACAGGAACTGATGGGCAGGATGAAGAGGTTTACAAAGCACGGAACGGCCACAGAAATGATGGTTCGTGGCCGACTGCCCTGAATCTCTCGACTGTCCGCGTGATAAACAACAGAGAGAAGGAAAGTCCTCTAAATACTTCGGACGTGTCAGAGAATCTGAAGGAAATGTAACACAAAAGCATGTGATTGTTCCATCCCATTTAAAATAGAACAGGATTTTCTCTGGGTGGACAAATGATGTCTTGACTTTTTGCCTGGGCAGCAGCGTAAGGTGTGATCTGACCCAGAGGAGAACATTCACACGGTGCACACACACTTCAAAATATGTAAGAATGTGAAAAATGGAGCAAAGCCGCTTTCATAGCAAAATAAAATGTGAACACTCAGATCCACTCTACCCAGCAACTCTCTAAGTCTCAGCTTTCCACTTTGTTTGTTTGTTTAGCGAGAGAGACAGAGAGAGGGACAGACAGGAAGGGAGAGAGACGAGAAGCATCAATTCTTCGTTGCGGCCCCTTAGTTGGTCATTGACTGCTTTGTCACATGTGCCTTGACCAGGGGGCTACAGCAGAGCGAGTGACCCCTTGCTCAAGCCAGTGACCTTGGGCTCAAGCCAGTGACCCGACGCTCAAGCAAGATGAACCCGCGCTCAAGATGGTGCCCTCAGGGTTTCGAACCTGAGTCCTCTGTATCCCGGTCCAACACTGCATCCACTGTGCTGCCACCTGGTCAGGCAGCTGTCCACTTTTCTAACTCTCGGTTCCGTTCCTTGCATTGTGATTTTGAAGGTCGTTTCGTTTACATCCGGGATTTATCCTCCCCCAAAAGAATCATTGTTTTATATATATATATATACCCTGTGTCAGAGAGACAGAGCTATTCCCACCCCCACAGGGTTTTCTGCCTGAGGGGGCGTGCAGGTGAATATATATATATTACTGAAAATAATATTAATAGTCAAGCAGCCTGGATTTTCAGATGCTTTAAACTTTTACCCCTTTTGTGGCAACAAAGATTCTTCAGTTAATAAAAGTTCCATTTGCATACTAACTTCAAAAGGTAATTACAAACTGTCAGAGGAACACACAAGCAGGCAGAATTGTTTGCTTTTGGTGACGAGTGCAGCATTGGGAAAAATAGTGAACAACAAGAGTCTTTTCAGTGAGTTTCAAGACTTCCCTCATTGTCACTTTGAAGAGGTAGGCAATGAGTCAATATATCATATAAGCAATCTCAAGAGAGTTCAAAACCACTTCCCAACACAAGGGTCCTATAGCTACTATCATGAATCAGACATCAAGCCTGACCTGTGGTGGGGCAGTGGATAAAGTGTCACCCTGCAGTGCTGAGGTCGCCGGTTTGAATCCCTGGGTTTGCGCGGTCGAGGCACAGATGTCAAGCAACTACTGTGAGTGGATGCTATCCCACTTCTCTCCCCCTTTCTCTTTCTCTCCTCTCTCTGAAATCAATAAATAAAACTTAAAAAAATATCTGACATCACATCACGCCCGCTGCCATGAACCAGGGAGGCAGGCGTGCTGGGTGTCTTCCGGAAAGGGGGTTGCGTGCTTCCCCAAGTTTCTTCAGGAAATGAACGCCTGGCACAGACCAGGCTTGAGCACCTCATACCCTGTGTCAGAGAGACAGAGCTATTCCCACCCCCACAGGGTTTTCTGCCTGAGGGGGCGCGCAGGTGAACAGCAACATCTGTACAAACACGTACTGAGGCAGACCCACAGCTGCACTCCACGGGTGGGGAGGGGTGGGGCAGGACCCGGTCACGGAGTCCTGGAGATGCCATGTGAGCAGTGAAGGGAGAGGCATGAGTGACACGCGTGTCGGGAAGAGGCAGAGACGTGGAGAACTTTCAGACTCCACGTGTTGGGAGAGGAAGTTTGGGCAATGTCACCAGAGAGGGGGACACGAGTGATCTGGCAGAACCGGACAGAAGCCAGACCGTGTCACCGTATCAGCTGCCACGAGTCACCCTGCGGCACTGGGGAGGGGCGAAGAAGCATTTGAGGAGAGAAACAAACCAACCAGTTCCCAGTTTAAGCACAGAGGACGTATTTGTGGGGTATTTGAGCTGCATTTTTTTTATTTCCTATTTTTAACTTAATTAAGCTTAATCTTTCAATCCTTGGCCACCCTCTCCAGAGTGTATTTGAGAAAGAAAACTAGAAATAGGGGAGCAGTGGGGAGGCCACCGAGTAGGAACTGCTGACCTTTTGATGAATTGCTGTTATAATCTCTTATCATGTTATCCAATAATTAACTAAAAACAAGGTTCCTCTGCTGAAATGTCCATTGTCCTCAGCCTCAGGGTCAGAAGAAATGTTTCACTTGTTAAGCGCTGAGCTATGATGCCCACAGTAAAACCACTCTCTCACCGTGGTCTCAGATATTTCTGATATTCTGACCTATGATGCCCACAGTAAAACCATTCTCTCACCGTGGTCTCAGATATTTCTGATATTCTGACCAACCGTGCTCACACTCCAAGCTCTGCAGTCCAATGACCTTCTCACAATTTCGGAAACGAACGCTGGAGTTTCTCCAAAGATCGGTTGTCTATATATAGGAGTTACTTTTCTGCAGCCTTCTTTAATTTTCTCATTTCTATTCTGTCGATGAAAACCATCAGAAACTTGATAACTTTACGTCTGCCAACAGGACAGTCTATGACCTGCTTTGTGGGAGTGTGTGAGTGTGTGTCTCATTCATCATTTTTAAATGCCAAATAAACCGGATTCAGGTCATTTTACTCTTCAAAATGATTCTGAGTATATAGGACGTGTCACTTATTTGCTTTAGAAATCTCCCTTTGCTTCCAGTTTTCACAATTAACACTTCAAATCTCCTAAATATTCTACTCCAAGTTTATACTCATAACAAAATTATAATATATCCACTTATTTAGTTTTCACACTATTTTCATCCAATATTCACACACACACACACACACACACATACACACACATTATAGATTTCACCTTATTTTTTATTTTCTTCTGAAGTCCTTTCTTTCTTCCTCTATCTGAACAATCTCCTTACCTTGAACCTCATTTCTCTTCTCACCCGTCCTGACTCCCACTCGGAGAATGATCTGTGTGCCCTCATACCCCTGGCTAACTTGCTCGTATCACTCTGACCTTGGTCTACTAGATTAATTCATATTCTCTACACTGTCCTCCATCACATGGGCAGAATATGGACAGTGTTCACAAAATTCATATACATTCATTCTCATTTCTTAAATTCATTGTTTTTAAAAAACGTTTCCCCTAACCTAATAGGTGGATTAGTAATTCTCACATATTTAAAAGTCTGACTCCACTCTCAGGAATAAATCGTTCATAAGTCATGTTCCGATGTGCATTCTGTTTCCTTTCTCAGTATGTCCATCAAACACGCACATCTGAGGCGCTCTGTCTCCCGGTGACAGGTCTGGGAGACACTGAATTAGCAGAGCCCCGTTACTGACTTTAACAAACAGCTAGAAAGAAATACCACACATACATGATGGAGTTGGGGGATCTTAACCAGTCACATAAATGAATTTGTGATAACATGTGTTCAAGAACTCCAAGGGGGTAAAAATATATCGTGTCCGAGCTATCCTATGAAAAATCTTCAGAGAGGCCTGAATATTGAAACCGGGTCAATGGTGGGTGTACTTTCAGGATGCGTGTAGACTGATTAAGGCATTTCCAGAGAAAGCACAGTGCTCCCAGAACTCTGTGAGGAGCTGGTTTCCCCAGGCAAGGCGGAGTCAAGAGCTTATGAGACATGCAGTAATGGTTAAGGAATAAATTGCCCTCTTGCGTGACTCCTATAGATGTCATAATCTGAAGGAATCCTGGAGGGTCAATTCCACTTCCCCTCATTTTATAAGGTCTTCATTCGGTATCTGTTTTTTTTTCAAGACCTGTTTAGACTTTGGTTTGAACATTTCTACTTTTCTGTAACTAATTATATTCATAAACACCTCTAATAATTACAAGTAGATATTCCTTCTATCATGCAAATGCTAGCTCTGTGATGTCTACACTGTTACCTAACATATTGTCTCTAGAACTTCAAAGACGATATCTCATAACTCTTCCATATGTCATAAGGATACTTAAACATACATATTTCCATATGATAAGCAAAAAAAATAAAAGAACTCCAGTAAGTTGTTCTTCAAGAAAATTACATGATAAAAACCACCCCTTAGGAGGAGGGATTTGGCAGCAGCGGTATTTGGAGCAAATCAAAGCCAAGACACAACCAAAAATAGATGAACTAGCCGGAGACTCTTCGAGGCACACAGCACTGAGGTCGGAAAGGGCTGAGCCAGGATCTTGACTGTGGAAGTGGAGGAAATGTGTGAGGGAAGGAATGCGAACAAGATTTGTGGGTTATTTTATTTCTCAACTTAGGAAGGATTAGGAGACAAAAATAAGGTGAAAATGTTGATGCAATCAAAAATGAAGGTTTGGCAAACATGAGGAAGTTTGGAACAGAAGAGTCAACTCTGTTGAATTTTAAGCATCTGCATTACTGGGAAGTCTCTTAGATCTGGACATCTTTCATAGATATAATAGTTTAAAAGCAAGAGGTTACAGAATAAAAGAAGACCTAACAGTACTTGGAAGGTGCAACTCTTCTTATTTTAGAGATAAATGCAAAGTTTGTAAAGGAGGTCAAGAGAGAGCTAGCTGTCAGTGACTTTGGAGGTAAATGATAAGGTTCATCAACAAACACACAACAACCTAGTCCCATGGTACAGAAATTCTCTTATTCAAAGTTATGAAATACAATTTTCACTTTTTTAAAAAAAAATTTAATGAGAGGAGGGGAGGCAGAGACAGACTCCTGCATGTGCCCCAACCGGGATCCACCTGGCATGCCCACTAGGGGGCGATGCTCTAGTCATCTGGGGCCGCTGCTCTATTACAACAGTAGCCATTTTTAGCACCTGAGGTGGAAGCCATGGAGCTATCTTCAGCACCCATGGCTCTGCAGAAGGGGAAGAGAAAAGAGAGAGAAAGAGAGAGAGAGAGAGAGAGAGAGAGAAGTGAGAGGGGAGGAGTAGGGAAGCAGATGGGTGCTTCTACTATATGTCCTGACTGGGAATCAAACCCAGGACTTCCACACACTGGGCTGATGCTCTATGAGTGAGCCAACCGGCCAGGGCCCAATTTTCACTATTTTTGACATCTTCATTGACTGACTACTTCACCGAGCTAGTAATAATTTAAAGAATGTACCAGAGATTCAGGGTTAAGGCCAGTTACTTAAAGGAGTTTACAATCCTTCCTGAAAAGACAAAACTAACATACAAGAAATAAATAGGGAGATTCATATAAATATGTATATGATAGTAGCCAAGAAGCAAATGAAGATACAAAACATCATTAATCATTAGGGAAATGCCAATCAAAACTACAATAAGATGCCAAAGTAAACAGAAATATCTTGCTGAGGTTGTGAAGACACGACGTGATTGACAGCATTTGTATGCTGCTCTCGTGAATGTAAAATGGTACAGCTGCTATGAAAAATAGTATGGCAGTTCCTCAAAGAAATTGAAAATAGAGTTAGCATAACATCCAGGAATTCCACTTTTGGGTATATACCCAAAGAATCACAAAGGCAGATTCAGAAACAGATATCTGCACAGGCATGTTTATAGCAGCATAATTCACAGTAGCCCAGAGGTAGACACAACTCCAATGACCCTTTACAGATGAACAAATAAGCCAAATATGGTACTGATATAAAATGAACTCCATGGCATAGTACCCATCGTCAAAAAAGGAAGGAAATCCTGCCTGATATTACAACGTGGATAATAAACCTTGAGAATACTGTGCTAAGTGAACTAAGCCACTCAAAAACATGAGTGCTATATGATTCCACTTATACAAAGTATCTAGAGTAATCACATTAATAGAAACAGAAAGAATAGCATTTGACAGGGGCAGGAAGGAAAAATGAAGTTATATAATGGTGTAAAGTTTCAGTTTTTTTAAGAGAAAAAGTCTTGAAGATGAATGGTGTGGAAATAGTTGTATGACAATGTGAACGTTCTTAATGCTACTGACCTGAATACTTATCCCTTTGAGTAGTAAGTTTTTTGTTAACCCTTTGAGTGAGGACGTACATGAATGTTCATACCACTCAAAGGGTTAAACACAGTTAAGATGGTAAATTCTGTTATGTACATTTTACCAAAAAAAAAAAAAATTCCAGTCACAAAGAAATAAATAAAATAACAAATTAATTAATTTAAAGGGGGAGGAAAAAGTCAAAGGTGTGTGTGTGTGTGTGTGTGTGTATATATATATATATATATATATATATATATATATATATAATGAGTAGAAGGGCTATTAAAAAAAAATGAAGACCAGAATAATCGGAATAAACATTTGAAGAGAGAAATCCTAAGTGATGTATGCAAATTGGGAAAATTTAAATATCTGAATGAATTTGAGAAAATGAATATTATAAAGGTAAATTGGCATTAACAAAGATATATAGGCCCTGGCCGGTTGGCTCAGTGGTAGAGCGTCGGCCTGGTGTGCGGGGGACCCGGGTTCGATTCCCGGCCAGGGCACATAGGAGAAGCGCCCATTTGCTTCTCCACCCCCGGCCCCCCTCCTTCCTCTCTTGTCTCTCTCTTCCCCTCCCGCAGCCGAGGCTCCATTGGAGCAAAGATGGCCCGGGCGCTGGGGATGGCACCTTGGCCTCTGCCCCAGGCGCTAGAGTGGCTCTGGTCGCAGCAGAGCGACGCCCCGGAGGGGCAGAGCATCGCCCCCTGGTGGGCAGAGCGTCGCCCCTGGTGGGCGTGCCGGGTGGATCCCGGTCGGGCGCATGCGGGAGTCTGTCTGACTGTCTCTCCCCGTTTCCAGCTTCAGAAAAATGCAAAAAAAAAAAAAACAAAGATATATAGAGGAACATAATTACAGGTTTTAGACAGTTTAATGAGCGAAGAATGCTTGGTGATATATTTTCATGCTAACTGTTCACATATAAGACCATTGACAATGCCTCCATTTATTTAGATTTCTTTAATGAACTAAAAGTCATAATCTTTTAAATAATGGTCTTGTAAATGTGCTATAAGATTTATTCCAAATTCGTTGCATTGCCTTTTTAAATGGTAGATTTTCAAATTAAGAGTTTTTAAAGTATTTCTGAGGTACAGAATTACAAATATATATTTGCTGCTTGGTGGCTAAACTCTTTTATATTCCTAAGAATCAGTGGACAATCTTTTGGAGTTTCAGGGCAGGAAATTGTAGCATTTAAGAATACTAATAGTTTGATTTCTTCCCCGATAGTCCTGACACTCTAAATGTGTTTTCCTATCTCCTTGTGCCCCAGATCGGAGCTGCAGCATAAGGTGGTCTAGAAAGGTGACGATGAAGATCTTTTTTTATTACGATTTGAAAGAAAAGGTCATGATTTTCTGCTATGAATAATGTTTCCTGTAGAATTTCAGTAGACACACTTTTCTTTATACTTTGTATAGCAAGGCTGATGTAATTTATCACTCTAAGGAAGCTTCCTTCTGTTCCTGGTTTGCCAAATGTCTTCATCACACACGGGTATGAAATTTTATCAGATGCCTTTTCTACTTCTATTGCGATAATCATATCGGAGCATACGACTCATACATGCTACTTTATCTCTAAATGTGGCCAATGGTAACAGTTTTCTAATATTAAACCTCCTTGTATTTTGGGAATTAACTCAATTTTGCACGGTACCTCAGACCTCACTGCATTTGTTTTGTAAATAACTTTGTGCAAGATTTCTGCACTACTTCATAGATCATGAACTGAGATGTTTCCTTTTTCATATTATTCACATCGACTTTAGTACCAAAGGTATCTTTACCTCATAAATTGATATTTCTTTTTCACTGCTTTGCAATGGCTTGTATAAAACTGCAGTCATCTGTGCCTTCAACATCTGGTGAAATTTACCTAGGGAAACTAGTTGGGTATGTTGTTTCCTTTGCGAAGAAAAATGTTCAAACGCTGCTTTCTTTAATTTAATGTTGACACATGGGCCAACCGTCCCAGTATGCCAAGGTTGACAAGTTCTGCATTATTTAATATTAGCACATTGAGCTATTTTAGAAAATTCTGGTTTTCTGAAAAATGTGTCCATTTTATCATATTTTTAAATAAATGGACATGCATATTTTTTATGGTGTTCCCTAAACTTCTTTTAATTTCATTTCAAGCAATGTGGAGCAAATCTGGAGGAAAATACATTTCCTCCATAGAATACATCTATTTTAATTACTTCATCA
Organism: Saccopteryx bilineata; assembly: GCF_036850765.1. Classification (NCBI taxonomy): domain Eukaryota; kingdom Metazoa; phylum Chordata; class Mammalia; order Chiroptera; family Emballonuridae; genus Saccopteryx; species Saccopteryx bilineata. The sequence goes on from NC_089495.1 coordinate 3,062,503, forward strand.
TGAAAAAATATATATAATATAAATACTCACTAGTTATTTATAATACTGTTTCAATAGATATCTTATCTATCGGGTACATATTTTTATTTACTTCATCATGAAGATTATGATTAAAGCAGAATGGCTTGGAGAATAACAAGGGCGAAATGACCACAGGTAAGAATATACAATTTAACATTATAAAGATATTTTTATGCATGTCTATGTTCCTGGAATTGTAGGTTACTTTGGGGTAGAATTGTGTTATCACAGTTCTTTGTACAAATGTATTGTGAATTGCATTGGATGATTTTCTAAATCAATTTAAATCACAAAATTTATAATTTACCCAAATATTACCATTACTTTATTGTCAATTATGAGCTGTGAGGATACAGTTGAACCGGATGACATTGCAGCTGTCTTTCAAAGAAAGATTTTTATTTAATTAAGCAGAAAGATGGTTCATTTAAGGACAATGTAACATAAACATAAAGTTTAAGGACTGTACACTTTTATATATATATTAATGCAACTTGATTGGAAAATGAAACAGCTACACAGTGGAAATAAAAAATTAATCGTCCTCAATCTATTAAATATGCATATTTTTAAAAAATAAACATGTACTTTTTTTTAGTGAAACTCCCATTACTATAAATCACATTACTTGATTTAAAGGAAAATGACATCATGTTTGTAGTAATGCTTAACATTAAAAAAAATAATAGGCCCTGGCCAGTTGGCTCAGTGGTAGAGCATCAGCCTGGCATGTAGAAGTCCCAGGTTCAATTTCCTGTCAGGTCACACAGGAGAAGTGCTCATCTGCTTCTCCACCCTTCCCTCTCTCCTTTCTCTCCAACTCTCTCTCTTTCCCTCCTGCAGCCAAGGCTCCATTGGAGAGACTTGGCCCCAGTGCTGAGGATGGCTAAGAAGAGCTCTAAGAAAAGCTCTAAGAAGAGCTCAGTTGCTGAGCAGCGGTGCAATGCCCCAGATGGGCAGAGCATCGCCCCCTGGTGGGCTTGCCGGGTAGAAACCCATCGGGTGCATGTGGGAGTCTGTCTCTCTGCCTCCCGGCCTCTCACTTCAGAAAAACACAAAAAATAATAATAACTAAGAACTCCAGGAAAGAGAATGTAGAATTGCTTTGACCACAATGACAATGGAAATAGCTGGCCACATGGTGCCCCATGCTTTTACACAATATGGAAATTATAAAGGGCAGCACGTGCAAACCCTTCCCATGGGAGCGGCATTCAGCCCGCCCCGCCCCGCCCCGCCCTGATGGGCTTCAGTGGAGGAGCAGGATGTGAACCGAACAACAGTCTCAAACACCACGCTTGATCAAGAGCTCAAGGGTTTACTAACCGACAATAAAAACCAAGAGTGCTCTACGAGCATGGGCCTACACACCGTCTAACCTAAAAGTAAAAAAATAAAATAAATAAAATAAATGGCTCCAACAAATGGAGGTCAGAGATGAGGACGGCCCGTTTGGGCTGGTTTCCGTGGGCACTGTCTCTGCCTCTGGGAGGCTGGTGGACGACTTGATCAGAAGGGCGTCTGAACACATGTCCGTCTCTCAGACAGGAACCCTCTTCCTCTGTGGGGCTCCCTTGTTTCCAGACCACACGCTGTCCCCAGTCAGGGTTCCTGGGAGTCTACAGGTCACAGTCAGCCTGTTCGCCGGGAATGAGGTCCTCTCTTTCTCGTAGCGTTCCTGCTGATAACTTCCAGTCTCTGTCCGAGACTGTTCCCAGTTCAGCCTTTGAGGAACAGAGCTCTTAAACCAGAGTTCTGTCATGTGAGCCGTTTCTGCACTTACTTGCTAATTGTTCCAGTCAGGCTAGTGCTGCAGGTGAGACTAGCCTTTAACATGTGGTGGGGGAAAAAAATAAAACTGCTAAAAAATGCCTGCTAATACCCGGAACGATTTCTGGGCTTGTGAAATGTTTTGTGAGTTTTTCATATATTTAGTAGGAAATGAGCAATTCCTGGTCATGCTGCCACCCAAAAGATTCTCTCTATATTATTAATAAGTTTTTTTTCCCAGTGTCTCCTCTGAACCCTGACTTTTCCATAAACCCTCTTTCTGAATAAATAATAATAATAATTATTATTTTCTAACGAGACAATGTATAATAGTGGGTCATATTTAGCAGAATTCAATGACCTATATTTAAAAGAAATAAAAAGATTTTTAAAAATATTTTTTATTAATTTTAGAGAGACAGAGGGAAGGAGGGAGACAGAGAGACAGAAACATCAATCTGTTCTGTATGTGCCCTGACTGGGGTTCAAACCTACAACCTATATATATTGGGATAATGCTCCAACCAACAGAACTCTCCAGCCAGGGCAAAAAGATTTTAAAGCAAAACAAATAATTTTGCTTTTTCCTGAGTTACTAAAATGTTATTTTTCTTTAATATTTTAAAATGAAGATATGTGTGAACCTATTTGACATGGAAATTCCAGAAGAGGTTTAAATATGAATTTTTAAAATCTATTAGGAACACAATCAGGTAGAATAAATTCAAATGAATATTCATTGTATAAACATCCAATATTGAGATTCCCATATTACTTTTTGAAACTTTATCTAATTTAAATGTATAGTTTATATGCTTAAGAAATTACAAAAAAGATCTACAAGGTAACCAATTCTTTGAATAACTCTGAGTATGTGCAGTTAGGCGAGTCTGGTGCAGGTTGGGATGTAACAAAAGCAATGTTGGAACAAGAAAGTGTATCCTAAGCCTTGAGCCACTGATACATCCTTCCAGACAGTACAAGCTGTATGTAATGCCAGAAGAGACAGGCTTCTCATTCCGTATCCATACATTTCATACTTAGTTAGTTGTACGTTTCCCCACAAGGTAAGAGCGACCATTAGTCTACAGGCATCTGTTAAGGTTAAAAAATGTCTAGTTCCTGAAAGAAACAACCATCCAAAGAGAATCGACACAGAATATTGACTCAGATGAATCAACTGGATTTGGTTCTCAAGGTGTAAATATTCTAAAAAAAAAATCTTTTTATTGCCTAATGAGTTTTGCTGAATAGTCTCCAGCCCTAGGCTTTGAACACATATTTCTAAATGGGTAACTACATCAGCCCTTCTGACAGTACAATGCCCGTTCAAAATTGAGCTGTGTATTACTATGCACTCACAAATATTAAATCATGAAGCACCACTGTTGTTTTCTTAAATGCCTGTCATCAATATGACAGACAAATGAATATCTTTATCGCTGATGCTATTATGTAAAATTCAAAGTGAATGCCTTAGGGTGAGCAGTACTTAAAGACCCTATCTGTCCACCTTGCTAAATTGTTATCAACTTTGTGTCCTTATAAAGCTTCATCTTTACTTGTTGGTGACTGGTGACAAATCATTTCCAAATAGTCATAAAATGCAGTAAAGAAAAAACTAGTACTCCTAATAGAAATGCATTAAGGTAGCCAAATCCAATATTAATCTCATTTAAAAAAAAAAAAAGCAATTATCAATATTTTTTACAGGATATTAATACGTGTCTCTATATATCCAGATCCCAGTGAGGCTCAATATTGGGTTGTCTGCTAATCTCTCTGTCTCTCAGTCTTCAGTAATTTCCCCCAAATCTGCATGTGAATGACCTGCCTGAGGAAGAATTATCTGTGATTTTTATTAAAATGTAAACTCCGGGACCTCCCCTGGGTTGAGTGAATGAGACGGCCCAGGGGCAGAGGCCCAGGACTTTGATATGTAAGGCTCCACCCTGCTGTGTGGTCTGCACACTCAGTATCAGAATCACTTTCAAGGCTAAGAGGAATGTGGCAAACATAAAGATTCATTCCTTCTTACTTGTTTCCTCTGCAGCTTCATAAACTGGATTCTTCCATGAATCCCCCTGTATTCCAGTTCATAGGGATCAGGACCTTATTATTTGGCATTAAAGATAAACAAACAGAAAATACATTATACACGGGTGGGCAACAGTGGGCTTTCTGTGCCACTGAGACATTCTTTTGAGTCAATAAAACTATTGTGAACATCATAAGCGACCTGTCATTTTCTACACACACAACTCTGAACCTGCTCTTGCCCACCTCTGGGTGTTCCCTAACCTCACCAGTACGTGGTTTAAAAATAGATTTTTAAACAATTACCAATTACCATATGATGTGATAAGTGTTACAACAGAAGCCGCCAATGACAGGTTTTAAAGAAAGCAAGCTTGTTACAAAAATAAATAAATAAATAAATACATGGAAAGGGGATAGTTCCATTTGTAACTAAAGAAACCAGAAGTTGTTTGGGGTTTTGTTTGTTTGTTTTCTGATAAAAAGCCTCTGGTTGCTAGGTCAGGACTCCTGGGCTGTCTACCATTTAGAGAGAAGACAGCATTTTGTGATTGCACTAATGACTGAATGAGTTCACGTTGCATAAAATCACAGATTACAGAGGGACTCCAATTCCCCCACAGCTGATGTTATTTTTATGAAACATCTTTTTAAAATAAGCACATTTTTTTCCTAGCTCGAATTTTTGGAGATTTTTCACAGAAGGATGCCGGACAGGAAGTAAACCCCGCGGAGCGCGCTTATTACCCTCTGCTGGCGTGAACGCACGCACGTGGGCACTCCTTCCCAGCCATAATGGACGATACGGGCATTGTGGAAACAGGAGAAACAGAAGGGTAATGGAAATTAAGAGCAGTTTCTGCCAGACAGCTTTCCGGTTCCCATACTGGACTTGAACAAGGACATTCTTCCTCCGTCTTTCCTCTCTGGGTTTTGGAGGCGTCCCGTTGGTACAAACTGGCCCATCACTTAGGGAACTCGGACAATCTCTAGTTTAAAATACCGGACTGCTATGACCAGGCAAACACGGTTGCCTTGCCTGTTCACCACCCTCTCCCTTTGAATGATCCTGTGTAATTTTTTTCTGGGTTGTTCCTGTCCTTTTCCAGAAAAGAAAAGCAGCTTGTGTGCTCTCTGCACTTCGGTGGCTGAGTCAGTGGTTCTCCAGGTGTGGGCCCCGGGAACGGCAGGAGGGACAGCCCCATAGTGGTTCTCCAGGTGTGGGCCCCGGGAACGGCAGGAGGGACAGCCACATAGTGGTTCTCCAGGTGTGGGCCCGGGGCCAGCAGGAGGGACAGCCCCATAGTGGTTCTCCAGGTGTGGGCCCGGGACCAGCAGGAGGGACAGCCCCAGGGAAATGACCCGGTGGCCCCTGCCCCAGTGCCTCTCAGATGTCGTGCCTGGAGACCCAGCCCTGTGCTAAAGGGATCACCTACCCGCTCCTGTGAAGACAGGGTTTCAGAAATTGTGCCCATTGTTTGTGAAACACAATCATTATCACAGAGTAGGTGCTATGAAATTATAAATACCCAAATTGCATTAAACAACCAAAGGGAACAGTTAACATGTGGTGTTTCGTACACATTTTAGGAGAGTCTGTGTCCCTCATGGTCTAGGTGCTTTGCACCTGCTGTGTCTCTGTGCTAGGTGCACGGGGGAGGGGGGGTGCCCAAGCCCCTCTGCAGGGGGCAGGGGCAGGGGCTTCAAACTGGCCTTGCTGGGTACTTACACCACAGAAACTGGCAAGTGGCAAGCCCCCAAAGCAGCTGTTGAGCAGTATCAGAACCCCACAGGGGCAAGAGCTGACATTTCAAAAGCCCTGCTGGGGACTCCGATGAAGGCTCCAATTAGAGACATTGCCTGCTTCCTGCTCCCTTCCTGAGCCAAAGGGTTCCAGACCCTCAGCGCCCTTGTTCTGAGCTGTGTTTTCAAGGGTTGCTTGCTCGGCGACCGGCCCTGCAGGCCACACAACCCAGGCGGTCTCAGTCCAGGCAGGAGGGCGTGGTCTGGGTCTCAGCCTGCAGGAAGCCACCCTACCTCCTACCACGTGACAAGGGGCATCTTTCCCGTCGTCTTCATGAAGCGGTGCGATCCGTCCACAGAGCTTGTTCCCTTCTGCTCAACTATTGATACTTACTATTCAATCGAAAGGGACAGGACCCATCTGTAGTCTCATAATCAAATGAAATCCAGAGAGAATTAACTTCACACACAAAAGGAGAGCTGTTTATCCTACGAGATGATGATACATAAGACGCATCCATTAACTAAGTAACTAAGTTATAGACGAAGCGCAGCGCATGATGGGAGTAAACATCCAGTAGACTGGAGAGAAAGCAAACCGCTCGCTCAAGTTCACCTTCGATGAATAAGGATAAGGAGCCCGACACCCCGACAAGGCGGAGGCTCACACTGGGGGAGGGGGGGTGATCAGCCCTGCAGGAAGCAGAGACCCAGTTACATGCAGACCCCATCTCGGCTGAGACACGCTCCGCCCACCTGCTCCCCTGCGCCTGCTCTGCACACCCCGTGAGAACCCGCAAGAACCCGCAAGAACCGAGCCTTCTCTCCACGCAGGGGGCAGGCCCCACACGGCTCTCACGTGGGTCCACAACCGCCAGCACGGGGCTCGAGGCGGGAAGTGGCCACGTGGACAGCCTACGGGTCCTCCGCATTGTCTCAGCCAGAGCGGAACCCTGGCCGGCTAGTTTACGGTCGCTGGGCAATGGGGGAGGTCACGAGAGGAACCGACCCGGGAACTTCGGCTGGAACCGCCCACACCCATGTGCGCCACAAGAAACTTCCCTGGAGTCCTTTGGAGAAGAGCGACTGTCCGTCAGCCGGTGAGATTCCGCCAGGTCACATCAACTCGCCTTCCGCCTGCAGACCCTATGAACTTCCCCCACGAGGATCACCCCCTGCGACTTTTCTGGCCTGTGACGTGTGTGTCATCGTCGTCCTCGTCATCCCCCCACACACAAGCGCTGCACTAAATTCCACACTTCGTGGCTATGCCCTTCCTTCTTCCTCAGTGGGGAAAAATACCTTACAGCTAGGACTTCGAGAAGACACGCAGTGGAGAAACCCTTCTAATTCGGACAAAAAAAAATGTGTAGATAAATTTGCAACTATTGCCAAATATGCTGGAAATAAGAATTTTTTTAAAAAAAAGAATAATGAAGAATTGCATAGGTAAATGAAGTCTGGTATTTTGTACAAATGCCTTTCGGGCAACCGGACATCACTTGTCGGGAGCCCTGAAGTGACAGCAGGAAGTTGTGCCCTCACCGAACTCACCACGGTCAGAAACCTCATAGAACAGTCACCCATCACTTACCGCCCGCCCAGCCCGCCCCAAGCACCTGCAATAATTTCAGAGAAGAAAAACAGAGAGAGGAAGCACGTTTTCCTCAGCGTTCCTCGGGTTTTAGGTGAGGAACTGGCTGTGACGTCGGTGTCTTTGTAAAAGGTTTCAGAAGATCTTGCAAAATATCCTCAAGTGAACAAAACAGACATGAAGAAATAAAGTCACGTTTGGCGTGCTAGAGGCAACACTAACAAAAACCCAGGGAGAGGAATGGGTCTCTATGGGTTGGTTTGTTTTATCAGATCATGTTCTCCCCTTCCCCTTCTTTAGAAAGCCTCTTTATGCTAAATGCAAAGCTTATAAGCCGATGGCAGGGGACACACGTGTCCTCAGCAACCGGGGTGCACAGGCGGGCCACCCCTGAAATGTGGGAGCGGACTGTGATAGAGCTGGTAGCTGCAAAGAGAATTCTGAAACACTCCCCTGCTCCTCTCTCCTGAGTAAGATGTTATTTCCCCCACACTTGTGTGAAGTCAACAGATGGTCCAAGTCACGAAGTTGAGGAGAAAGTATCTTTAGCATTCATTTGATATTAAAGACCTGTGAGTGCCTGTTAGTTCTTAATCTGTAAAAGGGATCTGTGGAATGCTATGAGGTCACCGGTGTGCTTAAAATCTGTGTTCCTGAAAATGAAATTTCCTTTTGAACATGTTCTCTTTCTATATTATGCCCTTTATAGTGTCCTTAAATAGTCAATATATTCGCTGAGATGAGAAATTCGGTTCCACAAAAATCAACATATTGGACGGATCAATACTGATGCAGTTTTTTGAAACATTTCCCATTGTCACTGACAATTGTTTTTTCAGTGAGGAGGGGAGGCAGAGAGGCAGACTCTTGCATGAACCCAGATTGGGATCCGCCCAGCAAACCCGTTAGGTGGCAGTGTTTTGCCCATCTTGGGAACAGCTCCATTGCTCAGCAACTGAGCTCTTCTTAGCACCTGAGGCAGAGGCCATGGAGCCATCCTCAGCACCTAGAGCCAACTCGTTCCAATTGAGCCATGGCTGTGGGAGGGAAAGAGAGAGAGAGAGAGAGGGAGAGAGAAGCTAGAGGGGGTGGGATGAAGAAGCAGATGGGAGCTTCTCTGGTGTGCCCTGACCGTGAATCGAACCCAGTACACCCACACACCAGGACGATGCTCTACCACTGAGCCATCCGGTGAGGATCTGTCACTGACAATTTAAAGGTTAACATGACTGGTCCTCCTGCAACCATTTTAAATCACAGCTGATCAATCCAGTGACTGACAAACGTTTTTAAAAGGTGTGAGTCTGTAATAAAAGTAGGTGACAGTGAAAACGATTAAGGGGCAAAAAGTGCAACAGATATTGAAGAGACCGAGGCTTTCAGAACCAAGCACACCAGAGCCAGAAATACTCGCATAGTTAATTCATAAACCCTTGAAATGAACAGAGATCTTGACAGCTCCCTAAGTGCGTCTGTGCTCTGATCTCTGCAACAGGAAGAATGAGCTACTGAGGATGGGGTCCGTCTTCCTCCTTCGGTGAGTTACCACGGCGTGTTTAAGAATAATCTAGCCCATGAGACTACCGACTCAACAAATAAATGAAACTTTCTGCACGCCGTCCATAATTACCCTTCTCTAAACCAGAAGTGAAATTAGCAGAACTTTCATGCGGAAAACACATCCCAGGCGCATCACAAGTACCTGAAAAATGCATGTCCTTTAGTCAAAGAAAGGAGATAATGTATTGATTTCTCGTTCACTCAATGAAGAGAAAAGAATTTTTTTTAGGGTAAAAAAAAAAAATGAAGAGCTGTACTTTTTGCTTCCTTAGGTCTTGTGAGAATTACAGAATTAAAAACAAGAAAACGTATGAAATTCTAATTGCATGTTTTTGTGGGGAGGACCAAGCTACGTCTACAGCGCCTGTGGCATCCAAGGGAACAGGCGTTTGTGTGGAGAGTACTCCGGGCCATGCTCAGCTTGGCATTTGTCTTGGTTTCTGTGCCAGCAGGTCCAAACATGCTCTGTGCAACATGGGCACCACAAAGTAATGGTTACATGTATATTTTTAAAGGGATCCAAGGTCATATAGTTAGCAAAGCTAAGTGGAAACATAACTGGTTTCCTGCAGGACTTCTCAGGGCCTTGATACACGAAACGAACAAGGATGCAACGTCATCAGGATAGCCTGTGTGTTCTCTCTTCAGAAATATCCATAATCGAAACCCACGGTCACCTTCTTCACTGGGGCCACACGGGTCCAAGACACCGTTACGACTCTCCTATCCAACTGCTTTCGGATTCCTTGTCCCCACACCGGTCCCCCTTAGCTGACCATCTGTTCTCAACACTGCAGCCCTCCTGTCCACCTGTCTGAAACCCTCTGCTGGCTTCTCCGTTCGCTAACCCTCAAAGCCCTGACCCTTAGACCAGGGCTCTGCAGACGGCCCCTGCTTGGGCAGCTGCTTCTCTGTGGGGGATGCTTCTTGCCCACACCACTAAGTACTAGGCGTGTAAGTCTCATTTCAACAGTGTTTCAAAGAGACGGCTTGCCTCTACCGCATCACAACAATCTTCCCTTTATCCTGCTCTGTTTCCTTTCAGAACTAAACCTTCTTAGCCTCTGAAGGACCAAAAGACACTTAGGAGTCACCTGCCTGCCACGGTTTATGGTCTCTAACTCCCCACGAAAACACAAGCTCCGGGAAAAAGCAAATGTATCCAACCCACTCGTCCAGAACATGGCCTCGAGACAGCCGCGACCCTAGATTATCAGGTTCCCGAAACTCTTCTTCAATTTCTTCTGGATGGTAGCCTCTCAGGACACTGACCCAGGGCACTCACTAAACCTGCCCTCCAGGAAGTGCGCCAAACGGACAATGAGACTGAGCAGAGCACCGGCTGGGTTTGAAATGTTCCTAACCTATCCACAGATGTGCTCCAGGTTCCGGCATTTTACTGAGAACAGACTAAGATCTCTCCCTTTGAAGATGCCTATTTGAGGAGCCGGCAGGCACCTCCCTGAGGCACGCTACCGTGGGAGAAAGCTCCTTCTGAGTGACACGCTAGGGTAAAGCGCGGCCGAGTACCAATCGAAGCTGAACTGCCTGTTTATCATCCTTTCTTTTTCCGTGAAAGACAGAGAGACAGAGAGAGGGACAGGCAGACAGAAAGGGCAAGAGATGAGAAGCATTAATTCTTCGTTGCGGCTCCTTAGTTGTTCATTGATTCTTTTCTTATATGTGCCTTGACTGGGGGGGGGGGGAACTCCAGCCAAGCCAGTGACCAAGGGCTTCAAGCCAGCAACCATGGGGTCATGTCTATGATCCCATGCTCAAGCCAGTGACCCTGCACTCAAGCTGATGAGCCTACGCTCAAACCAGCAACCTCGGGGTTTTGAACTTGGGTCCTCTGCGTCCCAGTCCAATGCTCTCTCTACTGCGCCACCGCCTGGTTAGGCAATTTATAATTCTTCAGAAAACAAGACAGAAGTGCAGTTTAATGTTTGCATCTTAGAAGATTTCCTGCAATTTTCATGGAAAATAGATTTAAAAAAATAGAAACACATTCATAAATTATTGATTGGTTTTAGTTCATTACTTTCCCAAAAAATTAAATCTGTTTCTTGTCTCCATGGACAGAACTTCTCATAGATAAGCGAGATTGGCTGACCATACGTTATAACATAAAATTATTTTATCAAATAAATACCCTATGTTAATCTTTAATATACAGTAATAAAAGCTTATTTTAAAAGAGACCCCAAATCGAAGATTCCGTCGGCGTCATTCATTTGGTCAGTACAGTCGAGCTAATACCCCCTCACTCCCTAGGGTCCGTGTCTTCTTTTCATTTCCGATGTCATTATCTTTTTTACCATCTGAGAGATCTGTGGGATCCCGGCCTTCCCGTCTACTGGTCGTGCCCCTCAGTGACGCCCCTCCTCCTGCCAGGAGCCGCTTCTTACTCTGATCACGTGGCGACCCCGCCCAGGTCGTGTTCATGGAAACAGGCGTGCCCTTGTCTCTTCAGGCTCATCATCACTGTGAAACTTCTCCTCTCTCCACTCCATTGTATTTGTTTTCTCTGCCGTGCTTCTTTTATTCCTGCCTTTATGATGGAAGGCTTTCACGTGCCCCAGGGAAACAAAAACGATACAAATGTGAAGTTCACTTTCAGCTTCCTGAGGGGGAGGGAGATGCGTTTCTGATGAGCTTCCTGCAGGGTTGGCCGAGCCAGGTGGGTTTGTAATCCCTCCCCGCCTCCCCCCATATCTCCTCCTCAGAGGTGGGTGGGAGAGGGGAATGGGAGGGTGGGGGCAAGGGTGAAGGGGTGACGGTGTCGATGGTGTCATGTGTGGCTGCTCATGGCCGAGGGTCCAGCCGAAGAAAAAGGACAAGGATTCTGCTACTTAAGTATGAACAACGTCACTTGGTCTTTCCCGTTTTCAGTCCTCCGCTGTGCTGAGCACCCCAGATCCAGGGGCACAGCCATTTCACTCCTCTGGAGAAGACAGCGGCTCATTCCCGAGACGCTGGGCAAGGTGAGGAACAGGAGGCAGGACCCGCGTGGTGTGGGGAAGGAGGTGCAGGAATGGAGCCGCAGCGCCGGCCGCCTGCGTCCGGCCTCGTCCCTCCCCTAGTGGTCATCAGGACCCGGGCCAGCCGCTGAGCGCCTCCAGGCCTCTGCGAGGTCACAGGCTTCGCCCCAGGGTGCCCACTGCTGCGGGCACACCATCGCCCTCCACAGGCCTGGCTGAATCGACTGTGAGTCCTGCGTTCACTTTCTGCCTTCCAAGTCCGCCTGCCCCTCGACCCCTGCTTTGCCTGTTCAGTTATATCTGCACTTGTGTGAGTTCATAACGTCTACATTTATTATTGTCATTTCCAAACTATAATTCAGAGCTCTTGGGTGAGAGTTAACATGGGTAGTGTGTGTTTGCATTGCAATTGCCTTGTGAAGACGGAAGTATCGAAAGACAATTTTCTTTGACCCTCAACTAAACTTCTTTTGGTCACTAAAAAAAAAAAAAAATGATTTGCATAGGAACCTCCGAAGAATGAGAAATCTAATTATTTAATTTGCCAGTAATTACAAGAGTTCCCCCTTGAGTGGGACCTACTTAATCACAAGATGATAGACCTATCTGCACTTTCCAATTCTTATTAAATGGCTTACCCTCTAAACTTTCTAAAATTAAAAAAGAAATGAGTGATTTATTCATAACAGCAAAGCAATGTGAAGCTCCATGTATTGAATAATCTCTTCTGTGGATTACCAATTTTTAAAAATCGCTACTTCTGTGTAAAAAAAAACTTAGTTACACCAAATAGAATCTCATCTGTTTTTGGTTATTAGCCTCTTCCAGACGCTGCAGTCCTTCAGACTTATCTGTTATTATGTAACAATACCGTCCAGAACTTTCTGGTGTTTCAGTGTTAGGGCTGTCTCCAGGATGTATAAACAGAGCAGGGAACCCTCGACATTTGAACTCTTTCCCAATTACTTCACTAATCAGTCATCGAGGGCTCCATCCATGTAAGGTCATTCGGTCATTACTGCGTATCCAGAATCCCTCCGACTTGGATAAATATTTCACCATGGTGGTAACAGAGAGAAGCACTAAAAGGGAGAAGATCTGAATGGATAAATATTTCACCATGGTGATAACAGAGAGAAGCACTAAAAGGGAGAAGATCTGAATCGTCGTCCTGCGGCTAAAAATACAGCCGACCCCATCCTGGTATTTCGATGTCTCTTCCTGAGACTCATGTTCTCCTGGGAGTGAGGACTCAAGCCGAAGGCCGGGCGGCATGCTTCCACCAGAAAGGCCTCTCAGTGCAAAACAGAAGAGAGAGCCCGAGGCCTGAACTGCAGGCAGGGCGCCGCAGGGCAGGACGTGAGCAGAAACCAGCAGCTCACAGACGGAAGCTGCATTACTCATCTGTTCCGGGTGGTTTACTCCTTAACCGTAGGTTCTGAGAATAAAGAGGGAGAAAACAACAACAACAAGGAAAATAAAGGAACGGGAGAGCGCACAGGAGGGCACTGCCATGTCCGTGTCCCCGTCCCGGTGGCCACATCCTGGGCGCCCACGTGGTGGCCGTCAAAGGTATGGTTGTGTGGGCAGCTAGGTCAACCCCACCACTCATTCCGTGATTTCCGGGTTAGTTTGTTGTGCCCTTCACGTTCTCAAATCATCACGTCAGTCTTCTCTCCACCTTCCCCTTCGCTCCGTAGACGTGGGGGCCGGGACGCAGGTGCGAGGCGAGGGAACAGGAGAGTTAGAGCAAGATGAACCAGCAGACAGCCCAGGTGGCAGCAAAGGGCCCCGCCTTGCTGCCTGAGCTGTCCTCAGGTGGGCGAGAGGGAACCACCTACCGGGAGACTTCTCGCTGACTCTTGCAAAGCTTCTCAGAGACAGTCCATTCTCTGGGTTCCAGAAGTTCCGTCACGGTCCCAAGGACAAGGTTAAAAAATAAATAAAATAGGCAAGGAAACCCTGTTTGTCTTTTATTCAGAATAAACATCCATGACTGAAGGGAATGGTTCAACACCACCCCCCTCCCACCTGCTGTGCCCCACCCCCGGGACAGACAGGGCGAGCTCAAGGCCACCGGGGTCAGACCTGACCGTTCCAGCTCTGGTCTACAGCTGGGGCGTGGGATCCGGGGCCGGCTTTTCACCACCTCGGCCCTGACAGCCGATCGCAGTCTCTCTCACACCCTGCCATGTGTCACCGCCTGACTCATCTGGGGCTCCTTCTTTACCTCTAAAACTGGCTTGCATAAGACGCATTTTGTTTTACTTTAAAGAAAAAGTGAATCAAACGTATGTCAGTGGCCTCAGAAGTATCTGTTGCAGGCCAACAGACAATATGTGAGTCCGTATTCCTGCTTTTTGGTACAAGCCAATATTTTTAGAGAATGTACAGAAAATCATGAGTTCTGAATCAGGCTTAAAAAAAAATAAAAGGGGTCTCTGAAAAAAAAAAAGGATTTAAAAAAATATTTCAAGTGACAGGAGGCCACCATTGATAAATATTAGCTAACAAATACCAAATGCCTACTGTGTGTCAAACATAGTACAGGCTTTACACACATAACTTCAATCCAAGTCAGATCTATCTAGTTAAAAGCAATTGAAACAAAGCCCATGTATCTGGTCATTTTTGTTATTCACTCAAATAACGGGTGTTGGCAAACAGCTAGGTGACCTGTTCGAGGGGACGAGAAGGCATGCAGAGCCGGGCAATGGCGGTGTCTATCTGCCTCACCGCGCCCGCGGCCCTGCCAAGCCATGTCATTTATGTGAGGCACGTTTTTTTTTGGTTTGTTTTTGTTTTTCATTTATAACTGAGAGAACTGGGCTCACCCCTAGAGTTTACAGAAATTCACCTGTTATCTGTGCAAATGGAAGGAACATGTGCTCTCCTTCTCCCTGAAGGTTGTCTGCATGCTCAAATAACCTAAAATAAGTAAATGCACTGTTTAATTTTTATAGCGATATGCAAACGGTTACTCAGGAAGGGGGGTGGGGGGAATGCCTAAATGCATTCCCCCCTTTGCTAGTGAACACACGGGTGCAAACAGAGAAGATGTCCAGCGTGGGGCAGACGTAGGCTTTTACAGTTGCTCATATGGAAAACGAGACAGTAATTAATACACCATAATACATACACCCATATGCTCTGGGTTTTGCATACTCACCTCCGTGGAGTTGTTTTTGCCTCGACCTGCAAATGCTTACAGACAGAAAGACACCTGGAAAACAGGACCTGCCTCGAGAGTGATCCCTACGTACTTGCGCACATGAACTCACCACGATCGTGGTGTCTGGAATGTAAATCTGACTGAGGGACCCTGTACGATGATGACTCACGTCCTTCCAACCGAACACCTAGGGCTCTAGTCCCACAATTACAACTGACGAAGTTCAAACTATCTCCTGGGGCCTTTACCTGTTACACTAATACTGCAATTACAGTAACTCTTATTTCCAAACGCCCAGGGTATGGACCCCAATGCACACATGCGCGCGCGCACACACACACACACACACGGACTAGAAGTCTGAAATCTCAACCCTCAGCGTCCCTTCCAGGAAGGGGACCAGTGGGGCCCACAGTGACATGCTCCATGTCATTGCGATCAAGAGATGTGGTTTTACAGTCACTCTGCAGAAAAATAAGAACTGTGAAAAACCAAGTATATTCTTAGCAAAAATTTATAATTAAGGTCCCACATAAACTAAAAGAAACTATAGGGTTGGGTGTAACATATGCCTTGATTAAAAATAACTCAGATATACTTAAACTGTAAAAAAAAAATGTCCAAGGAATGTATGGTACACTGTCAACACAGCCTTCAAACTACTGAAGTTGGTTATGTAAGAGAATTTTCCCGATTCATAAGTAGTTAAAAAAAAACAACACAAAAAAACAACTCAAGTGACTGAGGCATTGGCAATCTATGTTGCCAAATCCTTTGAGAATCTGTTGCTCTGTGCAAATTGATATTTTATATTTTTTTATACTTCTGATGATGCCTAGAGAAATTGACCAAATAGTCCCACTTTCTCCAAGATGTAAAGGCTAGTTTCATAAAGCAATTTTTGACTAGAAATGATTAAGCACATAAACTTGTCTTCAAAAAAATGTCAGGAATCAATCAAAGAAAGAGACTTGTTGTATTTAGAGAATAATTTCCAAAACTAAGAACCGTTCCTTCTCATTTGTTTGCAAAGAAAGAGTGCAGCCATGACTGACCAGGTGGTAGTACAGTGGATACAGTGTCAGACTGGGACGTGGAAGACCCAGGTTCAAAACCCCGAGATCTCTGGCTTGAGCGTGGGCTCATCTGGCTTGAGCGCAGGGTCTCTGGCTTGAGTATGGGATAATAGACATGACCCCATGGTCGCTAGCTTCAAGCCCAAGGTCGCTGGCTTCAAGCCCAAGGTCACTGGCTTGAGCAAGGGGTCACTTGTGCTGTAGCTCCCCGGTCAAGGCACATGTGAGAAAGCAATCAATGAACAACTAAGGAGCCGCAACAAAAAACTGATGCTTCTCATCTCTCTCCCTTCCTGTCTGTTTGTACCTATCTGTCCCTCTCTCTGACTTTCTCTCTGTCTCTGTCTAGAAAAAAAAAAGGGGCACAGCCATATAATAAGAATCAAAGCTGAAATACACATTAGATTAAGTTTATCAATTCTTTCTGTTTTCTTTAGCTTTTTAAATTATCTTTAAATGATTCTCCACTGGACAATTAGTCTTAAGATCATTCAGCTCTTCTGAGAACCCAACAATCATCTCTTCACGATAACGCCGCTGGGGCCTCGACAACAGATACAGCTAAACAGGCGTCACTAACATTTTATTGTTGACTTCTGCTGATAAGCCTCAGTCATTCCCAGGAATACAGCAGGTGCTCTTGCTCTCTGCATACTCTCCCATACAATTATTGTTCTGTCATCATCGTATCTAAATCTTCCAGCAATGCTTTTATTTTCCCATAGAAATTTAAAAATTCCTCTTAAGTATTTGTAATCTTCACAGAGCTTACCAGGGCCTTTTACCATATACTTCAGCCCTGCAGTCCAGCCTGAAAGAACTCCATTCTCCAGCTTCAACGAGCATCAACCCTGAATACTTTTCTGACTTGGATGTTAATAACGCTGTGTGCAATTCATTAAGGGAGCATTCGTCCATCAGCGACGAGATGTCTCGGGCGGTTACAGGATTCACATCGCGAAAGAGGTAATTCGAATCAGACAGAAAAAGGTGGCCAGACTGAACGCATCAAAGAAAGAAATGACAATATCACACCTCAGAAGACACGCGTTGGTCTGCAGTACGGCACAGCAGATGTGAAAGCAGGGACATTCTAAACTTTCCAAAATAATTGAAAATGATGTGGGGTTTTTTTCCCTCACAGAAAGACGACAGGGAGAGATAACATGTCCAGGGCTTCCCAACGGCGTAGTTTTGTGTAATTGAATCTGACACATAAACCACACTAGCCAAATTAGAGCTCCTAGGTTAGCCGAGACATGGAATTTGTCTCATGATGAATTTTTATTCAAATACAATAAAGGACAGGTGATTCTTATAACACAGGGGAAAAAATGCAAACTCCATCTTTTTCTAATAACATTATATATTGTTATTAGAATTTTGATATTGCCTAGAATGGGATATCAGAGGATGCAAATTCAAAAACTGACTTTCAGGTGAATTCCTATAAAAATGGTCCCAGTGAATATTTGTGTGTGTGTGTGTGTGTGTGTGTGTGCGCGAGAGAGAGACAGAGAGGGACAGACAGGAAAGGAGAGAGATGAGAAGCATCAATTCTTCATTGCAGCACCTTAGTTGCTCGTTCATTGGTTGATTTCTCATATGTGCCTTGACTGGGGGGCTACAGCAGACCAAGTGACCCTTTGCTCAAGCCAGTGAACTTGGGCTCAAGCTGGTGAGCCTTGCTCAAACCAGATGAAACCACACTCACGCCAGCAACTTCTGTGTCTTGAACCTGGGTCCTCAATGTCCCAGTCCGATGCTCTATCCACTGTGCCACCGCCTTGTCAGGCCCAATGAATCTAATTCTTTACAGTGAGGATAAATGATAGACTTTTGCTTTTTCTCCACCAGGCTGTTTCCAACACAGCTGTCTTTCTGGCCTCTGCAGGTCTTCCCCGTGACCATTACTCTCTGACGCGGAGTGTGCCGACAGCCTGTGAGTGAACATCACCTGGATTTCTGCTATCGAGCACACCCAGGAGAGCCTCAGAGCTGTTAGGGGACACGTGGAGGTGCCCTGTCCCCTGCCTGGACCCACGCACCATGCCCCTCGCCACCTTCTCTGCCAACTTCAGACCTTCTCTCGACCTTCGGCCCATCCAGAAGTCGCTCCTCCCTCCACTTCCTTACGCTCACCCATCCCGGTTCACCAGGCATTTGTTGGCTTGTTTCTAGAACAAGTGGATCATGTCTCCCCTCCCCATGAAAATGTCGGGGCAGCGCCCCCTTCCTCCGTTCTCCGGCCAGAGGGACGACGCCAGAGCACGCTGTGCATGGTGCACACAGAGCCTGGAGTCCGTCTCCTCTCGGGCACCTCGAGGGCACCGCGGCCACGCCCAGCCCGCACGCCTTCTGTTCTCGCCGTGGCTCCACGCACGCGCTGCCTCCTAGTATTTTTACAACGTGCATTATTTTTTAATACCAAGCGTATTGCTTCAGCTGGTAAAACCATTCTTCATTCTTCAAAATTCATCCCAGAAACCACCGTGGTTGTCAGATGTTGCCCATGCCCTGACTGTTAGATTCTCACGGTCACTGTGCACATACTCTGATACAGCCTTTATCACGGCATTCTGTGTCTGTATGCTGATCTCCCCAGCTGCCTCTGCACCAGGGACCTGTCCAAAACTAAACCAAAAAACCTAATACGTTAATGTAATAGAGATATTAAGGAATTTTCACTTTGCCGGTGAAAAACACCTTACCTAGCAATTACTGAGTGTCTGAATGCTGTTCTTCATATGATATCTCCCTTCTCCCCGGGGCCTTCTATCCGAGGATGCACTTGTGTGAGATCTAGTAGGGTCAGCTTAGCTCACGCCATGTTTAGGAGCCCGTATATAGAAAACTTTCTTTTCTTTTTTCTTTTCTGTCTTCCCTTCCCTTTCTTCCTTCCATTCCTTCTTTCCCTTCCTTCTTCCTCCCTCCCTCCCCCTCCCTCTCTCTCTCTCTCTCTCTCTCTCTCTCTCTTCCTACCCAGGCAGGGATAAAGCAAACCTCTGGAAAATAATACCCGTTGAATCTCAAAAGAGCCCAGTTCATCTTTCACCTCAAAGAGCTGGGTCTATACACGTACTCCTAGGGTGACCCCATCGGACGTGCTTTCCAATCGGCAGGCGCTGATGGTGAGGGCGCCTGTTCCCTGCGACTCACGGAGAGCATTCCAGCCCCATGGTCTTGTCTTCCACACTGGGGAGGACCTACCAGCCGCTATTTTAATTTCTGAGCAGAGCAGAATAAAGTGACTCTCCCGTCTACAGTTTTAACACAGCCTACCTTTAACCTCGTCCCCAGAGGGCAGTCAATCTGTTCTCTCTCAAACACGGAGAATGGAGATTGCGTTACTCTATTATTATTTTTTTTTTCATTTTTAGAGAGGAGAGAGGGGGGGGAGAGAGAGAGACAGAGAGGAGAGAGCGAGACAGAGAGAGAGAAGGGGGGGAGGAGCAGGAAGCATCAACTCCCATATGTGCCTTGACCAGGCAAGCCCAGGGTTTCGAACCGGTGACCTCAGCATTTCCAGGTCGACGCTTTATCCACTGCACCACCACAGGTCAGGCTGCATTACTCTAAACGTGCCAACAGAGAGGGGCCGAGACAGTGGCCGACTGGATTGAGAGTATCATTTGGAGTTATGTTACTTCGATTGAAGCATACAGCATTCGCCTATTGTACGTACGTACCAAAAACATGATACGTACATTAACTACTTCTCTGATTAAAAATCTAGGGGCAATTTAATGTTCAATCATAGGATATCGAAATGGCGGTCTTGTTCAGTTTCCCGTAAATTAATAGAGAAGAAGTTCCTGCAAAAGCTATGGACGCTGAGAAGGAAGGGTGCTGGCTCATTACGCGGAGCACGGTGTGGGGACAACCAGACTTCCAAGCGGGAGCTTCTCCCTGATTCGGTCATTCACTTCCTCTGGAAGCTGGGGACATGGGAAGCTGAGCCCCCACATCCTGGTCGGTAAGACGGGGAAGGCAGACGTCACCAGGGCGTAGTACTGAAGAACAGAGAACAAGAAAGATTTTTATGAAGAAAGAGAGAGCCAAACTGGATTCTGGTGCAGTGGATAGAACATCGGACTGGGATGCGGAGGACCCAGGTTTGAAACCCCAAGGTCACCGGCTTGGGCGTGGGCTCGTCTGGTTTGAGCAAAGCTCACCAGCTTGAGCCCAAGGCTGCTGGCTTGAGCAAAGGGTCACTTGGTCTGCTGTAGTCCCCTGGTCAAGGTACATATGAGAAAACAATCAATGAACAACTAAGGAGCCGCAATGAAGAATTGGTGCTTTTCGACTCTCTCCCTTCCTGTCTGTCTGTCCCTATCTGTCCCTCTCTCTGTCAAAAAAAAAAGAGTTAGTCATGATATTGCTATGTTATCATACCTTTTACCTTCATCAACTTTGTAAAAGTGCTCTTGAAAAACGCTCTATCTGAACAAAATGTAGCCAGCCATTCATGACCTCCACTGTGAGCCTCTTCTGCCTGATTAGAAAGGTCTTTGCCACACTGCAAGGCTTACCTTGATAACTGTGAGTAACACACAGTGTGAACAACAAACACTAACGATTTTGACTTTGTCACCAGAAGTAACCCCAGTGCATGAAAAAATGAAAGCATGTGTAACTATGTTATGTCAATATACCACTAAAAAGGCCAGAATAAAGCGTTATGGATGAACAGCCCGACAAAGGCCAATTTAGCTCAGAATAGACTCCGTGATGAAGCATACGTCAAGATCTGGTGTTTATAAAACCAAAGAAGAGTCTTTATTTTCCAACTACAAAATCTCAAAAAAAAAAAAAAATGAGAGAGAGAGAGAGAGAGAGAGAGAAGAACACAGTTCTAAACGCCAAAGTATCACACACTTGAGGAAGTTGTGTCAATATGTTTCCGACAAAGGAAAGGGACGCCACACACGGTTCTGTGGCAGGCTGGATTGAACCGACACATCCGTGTGCTCCTGTGACATCCACATGTTCTAATGAAACACAAGAACTGCACCACGGTGCTAGACGGGAGCCCCGCGCTGTGAGTGACTGTGACCCGGGCTCAGTCGCCACTCTGTTCTGCGCGGCTTCTGACTCCGCTCCGGGTTACACGTCGCCCACGCAGCCAACGAAGGCTCTGAACGACACGGCAGGTCTCTTGCGGTTCTTGTCGTTTTTAGTTTCTGAGTTCAAAACCCAAGAATGTGGTGACATGAAAATCAGCACTGTAGATCCCATCGAGCGCCTATCTATTGGTGAAGCGATTAAAAATTATTTTAACAAAACCTCTTAGAAACAATGTCACTGAGGACTCCCTCCCCGCGCCTTCTTGAGCACGAATGAACGGTGACCGCACAGGACCATCTCGGCAGACGCCACCACGCGAAGGCGTCTCTGGAAGGCACTCTTCCCTCTCACACTCAGATAAGTCGGATTTTCACAACCCTTTTCGGTTTGAAAGTTGGCACGCAGGTGCTAGCTGCCATAATTACGAAACTCAAGAAGGAAAGGAGGAAAGATTTATTTTTATCTGACACAATTTCGTGAGTTTTAAGTCGGAAATGTATTTAGCAGTAGGCTATGTTAATCGCTGTTCAAGACTATAATTGCTGATTTCAAAGGCATGCATTAAAAATGCATGGTATTATTTTTGTTCCCTTGCCCCTGTACGGGGGAAGAATATTTCTGATACTCTGTTTGGAAGTATTCTTTGTAGGAATGCTCTTGACTTTTGTAATTCATAGGATCACCATTATTGTAAGAGGGAACACAGAATTTAATGACAAGTTGTGTCATCCAACTGACTGCCATGAGGGGAGCAACGGCTTTTAAACCCCTGTTAAATCAGACATACTCGTAGGTAATTGTTTATAAGGCACTTTTCATAAAAGCCACACGTGGGGAGTGGACATTATGCATTTGAGTACAGCAATAAGTGATCAGTACTTACTTCAAATGCAGCAGTCAACAACTGAAATAACTCTGGAAGGACTTGGGGAAAACAAAGGTTTCGAGGAAGAGAACGCTAAGGTGAGGTAGGTAAGAAACACAAAATCTGTTTCCAAGTGTCCTCAGGTCTCTCTGATGACAGGAGTGACCTCGCTGTGTCCGTCCCCTGCAGCAGGAAGGAGACCACACACGCAGCCCGCACGGGTGTGGAGACCTGTGGGTTTCATGTCTCCGGAGACACGATTTCCCTGCCAAGGGGACCCTGGAATGTGGAATGGGAACTGAGTTTCAAAGAGGAATCATTCACTCTCTCAAGGACTTGATGCCCAGTTCGGCATTAGGGGCGGGCCTTGCGTTTGTTCCTGAGACAGCGCGGTTACCAGGGGCGTCTAGCCCTCTCAGTGACAAGCACAGGAGCCCTCTACTGCCTCGTTAATCCTGCTCTGCTCTCTCCTGAACCGCTGTCCCCAATGCCTGGGACCAGATGACTTTGCGTGAATGTTTCCTTCAAAGAAGGGAGGCGCAGACGCCTGTTTCGGAGGGCGCTCTTGTAGACACTGTGTGGTTAGCCCCCCAGCTTAGCGAACACTCGTAACAATTAAAAACCACGTGGATTTTCTAGGGGAGATCGGATGCTATCGCTCCAGCGATGACATCACAAAGAAGGCAAAAGGTGCATAAATCCTGGAGTATTCAGAATGCTCGGGCGATCAAAGGGACCACCCACTCTCTTGCGTTTACTCAGTGCAGCAACACACTGAGAAATCCGTCTTTTTCTTTGAAGAGCCAATCTCCGCAGCACATTTTATAATCTTTTCAGAGCTTGTTTGATCGCTCTAATCCCATGATCATGAAAAAAAAACAAACCTATTGTAATTATAAATGCTTGAGGGCAGGGACTTCCTGCCCCATCCACACCGGATCCACTGCTCCCTAGCGGAGGACTCCCACTCGCAGGGGGCGGTCCACGGGGTTGACGGCATCAATACTTAAATTGATTTCAACAGCGTGCGTGAGATGAACCCGTCCTGAAAATGTGATTAACTTGTATCGAAGCGTTCCCCTTCGCCGTGCAGACTCCAGCGCTGAAATGATCCGTGCTCGTTTAGAAACCAACAGGACAACACTGTTGCGTTCTCCCGAAACCTGCAGGGGTCACTCCCGCCCGAGGGGGTGGGTGAGAAACCCAAGTGTCTGTGGGAACAAACCTAAGCGATTGGGAAAGTCTTCCTCTCTGTGTCTCCGAGCATCTCCGGAAGGCCTTTCGGTACACGCTCTCCAAGAGCGCCCTCACTCCACTCCTGCACCGCCCGGTAACTAGAGTCCGCCGTGGCGACGGGCTTGCTACGTGTGCATGTGTTTCCCGGTCGTTCACCCCGAGACTTCAGAGAGAGTCTGGGTACATCATGTCTAGGCTTAGGGGATCCTGGTCAGGAGCATTCCTGGTGACTTTGACACCAAAACTTTGCTGACAATGTTTTTCCCCAAAGTCTGTCTGTTTCCTGAAATAAAAGGGAATGTAGTAATAATAATAATAATGACAACAACAACAACAACAACAAAAGATGATGCTTTAAAACGAAGCAGTCCAAGGCAAGGGGACATTCATGGTTCTCCCGTGTGGCCACAGTTCCGTGTCATAGAGGACGCCCGTTCACGGTACAAAGGGGATGCCGTGATGATGTCCCACCTGCATGTTCAGAACCTGGACGTCGCTATAGTCCTGGATGGATGAGGAGAAGACTGCGCACACAGGGCCGGCTCACGCCTCAGGAGACGCCCACGGGAGGGCACCTGGACCAGAACCCCCCGGAGGCAGCTCACCAGGCCTCAGGAGATGCCCACGGGAGGGAACCTGGACCAGAACCCCCCGGAGGCAGCTCACCATGCAGAACTCCTCAGGAAGAGCCCCCTCGTCGACAAATAAAACCAACGCAGAGTTTTGTCATTCTTTACGTGGACAGAAGGAAGAAACTGGGCAGCTGCAGTAAATCTAACAGAAAGTGACCTCCCGGGGTGAGCTGACCCTAAGTCCCTAACTGGACAGGTCCTGGTGGGGACGCTTGCCCCAGATCTATGCAGAGTTTCTCCCTGCCTTAAACCAGCCTTCCCCATTGGTTCTGTGCATCTAGGTTAACACACCTTCAACATACTTCTTTTTCAGACCCCCCGGGAGGGTAAGCACCCCGCCCTGAAGAGCACAGGATCTTGTTAACTATCCAACCACCCAATCAGAGAGACTTCCCAGTCTTGCTTCCTCCCACATTCATTTCACCTTCCTCACTTTCCCTGCTGAACTCGAAACGGATCAGAGACGCTGCAAAGCCATCCTTCGCCGCCGGCCCCGTCAAGTTCCCTGGCCGGCACGTGGCTAGCTGGCCTCCCGTAAACTCGCACACGTCCTCTCTGTGGGTCTGGAGGTTTCTGACCTGACAGATGGGCCGTGCCGTTGAAAGGGAAGGAGACGAATGATGCAGACTCAGAGACCTACGCCTGGGACGGAGACTGGGACGTGACCGCGGTCTCCGTTCTGCAGCACCGGGCACGTGGTGCTGTGCCTCCAATTGCCTTCGGGAAGAGAAGGGCTAAGACACGGCCCTGAGCCGGCTCCCCCCAACCCCCCTTAGATAGATGCTCTAGGCCAGTAAGCGGTACAAGTCCTCTGCAACTGTGTAAACCTTCACGTAAGACATAAATCGTGGATGTGGGCACGAGGGTTGAAAAGACAGGGAGGAAGTCATGAGACGGTGGATCCCGGTCTGAAATGAAGAAAGGGCAAATGCTTGGAGAAGGCGGGTGCCTCCTCGCCCCCGCCGCCCGGCAGCAGCCTGCGCAGGCAGAGAGGACGCTGGGAAAGGAAGCTTCTGCCCTGAAGCTGCGATCAACGCTTCTCCTCCCGGGCGGGCGGGCAGGACCCCCGTAATAAAGGTAATCGGTGCGCCCGCCCGCGTGGCCCCCGCGAAGGGCGGTGGAACGGAGCAGCGTGTTTCTCACGCACCAAGGTGACTTCGCTTCAAGGGGGTTGGGGAACGGCAGCAGAGACGGACTCAGAGAGGAGTTCATTGCAACCTACGCTGATGAAAAAGAAATATCCACTTGATGTCACTTGAGGGGGGAAACTGCAGATTGCTGAATTCAGTGCATGAGAAATAAGAAAGGAAAAAAGAAAAATTAAAGCACCCGGCCAGCGTGGATGGAATTCTCCCTCCTGGCGGCCGGCGGCCTTATTGAATTTGAGGCTGCTCTGCTATAACCCTCTAAGCGTGGATCGATTAGCTGGTCGCTGCTCGACTTCGAAGTCATGGAATGTCAGGGCTGAGAGGCACAGGGTGAAGCCACTTGCTTTTCCGGTGAGGAAATGGGAAGCCCGGGAAGATCTCCAAACCGGAGCTACCGGAGCTTGGACGAGAACCCCCGTCCCGCAGGCTGCCAAGTCCGGGGACCACATGTGATGGAAGCAGGTGACACTCTTGAGGGGACAAAATGGCAATTCAAGAAGCGGACCAGGGACCACCACCCACCCTGAGTTCTCACAGACCACATCATGGCTCCACCTCATGGATCCTGTCACAGAGACGGCAGCCACATGTCATGGAAGGAGTGACCATGGCCATCCTGAGCATGTGTTATTGGCAACAAGAGGAAAGAAATGAAAAGAGTGGACAGGGCCCTGGCCGGTTGGCTCAGCAGTAGAGCGTCGGCCTGGCGTGCGGGGGACCCGGGTTCGATTCCCGGCCAGGGCACATAGGAGAAGCGCCCATTTGCTTCTCCACCCCCCCCTCCTCCTTCCTCTCTGTCTCTCTCTTCCCCTCCCGCAGCCAAGGCTCCATTGGAGCAAAGATGGCCCGGGCGCTGGGGATGGCTCCTTGGCCTCTGCCCCAGGCACTAGAGCGGCTCTGGTCACAGCAGAGCAACGCCCCAGAGGGGCAGAGCATCGCCCCCTGATGGGCAGAGCGTCACCCCTGGTGGGCGTGCCGGGTGGATCCCGGTCGGGCGCATGCGGGAGTCTGTCTGACTGTCTCTCCCCATTTCCAGCTTCAAAAAAATACAAAAAAAAAAAAAAAAAAAGGAAAAGAAAAGAATGGACAGTGCTCACGGAGCCCAGAGTGGTCTGAGAGGGGCGGATCAGGAAGGGTTAACACCGCCGCCTGCACGGCCCAGACTGGCGATCACGGACAAACAGAATGGCATGGACTTCGAGAAAGATCTTCGTGACAGAGGGACCCGCGTGAATGGACATCTGTGCCCTTCTAGTGTGAACGGAACTTCTGTTTCCCTTCAGGTGGTCATTTCTTAGACGAAAGGGTCAGTGATCAGTTCACAATTATTAGAGAGCGATCCAGACACGTGTCTTCTGACAACTTATCCACAGATACACGTGCCGGCTGCCCCCAAGTCACAGTTCTCCCCCCCCCCCCCGCCCGAGTCACAGCTCTCCCCCGTCCTCCTGGGTCCCTGGTCCTCCATGGGTCTTCAACATTTTAACTCCTCTAGTTACAGACTGCACGACATGAGTATCCTAACGAAACACAAAGACCTGTGCTCTCCAATATAATTTAACAAGAAATGTGTCAAATGATTTCATCCTCTAGTGTTACATAGTGTCTTGTTTTTAGGTCAGCAGGTGTGAAGTTCGATACATAGAAAACTCTTCACGCCGTTTTTTTTATTTTTTATTTTATCCACTGTCCAAAAGAATCCAAAAACTTAAAAATACCTTATAATGAAATGTGTCATCTACGACCACCTGCCTCAGTCCTAAACACGCTGAGACGGTATTTCCAACCCGTCTGAGGAAGCCACCACCCCCTCCATGCCCAGCACGGGCCTGTTAGACGTGTCATTTTAATTTCTTATTTATTTATTCATTTGGGGGGGGGGGAGAGAAAGAGAGAGAGAGAAGGAGGAGGAGCAGGAAGCATCAACTCCCATATGTGCCTTGACCAGGCAAGCCAGGGTTTTGAACCGGCAACCTCAGTGTTTCCAGGTTGATGCTTTATCCACTGCGCCACCACAGGTCAGGCTAGACATGTCATTTTAGAAACCACCTGAGGTGGTCGGGATCTCAGACATCTCTTCCTTTTGCCAGCCTCTTCCTTTCGTGAAATACTCGTTTCAGCAGGTGCCGGCATATAACCTGACAGTGCTGACCATCGTGCTGAGACCATCGCAGGTCAGCCACGCGTGGGGGGCGCCCACTGGGGCCTCCGGCGTCGCGGCTCAAGGGCTGGAATGAGGGCGTCTGCTGCTGCCTTTTCCTCCTAATACAGCCATTTGTCAGCCGTCTCCCGCCCGTACTTGAAGTGACCATGGGAAGTGCCGGTGAATTCAGTGCCCGTCTTGATACAATGTTTACTGCCAGGAGCCGTATCGGCACAATTCTGTATAGGTGGACAACGGTCATCGGTCACCCATCCCCAGACGTGTTTATCATGCTGACCACCAGGTGTGTGCTGTCACCTGTTTCTACTTTACAAAAAGACACTTTAATAGAGGTCGCCGCTCCTTCCAGGACGACCAAGGCGAGTAGACACCACTCGGCACAGGAAACATCAGCACTTACCATTCCACTCTCCGAACCAAGTTTCCCCTTTAGGAAAACACAGCGCCACTGGTCACAAATGCGTGCGGTGCCCCCTGGTCACAGACCCGTGCGGCGCCCCCTGGTCACAGACCCATGCAGTGCCTCTTGCCACGGCTCAGGCCACAGGGAACCGCTGTGTGGTGGTGAGTGGGCAGTCATGGTTCCTTCCACATGTAGGGGAAGCGCCTCTCCTCTCCTCTGAGCTCGGAAGGTGGCACAGGACCTTCTGTTCCCAGAGCTGCAGAGGTCACCCGGACGGCTGCTCACCAAGACCACGCCGGGGGTGGTCTCACAGACATCGCCCCCCTGGGGGCACACCCCTCCAAAGCCCCTGGCTACCTGACAGGTGCACCCGCCCCCCCAGTCCCAGGTGGTGCCTGTTGAAGAAATGCAGAGGGAGGGTCTCCCGAGGAGACCCCACCTGAACACCGAGTCCCAGGACCGGACGCCATGCCACCAAGCGGGCGTGTGCGGGGAAGACTGCCCAGAGGGGAAGCCTGCACCCGGAGCAGGTGCTGCTGAGCGAACAGGGCCGGCCGGCGAGGGGTGAGCGGAACACGGAGCCCAGAGCGGCGTCCGCGACATCGTCAATCACTCAGCCTTTCACATGCTCCCCGCATCTCCGGCACCCAAGTCCTCACGTGTTCCCGTGAGGGGACCCGGAGAGTTGCTCTCTGCAGAGCTCCCTGGACGGCATTTGGCCACATCGCCTGGGGGACAGACATTTGCCCTGACCCCCCCCCACCCACCCCCACACACCTGACTCTGAAGTGTGCCTTTGACTCATGGCGCTCGAGGTCTAGGTAGTGTATTCGGAAAACCTCAATCCTGTGACCTCGGAAAGAACATCGAATTCTAAAGTCACACTTGGGGACATATATAAATTTTTATGTTATTAGTTGGCATTTCACACAGAAACACCCCTCCCTTTTAACATCCCCACACCTCCAGGCATTCAGCCTTTGAGCAGGTGCAGGAGGGGTGGACAGCTTTTCCAGTCAGAGGTCCCCCAGACAGACTGGAGTTACCAGACACCAATCCGGGAAGTCTGCACCAGAGGAAATGTCAGGTTCTACGGACCACCCTCGCACCGCCGAAGGCCCCGTGTTCCGGGGAGGGGAGCGGAAGTCAGGGACAAGGCCCTCACCACGTGCCACGTCCTCCTCACGTCACCGCCTCCTGCCCCCTGACCATTCTGCACTCTCAGAGGTCACGGCTCCACCGTGTCACCGCCTGAGGACCAAATCTAACCCGTCCTTCTCACGAGGCTCCATCAGCAAGTCCCACCACTTCGAACAACCTTTGAACGGGAGCCTCCGACACATCTCTCAGGCAAGACTGAGCCGTGAGACAAACGCCTGGACTCTTCCGGAACACAGAGGCGTCCCAGGGTTTTCGGGAGCCCCCCCCCAACAGCACACCGGGTGTGAAGACCGGCTTGTTCTCCAGAGACGCCTCGCTGTGGAAAGTTCTCAGCTGTGCTCTTTTCCTGTTCCTCTCCAGGTCACTTCCAATGTCCGAGGCTTTCTGACCAGAAACCCCTTAAAACGCATCTTCTCTAGGGAATGGGCATTTAATTTTATTGAGACTGAATGTGATGGACAAGGTCACATCCTAATGGTGAGGGCATGATCACCGACCTGACTGAGAAAACCACTATTTTTATCTGCAAAGTAAGAAACAGGAAAACAAGGAGAATATTCTAAAGAATCCCGGAGCCTGGGATGAGGAGTCTGCTTACAAATGTAAGACACTCACCTATGTCCAAATATCATTTTCTTAAGAGAGGCTGACAGAGAGAGAGAAACACAATGATCTGTTGTTCCACTTAAGCACACGTTCGCCGGCTGATTCTTGTACGTGCCCTGACCCAGGATCGAACCACCACCTGGGTGCGTCAGGATGACATTCTAACCACCTGAGCTCCCCGGCCAGGGCCTTCCAGATACCGTGATTTACTGCCACCTACCCGGAGCGGCTCCCCAGAGCATGAGGGCTCTCTTCACTCTCGTGTTGGCGGCTGGATCGAGAGGGGCCCGTCCCATGGTTTTAGTTGCCACATGAAAATGCATGCAGCACAGATTTCAGTTCAGTCACTGCCAGACGCAGTTCCAAGCTTTTCCCATGTGCCTGGGTTTTAAATCGCTGTAATCCTGAGTCTAGTTGAGAACCGCTTTGCGAGGAGGGAGGCACGCTGCCTCAGAGAGTTTTTACATTTTTCCGGTTTTTGTGTTTTTCGCTGTGAGGGGCAGAGACAGGCAAGGAGCCCTGACCGTCCGGCTTCCCGGAGGACGCCGCCACGCGCCCGGAACAGCGCTGCCCACAGGTGCCCACGCCGCCCTCGAACCCCGGGCACAGGAAACGGGGCACAACGCCACTATCACCGCCGGAGTGGCCCACCAACCCCGGGAAGCGGGTTTCCCTCCTGTGACGCCACGTCCCAGTCCCAGTTCTCGTAACCACCGAGGGCTGCAGACCGGCCATGTCCCACGGCGCTGACTTGCGCGGTCCTGACAAATACAGCAGCTCGGGGTCGAGCTCCTCGGGACTGAGTACTCTGCAGTGACTGACGGTCATTCAAACGACACCGTATAAAACACATCAACTAGGTAGCACCAGGCTTCGTTGAAGCACTGTACTTTTCAGTGATCTAAAACAATCATCATCATCATCATAATATCACTGTGGTTGACTGTTTAGCAAAGCACCTAAGCCCCTTCATACCTCTCCATCCCACCGAGGGCCCCGCCACCCCGGGGGGTCCCCACCATCTCAGAAGTGTGGAGTTGACAGCGACACTTCCCAGCTGTCGGGATAATAGAAGCTTTTACACGTGAGCCCAGAACACCCTCAGCCACCCGGCCTTCCCCTCTGTGTCAGGACACGGCAGAGAGAGAGCCCGAGGGGAGGAGGGCCAGAGGGTGCTGGGCCAGGCCCCGGAGGAGAGAGATGGAGCACGGGGTCCTCAGGAGACGGGGGGCTCCCGGGAGCAGGGCCAGGTCCCGGAGGAGAGAGACGGAGCAGGGGGTCGTCAGGAGACAGGGGCTCCCAGGAGCAGGGCCAGGCCCCGGAGGAGAGAGACCGGGGTTGTCAGGAGACAGGGGGCTCCCGGGAGCAGAGCGTTCAGGAGGAGAGAGACGGAGCAGGGGGTCGTCAGGAGACAGGGGGCTCCCGGGAGCAGGGCGTTCAGGAGGAGAGAGACGGAGCAGGGGGTCGTCAGGAGAAGGGGGCTCCCGGGAGCAGGGCCAGGTCCCGGAGGAGAGAGACGGAGCAGGGGGTCGTCAGGAGACAGGGGCTCCCGGGAGCAGGGCCAGGTCCCGGAGGAGAGAGACGGAGCAGGGGGTCGTCAGGAGACAGGGGGCTCCCGGGAGCAGGGCCAGGCCCCGGAGGAGAGAGACGGAGCAGGGGGTCATCAGGAGACAGGGGGCTCCCGGGAGCAGGGCCAGGTCCCGGAGGAGAGAGACGGAGCAGGGGGTCGTCAGGAGACAGGGGGCTCCCGGGAGCAGGGCCAGGTCCCGGAGGAGAGAGAGGGAGCAGGGGGTCATCAGGAGACAGGGGGCTCCCGGGAGCAGGGCCAGGCCCCGGAGGAGAGAGACGGAGCAGGGGGTCGTCAGGAGACAGGGGGCTCCCGGGAGCAGAGCGTTCAGGAGGAGAGAGACGGAGCAGGGGGTCGTCAGGAGACAGGGGGCTCCCCGGAGCAGGGCGTTCAGGAGGAGAGAGACGGAGCAGGGGGTCGTCAGGAGACAGGGGGCTCCCCGGAGCAGAGCCAGGTCCCGGAGGAGAGAGACGGAGCAGGGGGTCGTCAGGAGACAGGGGGCTCCCGGGAGCAGGGCGTTCAGGAGGAGAGAGACGGAGCAGGGGGTCATCAGGAGACAGGGGGCTCCCGGGAGCAGGGCGTTCAGGAGGAGAGAGACGGAGCAGGGGGTCGTCAGGAGACAGGGGGCTCCCGGGAGCAGGGCGTTCAGGAGGAGAGAGACGGAGCAGGGGGTCGTCAGGAGACAGGGGGCTCCCGGGAGCAGGGCGTTCAGGAGGAGAGAGACGGAGCAGGGGGTCGTCAGGAGACAGGGGGCTCCCGGGAGCAGGGCCAGGTCCCGGAGGAGAGAGACGGAGCAGGGGGTCGTCAGGAGACAGGGGGCTCCCGGGAGCAGAGCGTTCAGGAGGGCCGAGCCTGTCTGAGTTCTTCCCCTGCATCTGTGAGAGGCACGTGGCTCCCCTGGTGGCCAATAAAACGACAGCACTGGACTTACGCACGAGGAGATCGCTGTCAGTTCAAACCCCGTGTGACCTGTCTATGGTCTGCCCGTCACCATGTCTGCCAAGTGCCTCTGGTCTTTTTCCTGTTGGCGTTCCTGGTAATCCTGGCTACGAATTATTATTGTTTTACGTAGGAAAGTGGATCATAGTTGTTCAAAGAACCAGATAACATTTAAATACCCCTGCTGCGATGTATATAACTTTTCAGATATGTTTTACATGTGCATAGAAGTAGCTTGCCTTCTCTCAAATAAACATGGAAAGTGGCCCTGGCTGGTTGGCTCAGTGGTAGAGCGTCGGCCTGGCGTGCAGAAGTCCCGGGTTCGATTCCTGGCCAGGGCACACAGGAGAAGCGCCCATCTGCTTCTCCACCCCTCCCCCTCTCCTTCCTCTCTGTCTCTCTCTTCCCCTCCTGCAGCCGAGGCTCCATTGGAGCAAGGATGGCCCAGACGCTGGGAATGGCTCCTTGGCCTCTGCCCCAGGCGCTAGAGTGGCTCTGGTCGCAACAGAGCAATGCCCCAGAGGGGCAGAGCATCGCCCCCTGGTGGGCAGAGGGTCGCCCCCTGGTGGGTGTGCCGGGTGGATCCCGGTCGGGCGCATGCGGGAGTCTGTTTGACTGTCTCTCCCCGTTTCCAGCTTCAGAAAAAAATAAATAAATAAATAAAAATAAACATGGAAAGTACAAATAACATACATACTATTTTGAATGTTCAACTCAACCTTTCGCCATGGAAACATGCTCATGCGGGCAATCCCGGGTGCTATATAATTTATTTAGCTATTTTAGAATGATGGACATTTCAGCTCTGTCCAATTTTCCACTCGTAGAGAGAGGGCGGAAATGAATAAGCATGTATGACTGCAGGGGATATTACACTTCTGGATTAATATATCTGATTAGTGGAATATTGACTGGTATGGACAAATTATCTGCACCCCCCCCCAGACTTCTCCCGGTATACAGCCCCACCATATAGAGGTGATCCTCCTATGTGCTTCCCACCACGTGACGTATCAGTGTGTTATAAATTGGAGAAAATGGCATTGTTCAGTTTACAGTCTTCCGATCAATCATCAGTGCGTGGCTCTCTTCCGCTGTTTGCTCTTGGTGTGCGTTCTTTCTGCAGAATACGAACCTGTGCGTGTTGCCCGTTCTTACACAGGGCCTGGTCGGGCTTTGCGCCCTGACTGCACGACGCTCTCTCTCTAGTCACCCAGTTCTGGGATGGTCGTGTGAACAGACGCTGGAGGCGACGCCGCGATCCCACCTCCACGTCACGCCCTGTGTGACTCCCCTCTGCCTGAGGTGGACAGGACGTAGGCTTGGCTTCTACCCAACAGAACAGGGAACAGTGACTGTGTGTCCACAATTGTGTAGTTTGCAAATAGCACTGTCGTTCACGGCTTGCCAGGGCCTCTCTCTCTCTCTCTCTCTCTCCTTCCTGGGCTTTGAGCCACACTGGAATGGCCCCACAGGACAAGGATGTGTGGGCGGCCTCTAGGAACTGAGGGTGACCTCGAGCAGTAAACTGGAGCTCTCGGCCCCTCAGCCACAAGGAATGGGATTCCTGCCACCTGAGAGACGAGTCACCGTATGAGCGGGTCTCTCCCCAGGAGGGCTGCCAACGAGACTGTTGTCCCAGCCGCATCTTTTTTTATTTTATTTTTTTATTTTTATTTTTTATTTATTCATTTTAGAGAGGAGAGGGAGAGAGAGAGAGAGAGAAGGTGGGGAGGAGCTGGAAGCATCAACTCCCATATGTGCCTTGACCAGGCAAGCCCAGGGTTTCGAACCGGCAACCTCAGCATTTCCAGGTCGACGCTTTATCCACTGCGCCACCACAGGTCAGGCCCAGCCGCATCTTGACTGCAACCTGTGCGGCCACAGCAGAGGGTGTGGGTGACCCACAGACACGGGGGGGGGGGACGGGGGCGGGGTGTCCGAGCGTGAGTGGTCTGAAACGGCTGCCCTTGCGGTGGGTGGTAATGTTACACAGCAGAGGGTGTGGGTGACCCACAGACACGGGGCGGGGGGGGGCGAGCGTGAGTGGTCTGAAACGGCTGCCCTTGCGGTGGGTGGTAATGTTACACAGCAGCCATGGGTACTAATGCTCGGAATGAGACGGAAGATGTCCCTCTAGGATGTCCTTGTTGAACAAATTCTGTCGTTCCCGGGGGCCTCCGGTCCTGCAGAGGGTAAACGCGGGGAACAGAGCACAACGGAACATGATCTTGCCAAAAAATGCCTTTGGCTTTCTGTTCCTATCTCTCCTTTAATGGGACCAATAAATAAATAAATAAATAAATAAATAAATAAGCAGTCATTAAAAGGACATAAAAATAGTAGCACTCCTCAGGATCCCGCTCTGACTTTAGGGTCATCATCAATGTCACCCGATCTCTCACTCAGGAAGCTCACAGGTCCCTTTCTTAACTCCGACAGGAAAGGGACCACAACTCTTGTCACCTCACCTTGTCATACAACACTTTATGTTATTTTTACACCAACTTTTTTTTTTAAGGCCTCACATTGTCCATCCATCATGAAAATGGAAAGAAAAACACATTTGCTCGGAGACATAAATCATCCCTCAGAGTTCGTCCTGTGTTCTCAGGTCAGGTGCCCCCACCCACCATCACTGAAAACGCCCTGATGGTCTGTCCCATCGGGTCCCCTGCGGCCGCTGGTCAACGCCGGGAAGGT
Organism: Saccopteryx bilineata; assembly: GCF_036850765.1. Taxonomy (NCBI): domain Eukaryota; kingdom Metazoa; phylum Chordata; class Mammalia; order Chiroptera; family Emballonuridae; genus Saccopteryx; species Saccopteryx bilineata. The sequence goes on from NC_089495.1 coordinate 3,096,948, forward strand.
GACTTTGCAACGGCCGCGGGGAGAGGAGGAGACGGGTCCCTCCTGCTTTGTTCCACAGCCCTTCTTCTGCTGATTCTTTCCAATTAAACGCCGCACGATAAAATAGTCGCGGAGAACCGTAGGCTGGCACAGCCGCCGAGCGGAATATACTGCCGCTAGTCATCCTCACGAGAGGAGGAGGTGTGCGCCCAGAAACACTTAGGAAAATAATCCATGGCAAAAAAGTACTGAAGTGCCGACCTGGACACAGGCAGGTCTGGCCGCGCTGTGCGCACACATCATCGTGCACGGGACAGGAGGAACGCATCACTGCTGACCCCACCCACCGGCCACGCCTCTTCTATGTCTTCTCACAAAATGTTTACACCTCAGACCCCGGTAGGAAAAAACAGACCAAATCAAGAAGTATCGGAGAACACTGGCTTCTTCAACGGAGAAACAGAAAGTACAAGGATGCACGATGGTAACTTTGTTGCTTCTAAGAGTCTTTGACTTCTCCCAGATTTAAACGTCTACCAGGTGAGCATGCGGTCTACAAACAGAAACAAAACCAGCAGACAAACAACAATGCCTGTTTTAGAAAAGGTCCTAAACTCACGATTTCCCCACATCGTGACCCGGGATTGTGAACCAGAGTACGGTGACAAAGGAATTTAGACAGAGGACAGACTAGGGGATCGACTTAGGGGACAGGTTGCTAGCAGAGAAGTCCAAGCTGGGTGGCCCTGGGCAAAGAGGAGACAAGGATGCCCTTAGGATGAGCATGAGCCTGGGTGGTCACTCACAGGAAGCCCAGGGCCAGAGCTGGGAAGAGGGGCTGAAGCCAGATGACAAAGAAGTTTGAAGGTCAGTGAGGGGGACCACGCTGCCTTCGCTGTAAGGGGAGGTGCGTCCAACCGCACTTGGGGCGCCAGCGCCGACCGCCGGGAAACCAGGGCACCGAAGAGGGCTGTCTCTCGCGTGCCGAGTCTGCGTGTCCGCTTGCCTTTCCCGCCCGACGCCGTGTGAGCGTTGTTTTCTGGAGGTCATTACGACAAAACGTGAAGTACGGCGTAGAACGTGGAAGACAGAATTCAAGGTGACAAAAAATCCTTGCTTCTCAGAAAACAGCTTTGCAATCCAAGCAAGGGGTCCGGGTGGCTGTGTGAGGAGAGGAGGAGGAAAGACCCGACCCTCTGGGCGGGCAGGGAGCACAGTGCAGGAAAAAGCCCGGGACAGCCCAGCTAGAGTTTCTGTCTGGAGGTTCCTCAACACGCTGGGTCCTTGAAAAGGCTGCTGTCACTATCCTCCGGCCGCGACCACTCCGCAGCCTCACGCTGGCTGACTCTGACCCTTTCTCCTTCCTTCTTTGGGACTAGCAGGTGCCCACCTCGTATATAAGCTCCATGGGGACAACCAGAGATTCAACGTCTCTGTGAAAGTCTGCGGGCAAATCAGTCCTAAGGGAGCGTGCACCGTTGTTTGCCCTGAGTGCTTCCAGGGAGTCCACAGCGCCATCCTTCCAGAGAGCTCTGTGATTTCTCCAGCCCTATGAGAGATGCTGGACTTCCCAAATCCCCTCGCCGGCTCCCAGGTCTCCGTGGGTAAGGACCCTCAGAGACGATAAACAAGAACACTTCCCCCTCGTGGTGGTAATCTGACTTCGATACGTAACTAGATCACTAGCTATAAATAACTCCACCCAACAGTAACTGGATGGGTTCTTCTCTCTTGACTTTCTCTTGATCTTATCTAGAACTGCATTAAAAAGCATTGCGATTTACACAGTCTTAAACTTTCATATCGTTTTCATCTAAAATGAAGCATGCCTAAGAAGCCAGGAAGATGCCACTCCAGGCGTCTAGCCAATGACACAAAAAATATCTAGAAAATCCTAATGGCTCTAGATTTGTCTTAAGTTGTTCACAATAATAATATTTTTTTAAAGCAAGGAGGACCGCCTGAGCAGGCAGTGGCACAGTGGATAGAGCGTCGGACTGGGACACGGAGGACCCAGGTTTGAAACCCCGAGGTTGCCAGCTTGAGCGCGGGCTCATCTGGTTTGAGCAAAAGCTCACCAGCTTGAGCCCAAGGTCACTGGCTTGAGCAAGGGGTCACTCACTCTGCAGTAGCCCCCCTCCCCCCGTCAAGGCACATATGAGAAAGCAATCAATGAACAACTAAGGTGCCGCAACGAAGAATTGATGCTGCTTATCTCTATCCCTTCCTGTCTGTCTGTCCCTGTCCTCTGTCAAAAAATAAAGAAAAGAAAAGAAAAGAAAAAGAAAGGAGGAAGAATAAGAAAGGAAGACAGATGCTGAGAAGTTTACATGTCTAGCACAGGAAGGGAAGGAGTTGCTCAATTTAGTTCACTTCCTCTAAAAAATGACCCTCCTCATATCAGCAGGGTCCCTCTTCCTATCCGTATGAAGTGTCAGTCATCCCTGCAAGTCATAACTATCCATACCTGTATTATGCAGCAAAGCAACCACTTTGCTAACCAACTGGAAAAAAAAAAAGAAATATATTTTGAAACACGAAGACAAAAATTGTTGATCGCCTTGGAACACACTCTTATCATTCATTTCTTTCTAAAAAACAAAACAAAACTGAGCATCTTTAAGTTCAGGAGATCCCACATTTTCAGAAGAAGGAGCTGTGTTGAACTTGCTGTAACCCTCAGGATTGTCACTGGCATAAAAGCCAAACGTTTCAATTCAATGATAGACAAGGAAGGGAAAATTCACTCAGAGTGTCATCAGGGAAGGTATAAAGAACTGCAGTCACTTGCAGAACTGATCAAAAAAGATACTTTCCACTGAAAACAGGAGGAGACATAAATAAGTTTCTCTGAATAAAGACATAGGAATTCACCAAGCATCAAGAAAAAAAGATAGCTTAGAATTCATAATTATTTTCAAAGGCTTTCAATTCATTAGAGATCACTCCCCAAATAATTCTAATTTTAATCCAACATTTAGCTCTTTCTTACATAACACTAATCGTATCAGAGTCTACTAAACAGTAGGAGAGAAAAAAATAAAATAATTCATTTGTACAGTATTTTTATATGAAAGAGTATAATTATCCCTTGAAGTCTTCCCAAGATACAAATATTATGGACAGGAAGCTTGAATCTCAGCTTTGTTGTAAAACCTTTTTTTTTTTTTTTAAAAAAAAAAAAAAGATTAAACAGCATAGAATGATGAACACTGATAATGGAGGCACTAACGATAAAGAAGAAGTCTTCGGAAATAATTACACAATTTCACAATATGGTACATTCAACATAAAATCAGCACCGGCCTATTAGCCTGTGAAGGCTCCGTAAATAGGTGATTAGATTTGAATGCCTTTTGTCAAAAAGGAGGTAAGGATAGATACATGGATAGATAAATGGACAGCTAGATGAATAGAGAGACAAATGGACAGTCGGATGGACAGACGGACGGATGAACAGATGGACATACACACATGCTTATTTATGACATCATCCAATACCTACTTTTTGAGAATCTCTTGGGGAGAGGCCTTAGAATTTACATTTAAACAAGACCTCAAGTAAATCTTCTGCTCACAACGTTTGCAAAAGACTATTCTAAGATTTTACATCACTGTGTGATGCCAACATGGACAAAGAAAAGTGACCTGTTTAGGACAAAAGCCAGTGTTGCTACCCTATGTTGGGGACACACGGGATGTCCTCCAAAGTTGCTCTGGTTCTCTGGGACTTCGGTGCCTTACAATCTGCTGGATAATTCATACAGAAAGTTGGACTTACATTTATAATATCTATGTGACATATTAGTTTCTCTTGAATTTTATTGAGGCCCAACGTGTCTCCAAAATACATAAAACAAAACAAAAAAAATAATAAAAATGAATAAAGGTACTTGGGATTGAGCCAATAATTGATGTAATTTAGGTCTTAGGTTGCAACCCTCTTCTCACAGTAACTCCTGGAGGGTAAAACCGGTTCGTGGGTCAAGGATGACTCCTGCATGCCTCTGTTTCTCATGAGCTCACGCTAGTCATAAAATAGATTTCAGCGCGCAAAATATTATTCAAGACTTACTTCTTTACAAACAAGGCAGGCCCCTTTGCACTGAGATGATGAGCATTAGGGAGGAAGGATCTCTGTTACACCCCTTAGAGTCGGAGAGCCAGGCCACACTGAAGCATCCCTCTCCCTTTCCCAGCCTTCCCGAGCTGAAACCAGTACAAGATAAAGCCAGACGAGCTCAACTCATAAATTACAAAATGCATGAGAGAAATAAAAGACATAGTAGTTATTTTTAATAGGTGCCCATGCCTACATGCTATTTTTTTGTCATTCACCACAGAAGTTGTAGTTAAGAGAAAACTGTCGCCACGGTGGGTCAAAGTAACACTGACTCCCTATCAAGGTAATTGGTTGAGATTTAATTCCTCTGTAGAATGTTTACAACGTTTTTCTCGAAGTAGGTTCTGTTGAACGAGATCGTGTGCCTAGTGGATGATGAAATCTTTTACCCAGCTAGAAAAAAAGATGCTTAAGGATAAAGAAAGATCATGCAATCTCCCTAAAGCACTGATGGCATTTTCCTTTCCCAAAAATTAGTGTTTGATTTAAATAGTTTAAAGAAACTGCAGCTGAATTCAAAAAGCGAGAAAAAAGACTTTTTCATACTCTGCATCCAAAAGGTTAATCTTTTTTATTTTGTGGGGGGAGGGGGGACCCTACAAGTTGTGGATTATTTCCATACAGCTCCTACAATCAGTTATTTTTAACCAATTCAATGAAACAGTTCTCCTCTATTCTTTTTCATGTAATGGAAATTTTAATTCTGTTCCTTCTACTTCTTATCAACCTCTGTCCTAGGGAAGAAATTCTACCCCAAATATAGACGTGTTAATTACTAAAAGGTCATTCAAGTCACAGGAACGTCATTGTGGAACAGTGCTATTTTTTTTTTTTTTTTTTTTTTTTGCAATTAGGCAAATACCTAATACGCTTGATTTTCATACCAATAAGCTGTTCTGAACAGGCCGTCCAGGAGCTAGGCACCGTGGCTGTGTGACTGAAGGCAGGGTCAAAAGGGCGATTTCCTGTAGGACTAATTGGTTGCAGCCCAGCCAAAGAATCTATTTTCTTTTCCTCAGGTGTCACAAGCAAGCCAGTTCAGCTGTTCCAAACAGTATCTACCCCTGGTGACAATGGTGGCCCCACCACAGAGTGGAGCTGGTCTCATTCTATCGGTCCTCACTGCCGGTCCACTAATCCAAGTTTCTACTGTACCAGTACAGGGTCCGACAGGCTTCTCACGATGCCCAAGCCACCCAAAGGCACAAATACTGCAGGCTGTTCAGTGCCTAGACCTTTACTCAGATGTCTTCCTCTGACTTTGTTTTGTTTTTTTAATTTTTATTTTGTTTATTAAGTGAGAAGAGCGGAGGCAGAGACGGAGTTCCGTTTGCGCCCTGACCAGGATCCACCCGGCCCACCCCCTACCGGGCGGTGCTCTGCCCATCTGAGATCACTGCTCTGTTGCTTGGCAACTGAGCCGTTTTAGCACCTGAGGCTAGGCGATGGAACCATTTTCTGTGCCTCGGTCCAACTTGCTCAGACTGTTTGAGCCATGGCTGCGGGAGGAGAAGAGAGAAAGAGAGAGAAGGGAGAGAGGGAGAAGTGGAGAAACAGATGGTCACTTCTCCTGTGTGCCCTGACCAGGAATCAAAACTGGGACTTCCACACATGGGGCTGACCCTCTACCACTGTGCCAACTGGCCAGAGCTTTCTTTCATTTCTTAGCTAAACAAGTGAAATTAAAATAAGGTGACATAGTTTGCCATCTGCTCTGTGCAAGGAGTCGCCACTCAATTTCCCGATTGAAGAAGAGAATGAATCTAACCAGAAAAAAAAAAAAAAAAAGCAAAATGCCAAAGCAAAAGTCGAGTTTGCATCGCCCAAGTGCAAGCTGAAGTGCCGGATTCCCACTCTGAGCTCAGCAGTCCTGCGGAGACACATCCAGAGCTCAGCAGAGCACAGAGCACTTCATATGCCATTTGCATTTGGACAGCTTAGAAATGTCTACACTGGATTTGCTGTCTCGCCCGCAGTGAGCACCAACCAGCCACTGAGCCCTTGTTTATCTAGTTCTTAAAGGAAGCTGAACCATTTTCTTGACATCTTCAAAGCTCCATCGGTGTTTGTGGCAAAAAAACAAAAAACAAAAAAAAAACAGAAACACAACCACACAGACACAAACTGGATGCTAGGGAAGCGCGGGCCCTGGAAGGAGCTGTTCTCGCCTGTGGGAGCCTCTAGGTCCCTTCCTGGTGGCCAGCCCTCTCTTCAAGCTCGGCCTGGCCAGCGGAACCCCCACGTGAACTTGGTGACTCCCTTCCTCTGCAGGCCTGAGCTTGGGGAGATGCAGGAGACCTCGGGGGGAGACCCCGGGGGGGGAGACCTCGGGTGGAGACCTGGGGGGGGAGACCTCGGGGGGGGGAGACCTTGGGCGGAGACCTGGGGGGGGAGACCTCGGGGGGAGACCTGGGGGGGAGACCTCGGGGGGAGACCTGGGGGGGGGAGACCTCGGGTGGAGACCTGGGGGGGGAGACCTGGGGGGGGAGACCTCGGGGGGAGACCTCGGGGGGGGGAGACCTCGGGCGGAGACCTGGGGGGGGAGACCTCGGGGGGAGACCTGGGGGGGAGACCTCGGGGGGGGGGAGACCTCGGGCGGAGACCTGGGGGGGGAGACCTCGGGCGGAGACCTGGGGGGGGAGACCTCGGGGGGAGACCTCGGGCGGAGACCTGGGGGGGGGACCTCGGGGGGAGACCTTGGGCGGAGACCTGGGGGGGGGAGACCTCGGGGGAAGACCACATCCACGGTACCACCTGCTACCGAGTTCTCCGGACCTGTTTAACGGCATCTCCTCGCCCTCCTGTACCAAGCCTGTCACTTCAGGAGGAAGGAAGCCTCCCCGTCCCTCACCTGTGTCCAGACTTAACCCAAACGCAGGACCACGGAGGAAGAGCTCAGATGCTCTAGGGCTTCCGGGCTAAATAACCAGTTCTGGACCAGAAAAAACAAAGAACCCCCTTGACAAGGCAATAAAAAATATCTATGTATATTTTATATATATATATTTGCTAAGCTAATCATGGCTGCAGGAAACAGGAACCTCCTCTTCCACCGTCCACCTTTTCCGTACATGATGGATTCGAGTTTTCTGTGAAAGGTACGTATGACTGGAGTCCCTACTTCCCTGGAGAGAGGAGGTGTGCAGCGGGCCGGCCATAAAAGAATTCCACTGGCAAATGAGAGATCTCAGCATCCTCCCCCTCCTCTGTGAAAGGAAGTGTTTTTAAAAGGTAACTAACTCGCGGGAGGCAGGGAGGTTTGGGAAGGCTGCTTGGCAGTGTTCTCTCTCTCTCTCTCTGCTGAGTTACATGGTTTTGTGGAAATCTGGCAATGCACGGCTACATCTCTCTGCTGGGAGGGTTAGAACCTTCCGATTAATTTCTGACAAACGCCATTCCGTGGCCCCAGGTTTCGGCGTGAGACCTTGGGGAACTCTTTTACTTAGTCTTTGTAGGAGGCTATCTGAGTGATGCCTGCAAATCCTCGCCTTCTAGTCGCTGCACCAAGGCAAGAAACCACTGAGAAGCAAAGTTTGTTTTTTGCCCAAAGGACCAGCCGATCCCCTCCGGAGAAGGGGCACAAAGCCCAGTGCTCTTGGAAAGAAACATTCCACTCATTCAGGAGAGGAAAGTGCTTCAAACCTTCCCTCAGCTGGGGTTCCTGCAAATACGAGGCTTTTAAGGAGGTATGCACACTTGGGACACAATAACGTTACAGTAACATTAATAAGGATTTTTAAAAAGCCATCAGAAGCGAGTTCCCGGTGCCCCCAACACTGTATGGAAGATTCAAGTGCCAGCAGCTAGAGCTGATGACCGGATACTGAGTGAACCAGGCTCCATGGATGGACTACAGCTGCAGCCGCCTCCAGCCTCTCTGGACTCCATAAACGGGTCAGGAATGATGCCCCTCGGTCCAAAAACTATCCAGCAGCCCTCGCCACCGGGGGAGCCACCACCCGGGCACAGGCGGCAGCAGCGCTCCTGTGTCCGCCGCGGTGGCCTGAGCAGTCCCCGAGAGAGCTGAGCTGCACCTCCAGGAAGCACTGTGCGCACAGGCGCCAAGCGCCCAGCCAACTGCCCACGCCCCTAGCAGAGAGAGGCCCCACCTGGGCCAGTAGGGTTTCCAGAGGGGGCGCAACCCCGCCCCAGGAGCCCAAGCACACAAGCCAAGGTTCCGGCGCTGGCGTCACCAGCCTCCTGCCTGCAGCCGCTTCCACGCCAGGGACACACACTCCAACTTGACCCTGGGGGCGCAGAGGAGACCAGCCCGCTGGGGTGATGAAGGTACAGGAGCTCCCTTTAACCTAGGCTGGGCGATAGCGCAAATGAACACACACACACACACACACACACGCACACACACGCACACACCTCTATTCCTGCTCCTTGAGTACCAATCAACAGAAAGGTGCACTTACGGCTTCTACAGCCGGAAGCAGGGACTCCCAGGGAGCAGAAGGCAATATCACCCCTGTGGCTGGCTCTCCAGGACTTTGTACCCCTCCCCTGGAGGGCGCTGAGACCTGCGATAGTGCCCCCGCCCAAGATCTGCACCCCGGTAGCCTCGCTTCCACCCCCGACCCCACCGCAAGCCCGGCCCACCCCCGCGCGCCAGGGTGGAATCCTCCCCCGCACACGTGTGCGGATTATTAAGCAGCCCAGGCAGGGCCGCTGCCTTCTCTCAGTAGCAACCCCTGCTAATTGAGGGGGAGGGGAGGACAGGACGCTTGCTAGTCCTGCTTGAAACCACGGGGACCCCCGAGTGGCTCCCGGGAGGCGGCAGGGGCCCAGAGGGGCTCTGAGAGCTGGGGAAGGGGTGCGAAGTTTTGTAGAGTTACCCAGCAAGTGTGTCCTCTCCAGGAAGGAGCAGAGCGGGGTCCTGTTCCCAGGCCACTGCCCCAACCTGCCACTCAGATGGGCGGACCCCCCAGGGACAGCCCCCCTTGCTTTCTACTGCTACAGCTTCGTCTCCACTTCCAGCCAGTCCATGGCTCCTGGAAACCACGGACCACCCCCACCGCCCACCGCCAGCCGAGCCTCCATGGTGGCTCTAGCCTCAGCGCCCAAGGCAGAGTGTCCCACGGAACCCAGCCAGGTGGGAGGGCGGGCCGTGGGCCCATGCATCTCCCAGCGAATATGAGCTGAGCCACTAACACCAATTGTTGACTCCCGGGGGGGGGGGCATTCCCACAGCCGCCCCTTCAAAGTGAGGGAGGGACAGTCTCCTAGCGGCCAGCTCTTACCCAGCCTGGACGCCCCTGGAGAAGAGGGACGGGAGGAGACAAGCCTAACCTTCCGCCCTCTGCACCCCTCCCCAGGCCGGGCCCATCTGGACTTTCCTAATGGAACCAGAGCCAGTCCTCCGCCTTGGCAATCACCCCGGAATCTGGAACACTGAAGGAACGGAAGATGGAAGAATCTGGAGAGGGACGGGATTTTTATGTGAGAAAAGAGCAAATAAACATTAAAAAAAAAAAAAAAAAAAAAAAACCCACCCTACCAGACTTGACTCCGTGCTTTAATAAGGAACACACAAAAACCTATGTGGATATTTCCAGGAGTGAGGTGACGGGGTGTTGATTGACGGGGGGAGGGGAGGGAATCCGAGGACGCCAACATTAGGGGATGGGGCACGTACTTTCCGATGTTAAAATCCGTCGACGCCCCCTCTCCCCCTCTCATTCTCCCCCCCCCCCCCCCCCCAATCAAGAGGGAGCCTGTTTCCCTTCCCAGAGGAGAGACGGGAGTCGTGCTCTGTCAGCGCCGGGGAGGCTGCAGCCGGTAGGCTACTTAGGGGAAAACATTCCCTAACTCATTTCAAGGAGAAAACCAAGTTCACGGAGCTCCGAGCCCCAGGAGCGACCCAGGGAGCCCTTTTCTCCTCCAGCGGTAGCAAGCGGGAAGAGCCCCGCGGACACAGCGAATCCATCTGGGGAGGGACCCCCTCTCCAGGTCTCCCCGTTTTCCTCAGGCGCCTCGCCAGCTCCTTCCAACTTGCAAAGAGCAAAGTGCGGGGAGGAAGGCGGGGGCGACCTTCCAGAGGCGGCCCCTCGTCCCCGGGAGGACGGTGGAGGAGAGGGGCGGAGGAGCAGTGGACGCACGGAGGGTGCGGGGAGCCCGGCCAGCGGGCAGGTCTGCCTGGTGGTACCCCAGTCCCCGGAGAGCCCGAACTTGCGAGGCCCGCTCGGCCCGCGTCACTTTCCCAGCTGCCCGGGGCCGGGAAAGTCCTGGGAACCAGCCCCCGCCGCCCGCACCCGCTGCGCCCACATCTCCATGGAGGCGCCGCCGCCGCGCAGTCAGCCTCGCTCGCTCGCTCGCTCGCTTGCTCGCTCGGGTCTGGCTTCCTTCTCCCTGACAGCCCACAGCCCAGAGAAAAGCGACATTTGCTTTCGGCCCAAGCGGAGGGAAGGCGGTGGCGGTGGCGGCGGCGGCGGCGGTGGGGCGGGGGTCGGCCAGACCGCGATGGAGGCTCGGCTCCCGGGCACTGCCTTCCCCCCGAGCGTCCGCGGTGGAGACGGAGAGCCGCCCGCACACGCCGGCGCCGGGCTCCCCTGCCGGCCCCAGAGCAGACACTTGCGGTCGCCACCGGGCCTCGGAGGGCTCGCCCATGTCCCCGGCCGCCAGCAGCCTCCTTACCGTGCGCTGCAGTGAGGAGCCCCGCGCAGAGCAGCAGCGGCACCAGGAGCCGGAGCGGCGGCTGGCATCTCCTCCGCGCAGTCATGTCTGCAGATATTCCACACGCGCCCACGACGCCGAGGGCTCTTCCCCGAGGCGCCCGACTCCTCCGAAGCACGCGGGGCTACGGGCAGAGCCGGAGAAGGAGCAGAGGGCACGGCGAGCGGGAGGACAGAGAGCCCGGTCCCCAGACCGCCTGCGCACCCGACGCCTCCTGCAGGTCCGGGCGCTCGGCTCGCTCCCCTCTCATAGCATCGGTCCCGGTCCTGAGCCGCTGCGGGGCTGAGCTGCTGCTGCGCGCCGACACCGACACCAACACCGGGCCGCTGGGCCGAGCCGGGCGGGAGGCTCCGTGGCCGAGGCCGCGGGAGGGGCGAGGCGGGCGGGCGGGTGGGGAGGAGCGCGCGCAGCAAGCAGAGACCTGGAGCCCGGAGCGGAGGCAGCTGGAGAGAGCGAGCCAGCGAGTGGGAGCCGCGGGAGGGAGCGAGCGAGGGAGGGGCGGGCGCGGGGGGGGGGGCAGTCTAGAGAGGAGAGGCGGGGAGCGGCGAAGACAGGCTGCTAGCGCTCAAGGAGCTGATGCCGTGGCGGCTGGACTCAACCATCCCTCCCCGCGGAGAGGGGAACGCGGCTGGGCCCGGGCCGCGCAGCCCGCCGCTCCCGCGCCCCGCTGCGCTCCACTCGGCCCCCTGCGCGGCGCTCCGGCTGGAGAAAGCAGACTTGTTGGGCACAGGGGTGGGAACACCTAAGCCACACACACCGGGAGAGGCAACTCCAGCAAACTAGAGGGACCTGGTGGAGGGGGGTGAGGGGGACAGGGGCTGGCTTCCCTCTCCATCCCCCACCACTGCTGACCTGCTGACCACAGAGAAGCCCCCTGCCTAACTTAGCCAAGACATGCAGGTGCAGACCCCCCTGCTAACTCCAAGGGAGAAAAACAACTTGAGTACCATTATTCGTATTATTATTAGACATCGTCTTTGGCGAGATGATGATTTGCAAGGAGTTAGGAGTATTGTCCTGTGTCCCTGACTTAGGTTATGTGGGGCTGATCTATGCACAGACACATTCGGGTTTAAATGCAACATTCCAGAGAGCTAGGGTCTGGAACGGATGGTGTCGTCCGGTGGTTCTGAGCGATGGTGTGCATGCTGGCACACCTTCCGGTGAAACTCTCCATAACACCCCATGGGGTGGGTAGGCACTTGAAGAGAAAAGAGGCAGAGCTGCTCTCTGGATCTGCATACGGATGAAGCTGGCACCAAAAAAAAAGTCAATAGAACAAACCAGATTCCAACCAGCTTTCTGTCCCTGAAAGAGAGGAGGCCTTCCTACGGTCTCCAGGGAGCGTGGGAGGCAAGGCATTTTAGAAGAAGGTGGCACACTCCTAGAAAAACAGAAGCCACAGATGAATGCTGGTTGTCGCAAAGGGACCACAAAGGATTCACCATCCTTGACCATAAAGGTGTAGGTGACTGCATTAGAGGGCTGGAGGGACCGGAACATGGAAAGCCCACAAGTGAGGGAACGGTTGCAGTGCAACATCCATTCTCTGTGTCACTGGGTGGAGGACTTGGGTATGACAGAGACCCCACGGTTGCGACAGTTACCGTGCTTCATTGCACTGGTGTTTTGTCCCAACCCTCACGATTTAATAGGTCCACCATCCCCTCGGGCTTCCTGGCCTTGCTTTCCTCAGACTCCCTTCTTCCCGTGGCTCTCTGGATCAGCGGTCCCCAACCTTTTTTTGGGCCACGGACCGGTTTAATGTCAGAAAATATTTTCAGGGACCGGCCTTTAGGGTGGGACGGATAAATGTATCACGTAACCAAGACAGGCGTCAAGAGTGAGTCTTAGATGGATATAACAGAGGGAATCTGGTCATTTTTAAAAAAATAAAACATCGTTCAGACTTAAATATAAATAAAATGGAAATAATGTAAGTGATTTATTCTCTCTGCGGACCGGTACCAAATGGCCCACGGACCGGTACCGGTCCGCAGCCCCGGGGGTTGGGGACCACTGCTCTAGATGACACGGGACAGTGACTGTGATGGCAAGTCCAGAAAAGGAAGGGCGGCCATCTGGAAGTGTGAGCACCAAAGCAGGGTGCCCTCAGTCTCCTGACAGCCCCCCAGGGGTGCCCGCACACTCCCCCCAGCTCTCCTCTCTGCCCCGGAGACAGGAGCCCCAAGGACCAGGAGCGACCCTTGCTCCTCTGAAGGTGGCTGCCCTCAGTGTGACTTGGGGTTTCCACATGCAGAGCCTTTCTTGGCCTGCACCAACTGCGGGAGGGAGAAGAGGAAGGCAGAAAGAAGGCTCACTCTTAGGGGAGCCCCCGGTGGGACACATGGGGGTCTTCTCCTCCCTCGGGCTGCACTAGGGCATGGAGAGGGGAGGGCCGCCCCCCTCTGCCTTTTCAAAACAGACCCCAGATGGTCCCCAAGACTCAGCACGTGAACAAAAAGGACTCTCGGGCCCGTGAAGTGATCGGATCAAGCTCCAGATCAGAAAAGAAAGAAAAAAAGAAATAGGTCTCTTTTAGGAGCTAAAGAGCTGCCTTCTCCTTGAGACAAGGCGTCTCGTCTTTGCCTGGCTCTTCCTAATGACTTGTGTCACCAAGAAGGATTTCTGCCATTAAAAACCGTTTCCAAAACCTAACCATCCTGGGCTCAGACTCACAGATGATTTCTTCTCTGTCAGGGTCAGCGGTGTTGAATGTCACCTGTGAAACTGAACACCCTCACAAATAATCGTGACAGGTTCCAGGCTGCAGGTTAAACGCCCCCTTCCTGGGGTTCCACGTGAGGTCCCTCCTGCCATCTCCTCTCTCTGCTGTCCAAAAAAAAAAAAAAATCCATTTGATTCCCATCTTTGAGAAAAAATGACCCCCAAGTAACTGATCAATACCCATTTTTGCTATTATTTATATGGGGCATGCTCTTTGTCCAGATCGTATATGTCAGAGACTTATAATGACTTCTGCCCAAGTGTTTGTTCATCACACGGATGCGGAGGGTGGGAGGTGGCTGTCAGATAACAGGGGCCCGTTTCCTGTTACGGTTGTGTTTTTGTTAATATTGCGATATTTTCCCCAAAGCTCTCACGGCCGGGTTAATTTTCCACACGTGGCTCTGCTGCCCTCTAGTGTTCAATTTTTCCCGCTGGGCGTTGGCGCAGACACCGGTGGTCCCTTGGTCTGCCGGGTCTTACCTCACTTGAGGTGCCCTGCCTGCTCCCCGAAGGCCCCTCCACAACCCTCTGGGACCCGGTAAGTCACGATAAGTCACGGGGCTGCAAAGAAAGCCTGTTATCCGCATCCTCGGGGCTTGTCACTCTGGTGTCGAAGTGGATGTGCAGGCCCTGATTTATACATCAATTTGAATGCCAGTCATTCAGAGGCATATTAATCCAATGGGGTTAGAGTAGGTGGGGTGCCCCAGGGCAGGCCCAGTGGGCAGCTTGGTGATGCCCTGTCTGCACTGGCCTCAGTGCCTGGCACGCGGCCCCTGGGTTTTTAACCCCATGACCCATCTGGGCATGCACCACGTGCCGCCTGCAGAGTCTGGCTGAGCGGCGCTGCAGGATTCACCGGCACTCGGGAGCGGGAGCCGAGCGGTGGGATGAAGAAAGGCAAGGGGGGGTCTGAGGTGCCGGAAGGGCGGGTGACGTCCCTGCCATCACGTCACGACCGCACTGAGGCTCGGCCAGGGAGGTGGGCGTGTAACTGGCCAGGAGGGAGAGTGGTTTTACTCAAGTGACATCGTCTAAGGAGGGCACAGACTGTGGACAGGATACTTGAGGTAGAATGAGAAATGAGGCACTTGGCACAGATGAGGATGCTCACTCGCCAGAAGTGCGTGCGTGCGTGCGTGCGTGCGTGTGGGCGGGAACATCTTAGGAAGCACGGTCTGGGTCCTGATTGCTAAATGGTCGTTGCTTGGCTTGCCTGATGTTGCCTACTCGAAGTTGATGGCGACGAGAGCGTTGAGGACATCCTTCCCTTCGCAGAGGGGCCGGTATCGGGGCCCTGAGGTGCGGGGTCCCCGACGGGCAATGCCCGTCCTGGAAGAACAGGAAGTGGGAGGAGCTTACAGAATGAAGCAGAGGTCAGAGTAATCACAGGGTGATGATTGATAGTTGCCAGCCATCTCCGTTGTGGCGAGATTGTTGTCGTTATGACTCCCGTCCAGTGATGAGGGCACGGTGGCCCTAAGAAGTCATGTGATCTGCAGGTCACATCTCCCCTGAGGGCCAGCTGGGGGCCCCCCACTCAGGCCTCAACATTGCAACCCCACCCCTGCCGCCCCTGCACCCACAGAGGGGCACACAGACCTGGACACCAGGGCCCCCCACATGCATTCTGATGGGCGAGCCAAGTCACATGTCCACAGTGCTCTCCGCACAACAGCGCAGACCACACGTTATTCTCAAGTGTGCACGGGCTGTGTCCCACAACAGACCATCGGCACAGCCGTGGAAAACAACCACAAAAAAAAAAAAAAAAAAAAAAAAAAAAACTATTCTGTGAGCATTGCAGCTCTTTGTTCATGTACATCCAGAGTTTGAAAGTTCCCCGTTGGCTAGCTTTGTCATCCGCTGAAGGCTTGCCCCCTGTTTTTCTAAAAATGCAGCGTGTCGAACTGCGTGCACTGATCTCTGCATATGGAGGGATGTTCTCATTGGTCAACGATGTGAACGGAGGAGAGAGAAGTGGCGTTAGGATTGGTCAAACACACCTGACAGGGACGTGAGCCGTGCTGTCCGTGACCCACTGGGAAGGGGGAGAAAGCTGACCTCTCCGTTCACAAACGGGAGAGAGTGGAGGTGAGTGGAGGTGCAGGGGCGGGACTGGAAGCTTCTGCGAGCGTCCCAGTGAATGCAGACTTGGGCAGGGCAGGCTTGGGGACCCCAGCCGCAGAGCCTCTATGTCAGCATGCCCGGGAGGCCCCCAAACCCACATTTCTAACAAGCGTTCTAGGCATCACCGACACATGCCAGACTGTTCTTTGAAAACCACTGCATGAAGGGTTGGTTTTGGGTTAAAAAAAACACAAACAAACAAAAAACAAACAACCACCACAACAAAACTGCCTTAAATCTCACGTCTGCCACTTCCTAAACAAGAGACCACGAGAAAAATAAATCCACTCAAAGCATAAGTTTGCTCGTCTGAAAATGCGGGAAATGCCACTTCCTTCATAGACCTGCTGGACAATTCAACCACATGAGCACAACAGCTGATACAGAGTTAATTCTTAGGATTATCATTTTCCTTTTCTCTCATCAGTTTCTGAAGAAGGAGAGAGGAAAAGAAGGTCCAGATGGGAGAAGTCATTCCCATCTGTTCCGGTCTGTATTTTAGGAGAGGCGGACTAGATTTTCACAGGGAAAACGCAACGCGCTCAGCGAACCAGAGTCTCCCACGGTCTCAAGGTGAAGCCGGCAAGAGCCCTGTGGGGAAAACCGCCCGTTCTACAGAGGATGACTTTTAAGATCAACTGGAGAGGCCGCCTCTCACCTGGCTCCTTCCAGAGGCTCGTAGAAGGCCAGCCAGCTTGCCAAGCAGGGGCGGAACTAACTAGATCAAGAGACACTCCGAGTGTTCATGAATAACGCTGTCCCCTCTCACACTAACACAGACCCGGGCGGCGATGCCCTGAATAGCCCTCAGCACGTCCTCACGCTGTGGTCACCGGATCAGGGAGGGCAGGCTCCCTTGTTCCTTCAGCACGGAACAGCGTCATGGAAACGAAAACGTTCGCCTTGCCCTAGTGACCGCAGGGACAGGTCACGGCTGACTTTTCCTGGGACATCCACTGGTAGCCACTCTCCCACGGGATGACATTCGGAAGGGCCAGGGTCCACAGGCTCCTCTAAGAGCTGGAAGCTTCTGGGGAAACCACTGCAGCTCTGAGACCGCGGCGCCCTCACCTGGGAAAGGGAGAGTCAGGGCGGGTGTGCGGGTGACCTGCAAGGTCCCAGGACTCTCCTCTGTTTTCTCACATTCAGCGTTTCCCTGCTTCTCAGTTTATGATAAAATGACACGCGTTTCTGTGTCTCTGTTTAGATTCACTGAGTGTTTTCGGAGAAAGGTATCCCAAAATTGTAATATAAAAAAAAAATGTATATTTTACCAGAATGGGCCACAAAGAAGTGGTCACACCACACACAGAGAACACACACACACACACACACCTTCTCTGAAGTGGCTTTGAAAAACAAATCACTGCATTTGTCTTCATCCCTCAAGTAAACACTGTTTTGATTTTTGATGTTTCCTTCGTGAAGTCAGTGGGCTGTGCCATGGTCACAAAACTGAAAGTAATCAATCCCTTGGCCCCTACACGCCTCAGACTCAGAAGCTGAGAGGGGAGAGACGGTGACGTCATCCACAGAGCTGTAGCAAGTTCTTCTTTCCCACGGGGCCTGCTCCTGCCTGCTCACGTCCGTCTGTCGGGTGAGAAGACGTCACTGGCATGTTGTCCTCAGCCGAGAACACGCAGAGAACAGCCACCTCCCGTTGGAGGGCGGGCAGCCCCGACCCTGTGACTGTGTCATAACAGACGCGCGTCCCCACACCGCCCACTCGCCATTCCGCCGGGTTCATGCCTGAGAGGGGGACCCCAGGGGAGCCACGGCCGGGTCTTCCTCCTCCCCTGTCCTCCAGAGATTCTGTGCACCGACTGACTGCACAGCTCAGCAGGGGCGCGCTCAGCGCCGGGCGCGGGGAGGACCTGGGCTTGCCCGGGACTTCTGACTGAGACACGGACTGCTCCAGAAGTTTCCGGCTTTATTCCTCCACCCGCCAATCAGTTCTGTCCCTCCGTCCATGGCTCACGTCTCGCTGGACTGACCTTCAAGGCAGGCAGCCGATGTGGTTGCCTATATGTTACGGAGGTCAAGACTCGAAAGCTCTTTGAATGTCCGTGTGTCTGAAATGTCACTAATAGAGCCTCATCCGTTGGCTTGTGTGGGCTTCTCGGGGTTTGGGAAGACCCGGTGGGGTGAAGATTGCAGGTGCAATCTAACTGGACCTTTCACTGAGCAAAAACACACCCCAGAGGGCATCCCAAGGTCGAGCATGGATAAGACCACCCTAGCTGGTCACCTGAAAAGCCCTGTTTCTGGCCCTGGCTAGTTGGCTCAGTGGTAGAGTGTCAGCCTGGCCTGTGGAAGTCCTGGGTTCGATTCCCGGCCAGGGCACATAGGAGAAGCGCCCATCTGCTTCTCCACCCTCCCCTCTCCTTCCTCTCTGTCTCTCTCTTCCCCTCCCGCAGCCGAGGCTCCATTGGAGCAAAATGGCCCGGGCGCTGGGGATGGCTCCTTGGCCTCTGCCCCAGGCGCTAGAGTGGCTCTGGTCACAACAGAGTGATGCCCCGGATGGGCAGAGCATCGCCCCCTGGTGGGTGTGCCAGTGGATCCCGGTCGGGCGCATGTGGGAGTCTGTCTAACTACCTCCCCGTTTCCAACTTCAGAAAAAAACAAAAAACAAAACAAAACAAAAAGCCCTGTTTCTGCCGTCCATCACTCTGCTCAGGTCAACACACTGTGTATGGACATCGTGTACGAGAAACTCAGGGTGTGGGGACAAGGGGGAGTCTCACTAACCTAAGGTGGTGCCCCCATCCTTCCCCTTCCTGCTGCTGTGGCCTGAGCAGTCCCATGTGGACCAACGACCCGGGCAGTCCCATGTGGACCAACGGCCCGGGCAGTCCCCATGTGGACCAGCGGCCCGAGCAGTCCCATGTGGACCAGCGGCCCGAGCAGTCCCATGTGGACCAACGGCCCGGGCAGTCCCATGTGGACCAACGACCCGGGCAGTCCCATGTGGACCAACGGCCCGGGCAGTCCCATGTGGACCAACGGCCCGGGCAGTCCCATGTGGACCAACGGCCCGGGCAGTCCCATGTGGACCAATGACCTGGGCAGCCCCATGTGGACCAGCGGCCCGAGCAGTCCCATGTGGACCAATGACCCGGGCAGTCCCCATGTGGACCAGCGGCCCGGGCAGTTCCATGTGGACCAACGGCCCGGGCAGTCCCATGTGGACCAACGGCCCGGGCAGTCCCATGTGGACCAACGGCCCGGGCAGTCCCCATGTGGACCAGCGGCCCGGACAGTCCCATGTGGACCAGCGACCCGGGCAGTCCCCATGTGGACCAGCGGCCCGGGCAGTCCCATGTGGACCAGCGGCCCGGGCAGTCCCATGTGGACCAGCGGCCCGGGCAGTCCCATGTGGACCAACGGCCCGGGCAGTCCCATGTGGACCAACGGCCCGGGCAGTCCCATGTGGACCAACGGCCCGGGCAGTCCCATGTGGACCAGCGGCCCGGGCAGCCCCATGTGGACCAGCGGCCCGGGCAGTCCCATGTGGACCAATGACCCGGGCAGTCCCATGTGGACCAACGGCCCGGGCAGTCCCATGTGGACCAACGGCCCGGGCAGTCCCATGTGGACCAATGACCTGGGCAGCCCCATGTGGACCAATGGCACGGCCCTATAAGAGTGTCAACTTTTTAACTCAGACGATTGCTGTGAGTAGTAATTGAGACCATCTCTGAAAAATACTGATTTGGAATTTGGGGGAAAAACCCTCAGAAAACAAAAAACAAAAAGCTAGATTAGCTCCCTTTCCTCTTTTTCTCTTTATCCTTGCCGCTGAGTTTAAATACATTTTGATTTTTTTTTTACCCCCTGAAAGATTGTCCTTTCTTTCTCATTGATCGAAGTAACATCCTCTAAAATATTTCCCGAAACTGCGTATGCAAAAACTTTCCAATTAGAAAAGCTTTTTTAAAAAAGCCCTCGTTATCATTCTTGGCTAGACTGCTGGACGGTCGATTCTTGGGCTCTCCCCTTGCTCGGCGGAGAGGTGCTGAGTCAGGCCTCACAGGGTGGTGGCCGCTGGTGCCTTCGACGGGGACCCCAAATGCACTGACCCACAAGGAGCTGCTGGAATGGGCAGGGTTCTGAACTGACGCTGTGAGGCGGGGTACGAGGAGGCAGGCTCCCTGCCCGCCCGCCCGTGGGAAGAGAGAAGAGGCCCTGGTTGCACACCTGTCGTGCGTGGACGGTTTGCTCCTGCTGGTGCTGAAGGATGCATGGCCCCGCCCCGGGTCAGGTACGCCACGGCCGGCAGGAAACAGGAAAGAAACGGCACCCTGAGCTCCGGGCTCTTCCGTGGCACCGTCCTACTTCCCGAGCCGCTGCGGCTGATTGGTCCCCTGACACCATGGCCTTGAGGGTCCCAAGGTGGGGGGTGGTGGTCACAGACGGGCTGGGAGGGGGGAGTGTGCCTTCTTGGTGTGGAGCAGAATCACCAGACGCCACGGTTTGGAAGGGTAAACACAGAATGAACTCTCAGATAAGCTGACGTGTGGTCAGAAGCCTTTCTGAGCCTCAGCCAGGTTGCCTATCCTACCACGAGCTTGCAGTTACAGTTCTGGCCCTTTGACTGTCGGAAGTGTCCGCCTCCATTGGGCTGCAGCAGAAGGGACGGTGTTAAGATGCAGTGGGAGGTGCGGCCACTGGCCGGAGCAGCTGTCGCCTGTCCCCAGCCCGGCCCTGGCCTCGCCTGCCCCTCCTGGGACACACCCCACATCAGCCCCGTGCTCTAGCGCCCTTACCCGCTGCCCCCTCTCACGAGGAAGGAGGTGACAAGCTCTCGGACGCCTCATGGAAAAATGACTAAGAAGCAGGGCTATTTTTTTCTCTGCTTGATGGCTGTGCTATTCCTGCCCTGCGTTGCCTTGTCTGTGAATGGAACTAATCACGCCTCCCCGATCCAGAGGCGGGAAGGGTCCCACCTGGTGCTCATGTTTTCCACCTCTTCATCCAGGCTCGGAGCTGCCCGGCCTGCCTTCCTGTCAGCAGGCGGTGCTTTGGGTTAGACCACAAGGATCGATGGACCTGAGGACATTCACTCAGAGGTCTCAGAGGGACAGAGCAGGGCCTGTGTGGAGACGCGCTCGCCACGGAGGGCACAGGGGCCCCTGGGAACCCCAGCGTTGGTTAGTGCGGAGGGCGCTGGGCAGGGTGGTGGGGGAGCTGCAGGCCCTCCAACAGTGGGGCCTGGACAGCCAGCGGGCGGCCTGACCTCTCCTCCCTCCTCTGCACAAGGTCGTGGGCTCGGATTCCACAGTCGAGGTGATGCCGAGAGGGGTCGAGTTTCCGAAAGAAGAAAATGATGACAGGGTGGATCGCGGTGGCCAGGACGGCGGTGTGGCTTCTCTGTCACCCTCCAGGGAGTGGCCCGGGATGACGGCAAGACCATGCTTGGGCTCGCACACACCGGACAGAGGGCACTGCCCAGTGCAGCTGAGACGCAGGCCCCCGTGCCTCAGGTTCTCGGGCACGTGTGTGCCCCGGGTCTCTGTGAGAAGGCGCGCTGGACCCAGCGCCCGTAGATGGCGTTACTGTGTTCAGTCTGGAGAGGGTCTGCTCCTCCTGTGGTCCCTGCATTCACACATTAGTCAGGGGACGGGAGCGTGAGCTGTCCCTTAAGAGAGCCGGTCCTACAGTGACCTCCCCACCTGCAAGGTTGGGGCATTCCGGCCTTTGCAAAGATGTGCGGTTAGCGACTGGAGGTCCCGGTCAGCATAGGGCTCTGTAGCGTTTTCTGAGCTCTCGAGGACACACCAGGCGATGAACTGGTCAGCGCCACCCGGGAGGCAGCCCTGCATCCCGTCTCGGTGAGTGACAGGCAGTTCCTGCAAAACACGGAGCCTCCCTGGACCTAGGAAGGGGCTCTGGGAAAATCAGATGGGTTGGCAGGCCTGCACCTGGGGCCCTCGGAGCCGGGCCTGCTGTGGGGACCAGAACCACCTGCTCCACTACTAAGGGAGGTGTCCTAGCCCAAATCCAGAGGCCTGTGGAGAACCAGGACCAGACACCCACGAGTATGTGCGGGGAAGTCATGTATAAGTGGTTCTTAGACTCGTTCTGATAGGATGGGCATGAACCCACCCCGGGGGCCGATGGGTAGGCCTCCAGCCTTAAACAGATGCAAATGGAGTAATGAGATGCAGTCTCCGAGCCAGGCCTGCCTCTGTCTCCCGCAAGCAACCCCCTCCCCCTGACAGGAGGGCGCTTACATGGGGCGGGGGGGGGGGGTGTAATCTGAAATCTCTGTCCCAGGCTTTGAGTTCGAGTGTCAACGGCAGGGAGAAAAACGTCTGCAAATCTTTGAAAGGAATGTTCATGTCACGCCAGACTATACTTTGGAAAATATTAATCTGAGCCCATTGCCGCCAGAGTCATTTCTAAGGATGCTGTCCCGGGGAACTCGGACCTTTGTCACCCTAGGGAAGGACAGACAGATGGATTCCCCTCTCCTCTCAGTTCTTCCTGTTTGTGAAGCACAGTCACCCCAGAGAGGGGGGCTCGATGTGGGGAGCTCTCAGGTGGGCGGCTGAACGGTGGCATTAAGCCGGCGGCACAAGGTCGGCAATGGGCACGGGGACCGACTTCGGGAGCACCCGGGTCCCCGATCTCGCAGCCCTGAGCAGCGTGAGCGCTGGGGACACAGCCTACGTGACACGCCTCATTTTCTCCAGGCCCCCCAAGTCAGCCACGCGCTTGGGCTCACTGGCTTCCCCTGTCAGGAGAACGTTCCCCCTCGTGACAACTGTGGCCGTGTATGTCCCTGTCTGGTACCAGACACAGGACCCAATTCTCAGAGGAAGACTGAGGGAAAAATACAAACGTGTCCACACGTGGCTGCAGGCCCCCCTACACTCCTACACCGTCTCTGGACTGCTGCTTTTAGCAGAATGCTCTGTGGGGCCGCTTGGGTTTTCTGTGCTGTTTAGAAACAGGGATGGGAGAAGAGGGCAGGGTCAGGCTGAGGAAACAGTCCAGTGTTCGGGTAAAGCAGCTGAGTGGGCGCCATCTTCCATCTGAGCACGGACTGTGGGGGAAGGAACTCGGCCTTGGCCGCTGCTGGGAAGAGGAAGTGTCCTGTCAGGCAGAAGGGACAAGAGGGACATGGGTCTGGGTGCCCGTCACTGGTCTCCACTCGCTGTCAGGGTTCCGCAAAGTCACCTAATTTAATCACCCCGTCTGCATTCCTGGAGCTGTGTCACAGCAGCTGTGTTGGTCCTACCTGTCGGACCCACCTCCTGCGCAAATGTGTGAGTGTAAGAATGCCGCCCCGGAGAGCTCCGTGGAGATGAATCATGTCCACACACGTGGCCGTCGCTGCTACCCTTGGTTTGGCCCAGTGTCATTCACAAAGTGGGCCAGAAGCTGTCCCTTGGTTTGGCCCAGTGTCATTAACAAAGAGGGCCAGAAGCTGCCCCTTGGTTTGGCCCAGTGTCATTCACAAAGAGGGCCGGAAGCTGCCCCTTGGTTTGGCCCAGTGTCATTCACAAAGAGGGCCGGAAGCTGCCCCTTGGTTTGGCCCAGTGTCATAGTGTCATTCACAAAGAGGGCCGGAAGCCGTCCCTTGGTTTGGCCCAGTGTCATTCACAAAGAGGGCCGGAAGCTGACCCTTGGTTTGGCCCAGTGTCATTCACAAAGAGGGCCGGAAGCTGCCCCTTGGTTTGGCCCAGTGTCATAGTGTCATTCACAAAGAGGGCCGGAAGCCGTCCCTTGGTTTGGCCCAGTGTCATTCACAAAGAGGGCCGGAAGCTGTCCCTTGGTTTGGTCCAGTGTCATTAACAAAGAGGGCCGGAAGCTGATCCTTGGTTTGGCCCAGTGTCATTCACAAAGAGGGCCGGAAGCTGCCCCTTGGTTTGGCCCAGTGTCACTCACAAAGAGGGCCGGAAGCTGCCCCTTGGTTTGGCCCAGTGTCACTCACAAAGAGGGCCGGAAGCTGCCCCTTGGTTTGGCCCAGTGTCATAGTGTCATTCACAAAGAGGGCCGGAAGCTGTCCCTTGGTTTGGCCCAGTATCATTCACAAAGAGGGCCGGAAGCTGACCCTTGGTTTGGCCCAGTGTCATTCACAAAGAGGGCCGGAAGCTGCCCCTTGGTTTGGCCCAGTGTCATAGTGTCATTCACAAAGAGGGCCGGAAGCCGTCCCTTGGTTTGGTCCAGTGTCATTCACAAAGAGGGCCGGAAGCTGCCCCTTGGTTTGGCCCAGTGTCATTAACAAAGAGGGCCGGAAGCTGATCCTTGGTTTGGCCCAGTGTCATTCACAAAGAGGGCCGGAAGCTGCCCCTTGGTTTGGCCCAGTGTCACTCACAAAGAGGGCCGGAAGCTGCCCCTTGGTTTGGCCCAGTGTCACTCACAAAGAGGGCCGGAAGCTGCCCCTTGGTTTGGCCCAGTGTCATAGTGTCATTCACAAAGAGGGCCGGAAGCCGTCCCTTGGTTTGGTCCAGTGTCATTCACAAAGAGGGCCGGAAGCTGTCCCTTGGTTTGGCCCAGTGTCATTAACAAAGAGGGCCGGAAGCTGACCCTTGGTTTGGCCCAGTGTCATTCACAAAGAGGGCCGGAAGCTGCCCCTTGGTTTGGCCCAGTGTCACTCACAAAGAGGGCCGGAAGCTGCCCCTTGGTTTGGCCCAGTGTCACTCACAAAGAGGGCCGGAAGCTGCCCCTTGGTTTGGCCCAGTGTCATTCACAAAGAGGGCCGGAAGCTGCCCCTTGGTTTGGCCCAGTGTCACTCACAAAGAGGGCCGGAAGCTGCCCCTTGGTTTGGCCCAGTGTCACTCACAAAGAGGGCCGGAAGCTGTCCCTTGGTTTGGCCCAGTGTCACTCACAAAGAGGGCTGGAAGCTGATCCTTGGTTTAGTCCAGTGTCACTCACAAAGAGGGCTGGAAGCTGACCCTTGGTTTGGTCCAGTGTCATTCACAAAGAGGGCCGGAAGCTGTCCTTTGGTTTGGCCCAGTGTCATTAACAAAGAGGGCCGGAAGCTGTCCCTTGGTTTGGTCTAGTGTCATTCACAAAGAGGGCCGAAGCTGAACCTTTGGTTTGGCCCAGTGTCATTCACAAAGAGGGCCGGAAGCTGTCCCTTGGTTTGGCCCAGTGTCATTCACAAAGAGGGCCGGAAGCTGTCCCTTGGTTGTTGCAAACGTCGCGGTGTGAATTGAGGCAGCCAGTGTGCCTGTTATTATGGTGGCCAAGGACCTAATGGGTGTAGGCATGTTCATCAGTGGGGGAAAGAGTTGTCACCGTCTTAAATGAGAAAACAATCCAATGGGAGGGGTTGCTAAGTACGCCCCCCCCCCCCCGGGAAATCCCTTCATTCCACAGAAGAGGAAATTGTGACGAGGGGTTGTTTCCAAAAACGCACTCGATGAGCCTCTTCTGGGTTCTTACTATGTACTCGGCATGCTGTCCAGTCCTGGACGAAATAGCCACTAGGATTTGTACAGTTCTCCACATCTAAGCTTTGCAACTGGGCACATGATCCGATGTGGCCCCCAGAACAGCCTCGGTCAGGGGCGTGACCACTTCTACGCCAGGAAACGAGGCCCAGAGGGAACAGAGACCTGTCCAAGGACACAGTTCACGGCAGTGGGTTTGCGATGTGGCTAGGATGGTTCTCGAGCTTGTAAACATTATAGAAAAGAAGACTTTGACCAGGGTCTGTGCCTTGTTCCTCAGGTGATGGAATGGTCACTCAAATGGTGTGCAACTCTGTGTGTGTGTGTCTGTGTGTGTTCATTTTTCTGAGGAAACAGCCCACTGTTCCCAAAATGTTAAGCCCTCCTGATATAAAGAATCGCTTAGTTTAGAAATAAAGCTCATGATGAAGTGTGTCTCAACTTCTTAAAAAATGCTTAACTCATGTTGAAAAAAAAAAAAAAATGAAAGCAGCAGAATTTCTGCCAATAACGCATGCCCCCGTTAGTAAGGGAATGGCGGAGGACGCATTGTGGAGAATTACTGCTTTTCTCCTGCGCCCGGAGAGGCTGTGGGTTTAATCCGTCCTGCTGGCCGGGAGAAGAATTTCCTTTATCACGAGTCTAGAGCTTGGTACAGCCCAGCTTTAAATGTCAAAGTGACTGAGTTTCCTCCACTTTTATTACCAGATGGTTCTCCCGCCTGAACACCACGGAGTGTGCGCACAGGCCTGACCATGGAAGGTTTGCTTTCCTCGGTTTGACCAAGGCCACCGAGGAATCCCGGGTCGGCCGTCACCCGTCCCACTGCAGCCTGCCCGCTCTCGGAGGTCAGCTCTGGGTGCCCCTGCCCCTGGGGGGAGTATGGGGGGCCTGGTCAACGCAGGGAAATAACACCCCGACCGTGTCTGCTCAGGCTGGTATAGCAAAGACACTATAAACAGAGCACCCTGAAAACAACAGAAATTTGCCTCACGGTCTTGCAGACTGGAAGTTCAGATCCAGAAGCCGGCCGGCTGGCCGAGCTGGCACCTGCTCAAGGCTGCCTGGTTCAAGGGTGGTGGTCTGCTCACTGCGCCCTCTTAGGGAGCAGGGGGAAGGCAACCCTCAGGGGGGCCGCCCACAAGGGCACTAATCTCATTCACAGAAGCACCACCCGCGTGACCTCCCCACCTCCCCAGGCCCCGCCCCTGTACGCCATCACAGGGAGGGGACAGGCACATTCGGTCCAGAGCCCCCACGGTGGAGGCATGATGCCCCGGAGGACTGACGGACCCACACGGGCGGAGACCCCGGGGGACTGACAGACCCACACGGGCGGAGACCCCGGGGGACTGACGGACCCACACGGGCGGAGACCCCGGGGGACTGACGGACCCACACGGGCGGAGACCCCGGGGGACTGACGGACCCACACGGGCGGAGACCCCGGGGGACTGACGGACCCACACGGGCGGAGACCACCATCAGCGGGGGGTCTGCCGCCTCAGAGCGACAAAGGCACCTGCTCCTTGGCTCTTCCTCTGTGACCCTTGGCCCTCCTCGGGCGTGACGCTTAGTAGGCGGTGCTGTCATCCACGCCTGCGCTCCGTCTTCGTGTTGTCACGCCTCTGCATCTCCACGCCCTGCGCTGGAGCAGCCTGTTCCCGCGGCACACAGGCGAGCGTGGGAGGCTGGGGAGGGAGCAGGACTAAGGGCCAGGCGCTGCAGGGACCACGCTGACCTCACCAGAGCCCCGGGCTCCGACCCCGGGACAGTAAAGAAACTGGCCGCCGCCCTGTACTTCAGGAGACAGCCTCCTCCTGCGAAGAGCCACCTTCCTGAGAAGACTCAGAGAGGACCCAGGGGAGCCCCTGTCAGCCTGTGACAGGACAGACGGCTCAGAAATCCCCATTTTTATCTCGTAAACGCTCCGCTGTCCTCTGTGTCCCCACTGAGCATTCCGGACAGAATGCTTGCCAGCCAGAACCGGCGACCTCTAGCTGGGGCTCTGGAACTGCACCGGCCCCGGCCGCGGGCACGCCCCCCGGGCACTGGGAGAGGGGCAGCCCCGAGGTCACCTCCCCGACCTGGAGGACGGGCATCTCGGCGGCCCCGGTGCAGGCCCTTCCTCTCCACAGGGAGAAGCCCTCTCCGCCTGATCTCCGAGGCCCCTGCAGACGTCAGGGTGGGAGTGGTCTCTCAGGAAGCCCCCCGCGCTGTCCTGGCTGTTTTGTGTGATGTGGATCAGCAGATGGAGTCCTGTCTCAGCAGCCGTTTTATAAAAACTTTTAAAAACCTATTTACTGATTTTAAAGACAGAGGAAGAGAGAGAGAGAGAGACCTGGATCTGTTCCTGTGTGTGCCTGACCAGGGGTCGAACCCTTCACCTCGTCACATTGGAATGACGTTCTTTTTTTTTTTTAATTTATTTATTCATTTTTTAGAGAGGAGAGGGAGAGACAGAGAGAGAGAAGTGGGGGAGGAGCTGGAAGCATCAACTCCCATATGTGCCTTGACCAGGCAAGCCCAGGGTTTCGAACCGGCGACCTCAGCATTTCCAGGTCGACACTTTATCCACTGCGCCACCACAGGTCAGGCTGGAATGACGTTCTAACCAACCAAGCTGTGCACTTTCAGGGGTCATTTCCAGAGTCCCTCGCTGTTTTGCAGCTCCTGGGCTCAGTGATATTCAATCCCCTCTAAGGTCGACAGGAAACCATTTCCCTGAGGAGCTGTGCTGGTCGGTCATCAGATCCAGCCCCCCCCCCCCCCCCCCCCCCCCGTTTGGAAACGCGAGCCTGTGCCCCTGCTCTCGGCAGGACGCTCCTGTGCTGACCTCCCCAGGGCTCCGGCAGAGTCCTCCCTCCCGTTCACCTTCAGAGAGGTGGGCCCCGCTCTCCCCCGCCCTCCTCCGCCCTCCCCCGCTCTCCTCCGCCCACAGACCTTCACGCTGGCCTCCTGGCTTCTCCACCTTGTGCCCAGATGGGAAGCATTTCCCCACAATTCCTCCAACGAGCGTCTCACGAACAACCGACGAACCACGCAGCTCCTCAGAAACTTCCGAGGGAAACTGTTTCTGAGCCCGACGCCCGCCCGCCCGCCCGTCGACGAACGTTTAAATAATTTTTTAGTCCGTTCCAGTCGTGAAACTATAGGGAGACCAAACAGTCTCAACATGTTCTATTGTTTCACAGTGCGTCCTCTTATCGCTTGGCCCGAAAAGCGTCTGTCACTGAAATCTGCCCGGCGGGGGCGGGGACTGGAGGTGGACACGCCACTCCGGGAAAGGACGCAGCGACTCGACCTCGTTGCGTGGGGGCGCCCAGTTTTGCTCGTTGGTAACAATCTGACAATGACCCTGTCATGTCACGAGCAGGACGGCGGACAGGCATCCAGCTCCTGACCCCGGTCAGACCCCAGTTTCCACGCCCATCGGTGGTGAGGGCGTGTTGGTGAAGCTCTGGGCGAGTGCATCAGGCTCACGACCGCCGGCGCGCGCCTGAGCGGCTCCAACAGCACCCAGACCCCTGTCCTGCCTTTTCTAACCACATCCCCCTTTGCATCGGGTGTGGCAAGACCCGCAAACACGGCCATGAGTGTCACGCAGGAAGACGTGTGTGTCCACAGGTCCCTCGACACAAGAGGCCGTGCAGGGTCCCACGGGGAAGGGCCAGCTGGGGCCAGGAGGCAGCCAGCGTGCAGAATACCCAGGCAGGATCCCTGATGGTGGCCGCCCCGGGGAGGAACAGGAGAGGGGAGGTAGGAAGGTCTAGGACTGACAAGTCTGCATCATTTCAGGGGGCTCAGGGACAGAGGGGGCTGTCTCTTTTGTCTGGCCCCTGGCCCCGGGGCGCTGGGGGCAGGTGGATTGTCCCCAGGGGTGAGAGTCTGAGGAAGAAGGTGGCCTGGGTGTGTGGGCTGGACTTGGCTTCCTAGCAGTCGCAGGGGAGGGGCTTGCTCAGGGAAGATGTCTGCTGTCCCCAGGATCAGCGAGCCCTGAGGGGGACAGCCTCCTCAGCATCAGGACGGCCCCCAGATGTCCAGACGTCACACAGCACAGAAAATAAAAACCCCGCGTTCAAACACATCCGTTCCTTGCTCTGTTCTGCAACTCCTCGCAATCACGAGGCTACCATACTCTTATAGGATTTTCTCCTTCAAAAAATTGTATATAAGCAAAACCACGCAGCATCTAATCTTTTGGAATTGGCATTGTTTTTTTTTTCCACCCGCGTTTTCCTGGGGATTCACCCAAGTTGTGTGTGTCTGCAGTGCATTTCTCTTCCCCCGAGGACGATGCCATGGTAACCCGCGCACCTCGGTTTGCTGAGCCGTGAACCTGTTACAGGACACCTGGGCTGTGTCCAGTGTTTGGCCATGGCGAATTAAGTGTCTGTGGACATTCATGTAAGTGCTCTGGTGTCAGTCTATTTTTCATCTGTCTTGGTCTCACATCCCCATGTCAATCCTCCTGAGATCGACCAATCGGCTTAATGGAATTTCTGTCAGACATCCCAGCGAAGGCAGGCAGGCCTGCCCCGAGTATCAGATGCAGCCGTAATTGTTGTGTGAATGGTCATGTGTGTTCTGGAAGTTCACAAGAGAACCAGCCGGGATCAAGACCCCTACTTCTGCCTTATCTGCTGATCCGGGTTTTTGTTTTTGTTTTCTGACGCTGCAAGAAACCTTCTTTTGTTAGTTTGTTTCTGTTTAGAGACTTTCCTCTATCCAGCGTCTGCGGGAG
The DNA here is from genome assembly GCF_036850765.1 of Saccopteryx bilineata. Lineage (NCBI taxonomy): Eukaryota > Metazoa > Chordata > Mammalia > Chiroptera > Emballonuridae > Saccopteryx > Saccopteryx bilineata. Next base: position 3,126,736 of record NC_089495.1, read on the forward strand.
TGTTGATGGTGACGAATCGTTTGTCTTCCCTGATAGGAGAATGCTTTTATTCCCCTTGCCTCCCAGCTGATCGCTTCATCAGATACGGAGTTCGCCCTGGACGGTTCTTTCCTCTCAGCCCCTGGGAAATCGTGTGCCACTTGGTTTTTGGCTTCCGTGGTTTCAGATAAGAGATCTGCTGTCCCTCAAGCGGCCGCTCCTCGTAGGCGATGCATCACCCCTCCGGCTGCTGTCAGGACTCCGCGAAGGCTGTAGTGTTCGGAGTTGAGTTACAATGTGTCTCTCCGCATTGCTTTTCGGGGACGGGTGCATCCTGTTTGAGGTGTCCTCAGCTTCTTGCATCTGTAGGTTTTCACTTTTGCCAAATTCCGGAAGGTTTCACCCATTCATTCCTATAATACCTTTCAGCACTACCCTCTCGGCTCCTCCTGAGACGTCAAAGAAACACATGCTGGATATTTTGTGGTCGTCCCAGAGATCCCCGAGGCTCCGTTCCCTCTCTCCAGTCTAATCCTTCCCTGTTTTGTGCAGAGGGGGAGAACGTCCCCCGTTCTCGAGTTGCCTGACGTCATCTCGGTCACGGCCTCTCTCCCGCGCGGTCCGTCTGCGCAGCTTTTTATATCTGTGATTGTGCGTTTCGTGTTTATATTTCTATCTTGGGCTCTTGTATACCTTCCATCTCTTTGCTGAGATTTTTCTATTCCCCTCCCACTCATTTCAAGACTTGGAAACGGAGGGCAGATTAGCAAGAGCGGGAACGAGTCCTCGGCTCGCGGAGGACGCTCAGAGAGGCGGCTGGAGCCGCAGAGAGAGGACAGGTGGGGGGGTAGGGGGTGGGGGGTGGGGGGGGTGGGGGGGTGGGGGGTGGAGCCTCCGCAAGGGGGACGGACTTCCAGCGCGGACGGAGACAACGGGTGGAGAAAAGCAGTGATAAGGCTGACGCTTAGCCAGAAACACCAACATCTCCTTCTCGGTTTTTATTTCTTACATAACAAATTATGCTTCACGGAACCCAACGCGACTGGGTGTCGGCCGCCCTACACCCCTGCACGCGACACGGTCCCTCATGGAGCTCCGGAGTGTGAGACGCGGCGGGTCACTGAGAGGGCTTGGGTCCTGTCCCCGCGTGCGCTCACACGTCCACGGCTCGGGAGCCTGCGCTTCCCCTTCTCACACCGAACAACCACCCGCAGTACACGGGGTGGTGGCGAGAATGAAGGGACCAGTGAAAAGCATTAACAAGGTTTTAAAAAGTCTCCGGTGGGTTTTTGTGCTCACTGGCCCACGGGAGGGTTGGAAGGGGGCTTCTGCTCCTCACTTCGGGCCCGTTTGCTCTGCCGGCCGGAGGCGGGACCGAGTCCTTTCTTCCCCCCTTTTGCCCCACAACCGGATTAGTGACCGTTACGCGAATCACGCTGCTCGCAGGCTTAGTCTGGAGGGAGTTGCCGTCCTCGTGGTCACGAAACCTTTACTGCAGCAGGAGGAATGCCAGCTGTTTCTCGGGTGCGTACCGAGCGTCAGGAACTGTCTGCACCCCCCGTCTCACGTGAGCCCCGCGGCGATCCTGTGGGGTACACCCTGTTGTTCTTCTGTGTGTGCCTGACGCTCAGCCTCCAACGTAAATCTGAGGAAGCCAAAGGCTAAGCCAGGGACGGTCTGACACACAGCCGACGGCAAAGCCCAGCGTGGGAGCGTCCACCGGTCTCGTTCTGGGGCTCACACACGCTCTCGCTTGGACCCCCTGCTGACGGAAACACTCGACGTCCATCTTCATTCGGAAGAAGACGAGCCAGAGAAGAGACTTCGAGGTACTCAGAGGGTACTAAAGATCGAAAGTTATACATGAGAATTTTCACAGCTGAAAAAAATCATCGTCATCATCATCATCATCTGAATGATAGAACTGTTTTACTCTTTACAGTTTTCAATAATAATAATAATAATAATCTGAACCATAGAACTGTTTTACTCTTTACAATGTCCCCATCAACTGTGAACTGAAGTTGAAGCTGTTTCGATGGCGACAGCTTCACTACCTCCCGGGTTTGACTCCGCGTGGAGTGACAGGACTCACCGTACCCACCGAGGACAGCCCCCCAGTCCCATCAGCCTCGGGTTTGACTCCTCGTGGAGTGACAGGACTCACCATACCCACTGAGGACAGCCCCCCAGTCCCATCAGCCTCGGGTTTGACTCCCCGTGGAGTGACAGGACTCAATATCCACTGAGGACAGCCCCCCAGTCCCATCAGCCTCGGGTTTGACTCCACGTGGAGTGACAGGACTCACCATACCCACTGAGGACAGCCCCCCAGTCCCATCAGCCTCGGGTTTGACTCCACGTGGAGTGACAGGACTCACCATACCCACTGAGGACAGCCCCCCAGTCCCATCAGCCCCAGATGTGACTCCGCGTGGAGTGACAGGAGTCACCATACCCACCGAGGACAGCCCCCCAGTCCCATCAGCCTCGGGTTTAACTCCCCGTGGAGTGACAGGACTCAATATCCACTGAGGACAGCCCCCCAGTCCCATCAGCCTCGGGTTTGACTCCCCGTGGAGTGACAGGACTCAATATCCACTGAGGACAGCCCCCCAGTCCCATCAGCCTCGGGTTTGACTCCTCATGGAGTGACAGGACTCACCGTACCCACTGAGGACAGCCCCCAGTCCCATCAGCCTCGGGTTTGACTCCTTGTGGAGTGACAGGAGTCACCATACCCACTGAGGACAGCCCCCCAGTTCCATCAGCCTCGGGTGTGACTCCTCGTGGAGTGACAGGAGTCACCATACCCACTGAGGACAGACCCCAGTCCCATCAGCCTCGGGTTTGACTCCTCGTGGAGTGACAGGACTCACCATACCCACTGAGGACAGCCCCCCAGTCCCATCAGCCCCAGATGTGACTCCGTGTGGAGTGACAGGAGTCACCATACCCACCGAGGACAGCCCCCCAGTCCCATCATCCTCGTGTTTGACTCCTCGTGGAGTGACAGGAGTCACCATACCCACCGAGGACAGCCCCCCAGTCCCATCAGCCTCGGGTGTGACTCCTCGTGGAGTGACAGGAGTCACCATGCCCACTGAGGACAGCCCCCCAGTCCCATCAGCCTCGGGTCTGACTCCTCGTGGAGTGACAGGACTCACCATACCCACTGAGGACAGCCCCCCAGTCCCATCAGCCCCAGATGTGACTCCGTGTGGAGTGACAGGAGTCACCATACCCACCGAGGACAGCCCCCCAGTCCCATCATCCTCGTGTTTGACTCCTCGTGGAGTGACAGGAGTCACCATACCCACTGAGGACAGCCCCCCAGTCCCATCAGCCTCGGGTTTGACTCTGCATGGAGTGACAGGAGTCACGATACCCACCGAGGACAGCCCCCCAGTCCCATCAGCCTCGGGTTTGACTCCTCGTGGAGTGACAGGAGTCACCATACCCACTGAGGACAGCCCCCCAGTCCCATCAGCCTCGGGTTTGACTCTGTGCGGAGTGACAGGAGTCACGATACCCACCGAGGACAGCCCCCCAGTCCCATCAGCCTCGGGTTTGACTCCGCGTGGAGTGACAGGAGTCACCATCCCCACTGAGGACAGCCCCCCAGTCCCATCAGCCTCGGGTTTGACTCCGCGTGGAGTGACAGGAATCACCATTCCCACTGAGGACAGCCCCCCAGTCCCATCAGCCTCGGGCAGGAGAACCCCAGAGTTCCGTGTCCCCTGGGTGAACTCAGATCTCACTTCCCTGCGAGTCCTCAGTGGCGTCAGGGTCCCTCACAGGCATGAAGCGCGGTGTGCTGTTTAAGGTTCCTCCTGGGCTGGAGAGGGGTGTATGTGGCCCATGCATCTCTCTTCCCTTCTCACGGGATGCTCACAGGAAGTCACGTCGTGATCTCGGCTGCCCTCATGCACCGGGTTACCCAGCGCCAGGCTTTCCTCCACTCAGGGGCTTTCGTTCCGGGGTTTTCCAGGCAGGAGTCAATATTTCATCCCGATATGCCACTTGAAGTTACTTATCGATACTGTGTGCGTGTCATCTGTTAACTTGCCGATATTTTATTCACAGGTCGTTTCCCGTGTGCACCCATTGGACTGAGTATTTATCCACATAAAGTGAGAGGCTTGGCCACTGTCCGCCCTGAGCCCACTAGAGTCCCTCTGTGGACGTGCAGTTTAGAAAGGGGGGTGTGGGTGTGGGCGGGCGGGCAGAGGGGACGGGCTCTCTCCCGTCGAACCGAGAGAGGGAGGAGGGAGTGTGAACACTCCTCGGCTCCACGCCTGCGTGGGGGCAGCCGAACGTGGAACACAGTGGAAGGGATTTTGAGGCGATGGCAGCCCTAGTAGAAGACAAACAGGAGGGGGAGCAAGGTGTTCAGGAAGGGGGGGCATGCAGAAAGCCCATTCCCCTCTCCCCCTTAGCACAGAATTCGTTTTGCAAAGTGAACAAGAAATGATACGAGCTCTTGAAGCTGGCCTTGAAGCTCAGGTCATCTTCACAGGGTCATGGGTGGTCCCACCATGAGGGGGTATCTCTCGTGCCCCCCAGAAACAGTCTGTTCTGCTACAATGTATTGTTTCTTTGATTCAAACGAGCTCAAACCTATATAGGAACATAGTTTTGGCTTGTCCTGGTCCTGTAGGTTCAAATACAACTTTCCCTGCCGTGTTAATATCAGTTTGAAGGTCGGGTTCTATCAGGATTAAAGACAAAAAACATCAGCAGTCTACACAGATCTTAAGGAAAACCCACAAAGTCTTGCAGAAATGTCCACATCCGTGCAAGAACTCGGCGAGGTCGTCACCGTTCCCAGTTTGTTAGCTACGCGGGGAGCCGTGAGGCGGATAAATGAGCCGCTAAGAAATGGCTCCTTGTGTTAAAATCTTAACTGAGAGAGGTCACCCCCCGTTACGGTTCCCATTTTGATGAAATGGCCTCAATTAGAAGTAGAAGTGGCCGCAGCCACTGGGAGCATGTGGCGGGCTGCAGCAACGCCGATGGGGAAAGCGTCACCTTACTCTCATTCTCGTTTTCACCGGGGCTCTGATCACGGAGTTGCCGTGGGTTCCGGGGAGGAGTTCGTCACCGACCACCTTTTCCTGGCAACCCTGTCTGTGGCTTTCGGCATAGGACGCGTTACAGAATGCACAGACGGTGTCAGAGCAGGAGTAGCTTACGTGATCTCACACTGTTCTAACTACTATTCCTGTTTATGGAATAAGATGCCCCCACTTAGCAGAGGTTACGTTGACGTCGTTTACACACCCCAGATTCTGAGTTAAAACCGTGGGCGCCCAGGGATGTCGCCAGGTGCTGTGCCGGGTGAATTTGCCTTCAGAGACAAGGTCAGGTGCGGGACCAGTGAATGGGCTCTCTCAGAGTCACAGAGCACAGCTGGTGAGTGACAGGAGCCGGGTGGGGGGACGCAGTGCGTGCCTGAGGTTTCGGGGGGCCTCTCGTTTCGTGGTCGGGTGCCAAGCGTGTAAGAGCTTTCACATCAGCACACAGAAACACCCTCCCCCCATCGCCGGCCCAGGCGCTACCGATGAAAGGGAGATGGGCTTATCTTTAACAGTAGCTTATTTTTCAAACCAATATTCATCTCTAGTTCATTCCTGCTTTGCTGAATTTTAAAAGTGACCTGTGTCTAAGTAACAATCTATCATGACCCCAACGCCCAGGGCCCTCACTCGTCATGCTACGTGATCTAAAGGGATACAGATGCGTCCCTCTGACAGAGCTAGGTGACAACATGACAGACCATGGGAAGACAGAGGCAGTGAGGCCTGGGGCTATGGAATGAAAACAATCGTTTGCGCCCTCACCCAACGCCCCAGGTTTCTGTCGGAGCCCCCACCCCCAGTGTGGCTGCATTTGGAGGTGGAGTCTCCAAGGAGTCATTAAGGTTACTTAAGGTGAAATGAGGTTCCAAGGCTGGGGCCCTGACCTCAGAGGATTAGTGGCCTCATAAAACAGGACTTTGCTCACTCTGCACACGCTCAGAGGAAAGACCATGTCTACTGGCCAAGAAGAGACTCCTTACCAGCAACTAAAACGGGACCTTGATCTTGGACTTCCAGCCTCCAGAACTGTGAGAAAATAAGTCTTCGTTGTTTTAAGCCCCAGGCTGTGGTATTTTTTCATAATGGACCAGGCTTATAATACCTATGGGGTCAGAGTAGCCACGTAGCCTGTGGTTACGGAGGGGTTATACAACTCTATTCTTTTATTCTGGTGCTAAGATCAACCTTCCTTGTAAATACTCTAAGCGCAGGGCACTTGAATGATCAACATGCTGCCACAAATTCAGAAGCAGAAACGCACAATCACTTACAACATAAACACTACGCTCCTTTATCATCGTGCATTGCAAGATTTTCTCCACCTAAGACTGTCTTTTGAAATTAGCCCTTTAATGTGTATAATTCAGAAATCCATCTTGGACCACCTACACATCCAAGTGCTGTGCTGTTTCCAGATGAAAATGCTGCCATGGAAACACGTGTGTGGTCACCAGGAGAAGTCCACCGCTGTGCAGTACAGGGGACGTGGACTTACCTTTCCTGAGTGACAGGTAATAGTATCTAGCTCCTCGCTCCGAATGGGAACCGTTAGCGCTGTGTGAGTGCAGAAGGTGTGAGCAGCAGGTACTCGTTGTTCATTACCTCAGTTTTGTTTACTGACGGCTACCTTTCTGAAGGGAGATGTATCTGGGCATATATATATGGCGCCTGAGCTCTCGGCATGAAAACGCTCATGTAATATAACACTGGTTTAATGCAGGTTTCTCAAAGGTGAACTCTCCGCTGGCTTCAGCATCGACAGCACGGAACAGAACAAAATGCAAAGATTCCACTTGGAAAGGATCTTACTGCCTCTGAAGTACTTAGATTCAGAGACTCGGGAAGACGTATAGGCAGAATTCTTGACTAGTTATGGCAAAGTGCCTGGAAACCCACCTCCACAAGCAAGCCGTCCACCTCGCCTGCTTGTCCGCGCACGCCCTGTGCGACGGACCCCACCTCCACGGCGCATGCGGCCGGTTCCTCCTGCTCTTGTTCCAGCAAGCTCAGAACCCTGCTGGTCTGCACCGTGACTTCCCGAAGTCGTGGCCCCGGGAGCTCTCTGTACGGGCAGATGCCTGTGCCTGTCCTACGAGTCGCCGTCTTAATCCTTACACAGCCAGATCTTGAACGGCAGAAAAGGAGCCTTACGCTGAGCCCCCAGGAGCCTCTGAGCAGAGGATGGAGTTGCCCCCGGAGAAACCTGGGGGTCCCCGCCCTGCTCACACGCGGTTTGCTTCCTGTTACCCGCAGGACAGGACGGGCGTTTAGTCACCAGCCCAGCCCCGTGCCGAGATGTTCCCTCGCTCGGAACCTCCGGAAACCGGCAGAAGTCTGAGGAGCACTTCTGTCAGGTGACTGCCCTCTCCAGGCACAGGCTCTGAGAGAGGCTCAGGATAATACTCTAATGTCCTTAAGAAGGAGCGATCCCCTCGGCGTCTTACGTCTTTTCCTTATGATTGCATCTGACAGATGGAAGCTTGGATATCGGGCGATGTCTCTACCCCAGCTCAGCGATTTCTCAAAATACATTCTTCCTTACCCTTCGTGTGACCTTTACATGGGACTGGGCAGGGTGGACGCTCAGCTTTAATAAAATGCTGATGAGAAGAGTTGTGAAGACAAACATTCTTCATGACATAAAGGGCACTCCCGTAGATGACAAAAATGACTGAATAAAATACTGGGGTCTGTGTGGGAGAGCATGTGTCTGTGTATGCATACATATACGGTCTACTGGAAAGTTCTGTCTGTTTTTGGAATAAAACAAAATACAAATTTTTCTTACCATCAATAAACTTTATTAAATAATATAATTGCCAATATTATTAATGATTCCTCACCAGCGTGAGGGCAATTTGTATATCCCATTTTTTAAAAAAGTTTTATCTTTTGATGCGAAAAATTGAACCAGTGCTTGTTTGATATCTTCTTCATTTTTAAATTCTTTGCCCTTCAAAAAATTTTGTAAGGACAAACACAAGTGATAGTTGGAGGGTGCTAAGTCCGGGGAATATGGTGGATGTGACAGAATTTCCCAGCCTAGTTCTGCAATTTTTTGACGAGTCCCCAAAGCAGCATGTGGCCTGGCATTATCATGATGCAGTATGATGTTCTTCCTGTTGAACATCGCCGGCCTCTTTTATTGGACTGCTGTCTTTAAATTGTCTAGTTGCTGACAATACTTCTCCGAATTGAACTTTTCATTCGGTTTTATTTATTTATTTATTTATTTATTATTATTATTATTATTTTTTGTATTTTTCTGAAGCTGGAAACGGGGAGAGACAGTCAGACTCCTGCATGCGCCCGACCAGGATCCACCAGGCATGCCCACCAGGGGGCAACGCTCTGCCCACCAGGGGGCGATGCTCTGCCCCTCCGGGGGGGGGGGGTTGCTCTGCCGCGACCAGAGCCACTCTAGCGCCTGGGGCAGAGGCCAAGGAGCCATCCCCAGCGCCCGGGCCATCTTTGCTCCAATGGAGCCTTGGCTGCGGGAGGGGAAGAGAGAGACAGAGAGGAAGGGGGGGTGGAGAAGCAAATGGACACTTCTCCTATATGCCCTGGCCGGGAATCGAACCCAGGTCCCCCGCACACCAGGCCGATGCTCTACTGCTGAGCCAACCGGCCAGGGCCTTCGTTCGGTTTTAAAAGCTCATAATGTATTGGTTCTCGAATGTCCCACCATATACACAACATTCTCTTATTCAGAGTCAAATTTGGTTTAGAGGTGGAAGGGCTAGGTTTCCCAGGTTCACAATATGCCCTTTTCCTTACGATGTTTTGGTAGGTAATCCACTTTTCATCCCCAGTTATCATCCAGTTCAAGAAGGGCTTGATTTTGTTCTGAGCAAGCAGAGATGTGCATATGACGACTCGATCACCCAAATTCTTCTGACTTAATCCATGTGGCACCCATCTTGAATATTTCCACACCAATCCTATCTTCCAAATATGGTCTGAAATGGTTTGCTGAGCTGAATTAAGCCTTTCTGCGATCTCCGATGTTGTCAGAAAAGGATCTTGCTCCAACATGGTCTTAACAACATCGTCATCCATCAAAGATGGTCGCCCAGAACGTGGCTTATCAGAAAGGTCAAAATCACTCGTTTCGAATTTTTTTTTTTTCTTTATCATTTTTCTGAAGCTGGAAACGGGGAGAGACAGTCAGACAGACTCCCGCATGCGCCCGACCGGGATCCACCCGGCACGCCCACCAGGGGCGATGCTCTGCCCACCAGGGGGCGATGCTCTGCCCATCCTGGGCGTCGCCATATTGCGAACAGAGCCACTCTAGTGCCTGAGGCAGAGGCCACAGAGCCATCCCCAGCGCCCGGGCCATCTTTGCTCCAATGGAGCCTTGGCTGTGGGAGGGGAAGAGAGAGACAGAGAGGAAAGCGCGGCGGAGGGGTGGAAAAGCAAATGGGCGCTTCTCCTATGTGCCCTGGCCGGGAATCGAACCTGGGTCCTCCGCACGCTAGGCCGACGCTCTACCGCTGAGCCAACCGGCCAGGGCCCGTTTCAAATTTTTTGAACCCTCTTCTGCATGTCCTATCAGAAACTGTACCTTCACCAAACACTTTCAATAAGTTTCTACATGCTTCTGTAGCATTTCTTCCTTGTTGAAATTCGTAAAAATTACAGTGGCATAAATGAACTTTATCAGTAGCCATGGGTACACTATGGCTTCACACGTAAGACTAACGTGAATCAACTTTGTTTTAGTTAATTTGCTACATCAGTATGTATACATTAAGTGATAAAAATAGAGAGGCACACATGTGCCAAATAAACATGTGCTTACGTGTCAAAACTTGTGATAGAAACAGACAGAGCTTTCCGGTAGACTTGATATATATTCAAATCCAAGTCTACCGAACTTGCAGAAAGCTAGGGCTGGAAGGAACTGACACAGTGAGACCATGCTTGGTCTTGTTTTTGTTTTTATTTTCTGTATATTAAAATAAACCATGTTAACATAGATGTTTACTAGACGGTGCAAATAACACGGCAGGACCAAGTGTGCAGCCGCCTGGACAGTGCAAATAACACGGCAGGACCAAGGACAGTGTGCGGCCACCTGGACAGTGCAAATAACACGGCAGGACCAAGGGAAGTGTGCGGCCACCTGGACGGTGCAAATAACACGGCAGGACCAAGGACAGTGTGCAGCCACCTGGACGGTGCAAATAACACGGCAGGACCAAGGGAAGTGTGCGGCCACCTGGACGGTGCAAATAACACGGCAGGACCAAGGACAGTGTGCGGCTGCCTGAACAGTGCAAATAACACGGCAGGACCAAGGACAGTGTGCAGCCGCCTGGACAGTGCAAATAACACGGCAGGACCAAGGACAGTGTGCAGCCACCTGGACAGTGCAAATAACACGGCAGGACCAAGGGAAGTGTGCGGCCACCTGGACGGTGCAAATAACACGGCAGGACCAAGGGAAGTGTGCAGCCGCCTGGACAGTGCAAATAACACGGCAGGACCAAGGGAAGTGTGCGGCCACCTGGACGGTGCAAATAACACGGCAGGACCAAGGACAGTGTGCAGCCACCTGGACGGTGCAAATAACACGGCAGGACCAAGGGAAGTGTGCGGCCGCCTGGACGGTGCAAATAACACGGCAGGACCAAGGGGAGTGTGCGGCCACCTGGACGGTGCAAATAACACGGCAGGACCAAGGGAAGTGTGCGGCCACCTGGACGGTGCAAATAACACGGCAGGACCAAGGGAAGTGTGCGGCCACCTGGACGGTGCAAATAACACGGCAGGACCAAGGGAAGTGTGCGGCCACCTGGACAGTGCAAATAACACGGCAGGACCAAGGACAGTGTGCGGCTGCCTGGACGGTGCAAATAACACGGCAGGACCAAGGACAGTGTGCAGCCACCTGGACAGTGCAAATAACACGGCAGGACCAAGGACAGTGTGCGGCCACCTGGACAGTGCAAATAACACGGCAGGACCAAGGACAGTGTGCAGCCACCTGGACAGTGCAAATAACACGGCAGGACCAAGGACAGTGTGCAGCCGCCTGGACGGTGCAAATAACACGGCAGGACCAAGGGAAGTGTGCGGCCACCTGGACGGTGCAAATAACACGGCAGGACCAAGGGAAGTGTGCGGCCACCTGGACGGTGCAAATAACACGGCAGGACCAAGGACAGTGTGCAGCCACCTGGACGGTGCAAATAACACGGCAGGACCAAGGGAAGTGTGCGGCCACCTGGACGGTGCAAATAACACGGCAGGACCAAGGACAGTGTGCAGCCACCTGGACGGTGCAAATAACACGGCAGGACCAAGGGAAGTGTGCGGCCACCTGGACGGTGCAAATAACACGGCAGGACCAAGGGGAGTGTGCGGCTGCCTGGACGGTGCAAATAACACGGCAGGACCAAGGACAGTGTGCAGCCACCTGGACAGTGCAAATAACACGGCAGGACCAAGGGAAGTGTGCAGCCACCTGGACGGTGCAAATAACACAGCAGGACCAAGGGAAGTGTGCGGCCACCTGGACGGTGCAAATAACACAGCAGGACCAAGGGAAGTGTGCGGCCGCCTGGACGGTGCAAATAACACGGCAGGACCAAGGGAAGTGTGCGGCCGCCTGGACGGTGCAAATAACACGGCAGGACCAAGGGAAGTGTGCGGCCGCCTGGACGGTGCAAATAACACGGCAGGACCAAGGGAAGTGTGCGGCCGCCTGGACGGTGCAAATAACACGGCAGGACCAAGGGGAGTGTGCGGCTGCCTGGACGGTGCAAATAACACGGCAGGACCAAGGAAAGTGTGCGGCTGCCTGGATGGTGCAAATAACACAGCAGGACCAAGGGAAGTGTGCGGCCACCTGGACAGTGCAAATAACACGGCAGGACCAAGGGAAGTGTGCGGCCGCCTGGACGGTGCAAATAACACGGCAGGACCAAGGACAGTGTGCAGCCGCCTGGATGGTGCAAATAACACGGCAGGACCAAGGGGAGTGTGCGGCCACCTGGACGGTGCAAATAACACGGCAGGACCAAGGGGAGTGTGCGGCCGCCTGGGGCCACAGACACCACGTAGTAAGACGCAGAGAGGACACCGAGGTCCGGGGGAAGGTCCTCAGGGGGCCAGGGCCCTTCTAAGCACCTCTGCGTGCTGGGTGGGGGGCATTTAGGGAGACGCCTGGGGACCATCAATGCACAAAGAGCAGAGGGAGCGTTATCTGGCTGTCACTGTTTGCTCTTCTTTGCCTTTGGCTCCAGCAGTGGAATGAAACCTTTGTCTTACACTAGGTTGAACAGAAGGTCAGCTTTCCGCCATCAAGAAGAGAAAAGCCTACCGTGCTCCCACAGAATAAGATTCTAACATCCAGCTCAAAAACAACCACCAGACCTCACGAGGCACCCAATCCAACGAGACAACGTGGCGTCCTGGCGAAGGAAGAAGAAATGGACCCAAAACATCCTCATCCTTGAAGAGGACCAGATAGTGCAGGCACTAGACAAAGACTCGAACTCTTTTTAAATAGTTTCCACAACTTTTAAGAAAACCATCGGCCAACAGCGAAAGGAAACCAGAAAAAACCACCACGATGGATGACCACCACGGAACGCCAATCAAGAGGTGGAAGTCATGAACTGTCACCGAACAGAAGTTCCAGAGCTGCAAAGGGGACAATGTAACTGGAATGGAAGGACCAGGGGTGAGAACGGTGCTCCAGCAGATTCGCTGAGGAAGGAGGAGGGGCCAGGGGACGTAGAGGCAGAGCCACGGGCATCACCGAGACGCAGGAAGACGAGAGACAGGAGGCCTAGGAAACCCGAGGTCACCCGCGCGGAGGCTGGCACGCACATGACGGTCCCGGAGGGAGCAGGGACAGGCAGAGGCTGGGACGCCCTTTGCAACCCCAATGAACACAACTTTCCAAACCTGAGGACAGGACGGCCATGGACTTACATGTCCAAGGCGCTCGGCCAGCTCCAGGCGGGGAGACCTCAGCAGAGCTCGGCACCAGGACGCGTGAGGGTCAGCCCTCTGAAAGGCCAGGGACAGAGGCGGGGACCTCGAGTACTGTCGTCTCCCACCGACTGTGCAGCGGACCTGGGGGGCTTTGAGATTTACGACGATACCTCGTCACCGTCCCTGAGGGAACCCGATTTGATTCCGATGACCATCACGAAGACACGGGCATGCGGCTGGTATTCCTGGTCTGGCCTCAGCCAGGTGCTCTGCCCACCACAGGGGAAGCCGAATCTTGGCCGCCTCAGGCTCACTGGGGTTAGCTGGTGATTATGGGGGTACGGGGGGGGGTGTCCCCTTCCTCCGTGGTTCACCCTTGACGCATGAGATGGACCCTCCTGTCCCGAACACCCCTACACGGCGAATCCACCCTTTACCTTTATTTTCACACGATCGTCTGTCTTTTCCAGTTGGGAAGCAGCCATCAGACCAAAACTAAGGATCAGTCAAACGTACCTTAAAAAGAAAAAAAAAAAGCTGTGTTTGGGACTTCTGGGTTCTGGCCTGAAACGCCAGGAACTTGCCAAGTCATTGTCCCCGTCATTACAATCAGAGGAAAGCTGAACAAACCCTCCCTCCTGCGTCTCAGGGCCAGCCCCCCCCCAACCCCGCCCCCGCCAGGACACCTGGAGACGCAGAGCAGTGGGCGGAGGAACCCTGGGTGGGGAGCCCGGCTCCAGCCGCAGCTCCTGGGGAACACTGACCAGCAACCGGCTCACTGCTGGAGACTTAACATGGGTTAGATGGAGACTAAGGGCTCTGAGCCCCAAGCTTGCCGGGATGGGCGACCCGGAGCCCCTGAAATATTCTGGGGTGAAGGTCAGAGAAAAACCGTCCCAGGCTTCCAGCGGGGGCCGGGGAAGGGGTCGCTCTGAAGGGGACCCGGCGGGTCCTGTTAGCATTGGCCTGGGCGTCCCCAGCACGGGAAAAGCTAGTGAACTCACCTGGGTCCTTCCAGCGCCTGACCAGCCGGGGGAAGGGACTCGGCACCTCCCGGCCTCTCCCTGTCTGAGGTGACCCAGGGGAGGGCTGAGTCGCTCTGGGGAAGGGCACAGCCCAGGGACAGGGCTGACAGAACAGGTGCTTCTCGGAGGTCCCCTGTCTCCTGCAGCCACGGCCACCAGTGTGTCTGCTTCTCCAGGCAGAGCCTTCGGCCGGGGGCCAGTGCCCTCTCCCTGGCTGACCTGCAGGCCCCGTCCTCTCCTCCAGGCCCCGGGGCCAGCGTCCTCTCCCTGGCTGACCTGCAGGCCCCATCCTCTCCTCCAGGCCCCGGGGCCAGCGTCCTCTCCCTGGCTGACCTGCAGGCCCCATCCTCTCCTCCAGGCCCCGGGGCCAGCGTCCTCTCCCTGGCTGACCTGCAGGCCCCGTCCTCTCCTCCAGGCCCCGGGGCCAGCGTCCTCTCCCTGGCTGACCTGCAGGCCCCGTCCTCTCCTCCAGGCCCCAGGCTGCCCCGACGCTGGCTCTGTGGGCTCAGACTATTTTGAGGGGTGGCAGCATGTTTTGTCCTCCTCAGAGGACATATGAGGGAAGGGGACTGAGGCCAGGTGCGGCTCCTTGTCCGTGTGGGCAGAGGGGGTTGTGGACGTACCCGCAGGGCAGACGGCCGAGGCGAGCTTTCCTGCGAGCCCAGGGCTTCCTCCAGGGCTGTCCTGGGGCCACTGAGAGATGCCTCCTTAAATGCAGGGTGAGCCAGGCAGCTCCCTCCGCAGGCCCCTGGGCAGTGTGGGGGCCCGAGGCCAGGCAGGGCCACCTGGGATTTGGGCGGACAGTAGAGAAACTGCAGAGCTGGAAAGCATTGGGCCGTTCCATTTAATGAAGTCTCACAATGGCTGACAGACTCACAGACAAGGGAACCAGCTCTCAGACAAACAGTCAGCAAGCACGGCCTCCACCGTGGCGGGTGGGCAGGCAACCCGCCATCCGCGACCCCCCATCTCTCTCGAGCACACGCACCGACCGCCTTACATAGGCCGTGCACACGTGACGCTGCCACGCACCCACACTGATCAGGCAAAGTGCTTGCAGCCGGTAACCCCGCCCGCCAGCCGAACACGGCCGCCCCACACCCTGCTCTATGCAGAGCCTGTGGCCGTGACGGTCGTGGGTGGAGGACGGGGGCTTATCCCACAGCCCAGGACTGGGCCAGTCTCTCTGTGTGTCTGCTTGTTCTGACTTATCTGCCGATAGCCGTGGCTAGGGCTGACGGGTCTCCTCTGAGCCCCTGTCCGGTTTTAGCCCGACCCCGGTCTGCGCGAGGGTGCAGACAGTGCGCAGCTCATAGCTTCCGTGTGGGATGTTTACAAATCATGCTCGGTGAGATACCTCATGACCATGGACATTAAAGAACAACCCCCTCAGTATTTAGTATTCCAGAAATCGGTGAGGCTCAGAGCAACACCCCCAGATCAAGGGACTGGTCTCTTCATATTTTGGCACATCTTTCCCCTCATCACATGGTGGGGCCCGCGGAAATCACGGAGGCTTCAAGGCTGTGGTGTCAGGACTTAGAAACGATCTGTTAGAGTAATTTCTCTTCTCCTCACACCCCAGCCATTCGGGGGCGGTCCCCCTCACACTCTGGAAGATCAACACGAGTTTCTCCCAGGGTCCCTCCACAAAGCAAAGGTCCCTGTTTCACCACAGATCCCCTTCCAGACCCTGGTCCTCATTTCTAAGAAAGTCAGGTTTCGTTCAGGCTGAGGCGGGACGATTTGGACACTTAGTCCCCGTAGCGTTGCTTCTGGTGCCCATTTCACAACATTCACAGTATGAGGACACACACATCACAGCGGTGGGAAGTCGTGGCTTAGCCAATAGTTTCACTGAACAAAGAGGTTCTTTTTCTCTTTTCCTATTTAAAATTTTTTTCTTTTTTTTTTACAGTTTGGAAGAAAGAGAATGAAGCAAAAAACAAAAACAGAAAAACAAAAATGGTTGTCTTCCATTAAAAAACACAACCCTGTGTCTTCTTTGACCTTATTCCTCCAGCACGGTGGTCTCGTGGGTCAGGCTTGGCTGTGAGCTGCCCAGTTGTCCCCTGGCTGGACCCCCGCTCACGCCCTTGGTTCCCTCGTGATCCGTCAGCCACCAGTTCAACTTTCATGAATAGAGAGCAGTGTAAAGGTCAGCGGGGCTATAATCTTTATTCATCCATTCAACAAATATTTATTGAAAAGTTATTGAAATTACTTCAGGAAATAGCTGAGGATAAAATAAAAATTCTTTATGTTTATGGAATGATATAAAACGGGACAGACAATAAAAAGTAAATAAATAGGTATGTAAGTTACGGTAGCAATAAATGCTACAGAGAAAAAAATTTATATATATATATTTTTTTTAAAGAAAGACAAGAGTGCTTTTTTTCAGGTAGGCTTTCCAAAGATTTCTCTAGAAAAGACAATATTTGAACAGGAAGAAAAACATTTTGAAGAATGAAGGCATATTAACATTCCGGGGCAAGCATTCCAGGGTGAGGGCTGAGGTAGGTCAAAAGGCCATGTGGGAGCAGCCATGGAGTGTGTGAGGGACGCAAGGACCTCCCGTGACTGGAATGGGGGGACATGGGCAGGAGGGACGCCAGCTGAGGTCATGGACAGTCGGGGGCAGGATGGGGGGCCTGTCAGGTCTCAGGAAGGACAGACAGTGTCTGCATTTGTCAGCTGCAGGGGACCTAGGTCAACCTCAAGACCAAGAGCTTAGCAACAGGGCTTCAGAGTGCAGAGAACCCTCACCCACCCACCTACCCATCCATCCATCCATCCATCCATCCACCCACCCATCCATCCATCATCCATTCATCCATCATCCATCCATCATCCATCGATCCATCCATCCACCATCCATCCATCCATCCATCCATCCATCATCCATCCATCCACCATCCATCCCTCCTCCATCCATCATCCATCCACCATCCCTCCTCCATCCATCATCCATCCATCCATCCATCCATCATCTGTCCTCCACCCATCCACCCACCCATCCATCCATCCATCCATCCATTCATCCATCCATCATCCATCCATCCACCATCCATCCATCCATTTATCATCCATCCATCCACCATCCCTCCTCCACCCACCCATCCATCCATCATCCATCCATCCATCCATCCATCCATCCACCATCCCTCCTCCATCCATCCATCCATCATCCATCCATCCATCCATCCATCCATCCATCCACCATCCCTCCTCCACCCACCCATCCATCCATCATCCATCCATCCATCCATCCATCCATCCATCCATCCATCCAACATCCCTCCTCCATCCTTCCATCCACCATCCATCCAATGCTGGGTCACCTGAAACCCAAATGTGACTGCACAGAGTCAGGGAGGGAGCCGTGGGGAGTCACCCCATTGGCCAGGGTGCTGCAGGGGTTGGTTCTTACTCTGCGCACGCCAAACGCTGGAAAGGTGAATGGACAGGGCCAGGGACACAAACAGCTGGCCAGAGAACTGGTTAGAGAAACAACCCCACCCTTTCCATCCCCATAGGAACCACCGGCTTGAGCGGGAAGGCCTGGGGTCCGTGGGACAGGCATCTACCCTCCTCCCAGGTCATGACAAACTTCCTTCTGCACCAGCAGCTGTCTCACAGGGTTGGACCTCATGGTGGCAGGCAGCCGAGCCCCCTGGTTGGGTTACACGAGAAGGACACTGGTCCGATAGCCACTCCACAGGGTCCACTCGACCGTGTCTGAAGGTTTCCTCTCTTTGGGGTGATGGGACTCCATCAGGCAGGAGAGGATGGGAGCACCCGGTAGCTGCAGAGAGGGTCCACAAGGGGACATCTCTCGGGCTTGGGGGGTTGACTCTGTCATCCAGGACCATGAGAACTCTGACGAGAGGTCCACCCCCACCCAGAAAGTACCACGGGGCCACGGGGCAAGAGCTCTCTGAGCGGGGGGGGGGGGCGGCAGCCAGAGCCGCAGTCACGAGAGAGCTGTGTGGAGGAGGACACCGGGTCAGTCCACAGGTCTCAGCCCTCCCATCTGCAGAACGGAGGTGACCGCTCTCCCTCAGAGGGAGGCTGAGACGGTGACAAAACCATAGTGAAGGACACCGCTGTGTGTGACGGGAACACAGAGGAAGACACAGACAGACAGAAGCACGCTTCTGGAGGGGTGAGCTCACGAGCCCCCGCGGCCTGGCACTTGGTGGCTTCAGGGCCCTGGCTCAGCTGAAGGGGCCCCAGCTTGACCTCCAAATGCCCTTCTTATCATTGGTGGGGCGCTGGCTCACTGTACCTTCATGACAAGTTATCGCTGAGATAAATAGTAGATGTCTGGTGGACCACTGGAATTTCTAGGACGAGATTTAGGAAAGAGAGGGGCATTGAAGATGTAAACCTTGTAAGTTGTCGCTTTCTAGAATAGATAATACACCGGCCATCCAGTGGGGACACTGGTCTCCTGAGCCTTGTGAGCCACTCTGGAAAGATGGTCGAGCCCCAGAGGAGGTCCCGGGAACCTCCAGTTAGTAGCGGCCGGTCGGGAGCCCAGGTGACGACGCAGAGTTGGGACTGGCATCGGAAGTCGGGCGTGGGACAGAGCTGTCCACCTGTGGGACCTGGTGCTGCCTCTCCACCAACAGTGTCACCACGGAGCCGAGTGTGAGCCATTCAGGTGACGTCCAGGGACCTGACCATTGATGTGGGGAACCCTCCACCCAGAAAAACAGCCTCTGTCATCAGACCCAGAATTTAGGATGCAGTTGCATGAACGAAATGTTCGCTGTTGAAGAGAGGTAGGCGGGCCAGTTTGAAGGAAATGGGAAACAGGAACCCTGACGTTTTCCTGTTTTCTTGATTAAACAAGGAGCGGCCATCAGGCGTTGGCAGTGAGAAGAGAGGCAGCAGGGTGGTAGCTCTTTCTGGGAGAAGCTGCCCGGGAAAGCAGAGAGGTTGATAGGGAGGGTCCGTGCCCACTCTCGAGTCCTCAGTAGGAGAGCAGTCAGCACAGCTGTGTATTTTTTTTTTTTTCTAATCATTTTCAGGTATTTTGCAGAATTGGCAAAATTAGGTTTCCCGTAGGGATTGTGGAGACCAGGAAGGCCACAGCACTGTGGTGGTCTCTGTGACAGACTGGGCGGGGGGTGGCCGGGCGGGGCGTCAGGGAAGACAGAGCGGGTGGGGGAGTGCGGCTCAGGGAGCTGCGGAGCCTGGGTGAGACAGACAGGCTGGGCGGGGGGCGGCCGGGCGGGGCGTCAGGGAAGACAGAGCGGGTGGGGGAGTGCGGCTCAGGGAGCTGCGGAGCCTGGGTGAGACAGACAGACCGTCTGTGCAGCCCCTAGCTCCACCAGCAAGGACCGCAGCCCTGCCGATCAACAAAGGATCCCGATCGCTCCGTGAGGGAGCCCGGTGACGTGGTGGGAAGGGACCGCACCCAGCACGGGCGTCCATGGTGACCCCTTTCTGCCTGTGGTTCAAAGGAAAGTGTGTTTACAGGGAGGGGTGTGAACCTGTCTGCAAGTGGGAGTGAGACTGAGGAGGGGACCCAGCTCACGTTGGTCACATGGGTGGGTGTGCGTAGCGGGGACAGGAAAAGACAGACACCCTGCAGGAGGGCAAGGGATTAGCAGCGTCCTCGTGGGAAAAGGGATTTTAGAGCCAAGGAGGAAAGGAGTGTGGAGTGTGGTGGACAAGGAGGTTGGACTCTGGGGGGCAGGGCCATGACCTCAAGCACCCTGTGTCATCACAAAGCTTAGAGTTTGTCCCACACACGCTGGTGACTCGTGGGGGACAGTGGGCTGGTGCAGTCGGTAGCCGGATCGGATGTGAGCATCATTGTGTGTGTGTGTGTGTGCACACGTGTGTGTGTGTGTGTGTGTGAGAGAGAGAGAGAAGGGGTCCCGGGGGGCCATGATTAGAGTATGTGTGTGTGCACGTGTGTGCATGTGTGTGAGAGGGGGTCCCGGGGGCCATGATTAGAGTGTGTGTGTGTGCACGTGTGTGCATGTGTGTGAGGGGGGACCTGAGGGGTCATGATTAGGGTGTGTGTGTTTGCACGTGTGCGCACGTGTGTGAGAGGGCCCCGGGGGGTCATGATTAGGGCCTGGCCAAGTAGAAACAGGACTGGGCAGTAGCTCTGGGGGAGATGAGGCCATGAACCAGGACAGGGTGACAGGGTGGAACTGAGGAAGGACTAAGTGCAGAACGGAAGACACAACGGGGGGGGCAGGATGAGGCGGTCAGCGGAGGGGGGGGAAGAAGGAGGCGGTCAGCAGAAGGGGGAGGGGGGCAGAAGGAGGCGGTCAGAGGAGGGGGAAGGGGGCAGGAGGAGGCGGTCAGAGGAGGGGGAGGGGGGCAGAAGGAGGCGGTCAGCGGAGGGGGAGGGGGGCAGAGGAGGGGGAGGGAGGCAGGAAGAGGCGGTCAGAGGAGGGGGGTGGGGGGCAGGAGGAGGCGGTCAGAGGAGGGGGGTGGGGGGCAGGAGGAGGCGGTCAGTGGAGGGGGAGGGAGGCTGGAGGAGGCGGTCAGAGGAGGGGGGTGGGGGGCAGGAGGAGGCGGTCAGTGGCGGGGGAGGGAGGCAGGAGGAGGCGGTCAGAGGAGGGGGGTGGGGGGCAGGAGGAGGCGGTCAGTGGCGGGGGAGGGAGGCAGGAGGAGGCGGTCAGAGGAGGGGGGTGGGGGGCAGGAGGAGGCGGTCAGTGGAGGGGGAGGGGGGCAGGAGGAGGCGGTCAGCGGAGGGTGGAGGGGCGGGGCAGGAGGAGGCGGTCAGCGGAGGGGGAGGGGGGCAGGAGGAGGCGGTCAGCGGAGGGTGGAGGGGCGGGGCAGGAGGAGGCGGTCAGCGGAGGGGGAGGGGGGCAGGAGGAGGCGGTCAGTGGAGGGGGAGGGGGGCAGGAGGAGGCGGTCAGCGGAGGGGGAGGGGGGCAGGAGGAGGCGGTCAGTGGAGGGGGAGGGGGGCAGGAGGAGGCGGTCAGCGGAGGGGGAGGGGGGCAGGAGGAGGCGGTCAGCGGAGGGGGAGGGGGGCAGGAGGAGGCGGTCATCGGAGGGTGGAGGGGCGGGGCAGGAGGAGGCGGTCAGCGGAGGGGGAGGGGGGCAGGAGGAGGCGGTCATCGGAGGGGGAGGGGGGCAGGAGGAGGCGGTCAGCGGAGGGGGAGGGGGGCAGGAGGAGGCGGTCAGTGGAGGGGGAGGGGGGCAGGAGGAGGCGGTCATCGGAGGGTGGAGGGGCGGGGCAGGAGGAGGCGGTCAGCGGAGGGGGAGGGGGGCAGGAGGAGGCGGTCAGCGGAGGGTGGAGGGGCGGGGCAGGAGGAGGCGGTCAGCGGAGGGGGAGGGGGGCAGGAGGAGGCGGTCAGCGGAGGGTGGAGGGGCGGGGCAGGAGGAGGTGGTCAGCGGAGGGTGGAGGGGCGGGGCAGGGGGGAAGGACACTTGGGAAGACCAGAGGAAGAGAACCCAGGAGACACCGAGGACTCCGGTTTACAGCCCGAGTGGGAAGGGGGACACATTCACGACTCATAACGGGCCCTGAGCCCTAACTGGACGCACCGGCCGAGGAAGGACGGCGGTCGCACCCAAGGCGCACGGGCACCACGAGGTTAGAGTCCCCCCACGAGTGGACACCTGGAGGACCTGCTCTGAATTGCAACTCTTTAAACCTGCTTTCTACCCCTCCCCCCGTTATTTTTCACGTGAGAGAGAAGGGGGCGGGACGGAAACGTGAAGCGAAGGGAAGCAGAGCCGGAGGGAGGGAACGTGCTCTCTAAGACGCGTGAGCACGGGGACAGGCACATCCCGGGCTCGTTCCGGAAACTTCCTCTGTCCGGATGCCTGGAAACCCGGGCCCTGTGAACCGGGGACGGTGCACCTCACTGCGGGCGCCTCCGACAGCCAGAAGACCTCAAGCTAAGTCAGAATCCTGGAATGAAAATAGCTAAAGTATTTACATCTAAAAATAAGGCTCCACACTCCCAAGTTTTTAAGCGCTCTCTCTTAATGTATATATTTTGCACCTTTGTGCCGTGCTAATAATGGGCAGGTTCATGTCAATTTAATCCCAACGACTTTTCATTGCAAATGCATACGAATGCAAAATACTCCTGCAAAGCCTAGAAAATTAAAAAAAAAAAAAAAAGATGAAGTATTTGGGGTATTATGGTCAAAACGTAAAATAGAAATTTAATCAAGTGGAATATTTTAATATCATAATGCCAAATTGTTCGGAAACCATTGGGTTGGCTGTGAGGTAGGTGCTATCCACGTTATTATTAGCATAACCCTTATATTTCAGGGCACCTCTGTTTGACACGTAACCACTTACATAACCCAAATTAGAAAACCTTTACTGTCAGCTCATCTTCCTTCAAATACCCATGACATAAGCATGAGATCCTGTTAAGAAGGGTTTGTCCACTTGGAGTAGCACCAGCGGGTGACGGAGGAGAGGCAGTCCCGAGGGAGGGTCGTGAATGACGGAGTTCCCTCTAAGAACACCGTCCTCCGCGCCAAGCACGTTGCAGAGGGCACAGAGACGGTGGGCAGTGCCCTCATTCAACTCAACGCGCTACCTTGACAAGCTGTTCAAGATGAACGGGAATTCTGTGGAAGAGCAAACATTAGGTGTGGTTTGCCACGGCCAGGCAAGGTGCCAGGCGGATGCTTGAGGAAGCGGTTCCTGTCCAAACACCCCTCCCCTCCCCTGGTCCAAGGCTCAGAATCGGGGTGCGGGGACGCTACGAGGTTGATTCCCAACTCAGTGCGAAGTCGGGAGGGTCTGATCAATCAAGAAGAGAGACATCACTAAGAGAGCCCAGTGCCACTTAGGGTGAAATAAGCCTCCCGGGAGACGGTGCCCGGCCCGGGGATGGTGTTAGCTCCTCCGCTAGCCTGTAAGAGTGTCCACAGAGGGTAGTAGCCCCTGCCACCCTTCCGCACTCAGAATCGGTGGGGCCTCAGTGCGGTCAGGTATGCGAGTGGACCCAGTGAGCTGGACAGGGTCTGAGAGAGGGGGGTGTTGGTTTCTTTTCTATTGCTGTATGTTAATGTTATGCGCACAGCAGGGGTTCTTTCCCTAAAAGGGGGAGGTGAAATCCAGTTAAAACGAGCCAATAAGACCTTTTCTTTTTAAAGAACAAAACACCATACAAAGGCAGGCTCGGGAGAGAGATATATATTTTATTTGCATCTGGGGATTTTTACCCTCAAATCGTATGAAAGGGTGTTTGTTGACTGCACCTGGTGGGGGACAGTGGAGGCTGTAAAAGGGCGGGGCATCTGAGATTCAAAAGAGGGTTTTGATTTCCAGGAGAAGTTCTTCTGTTCCTTTTGGTCTCGACCCTTAACTTAGCCGAGAGTGTTTTGTTTTGTTCTTTGTTTTTTCCAGGTAAAGGTAAGACAACATCACGATAACCTGGGCAGTGTGGGGACCACGGAGACAAAATCCTAGGACATGGCACTGGCTTGTGAGTTGAAAAGAGACAGTCGTTACCGTTACCGTAACCTTCTATAAAGCTCGTTGCCCTGAAAGGTTTATGGAATAACCATCATAGTCTGGAATGTTCTTTTTTTCCCTCTCATTCTGTTTCATAAACGTATTAAAGATCTTTTAGGTAAGGATAATAAATTCTGATCTGTCCAAATTTAGCAAACTAAAATAAAAATGAATGTGAATGACTTTTCTTTGATTTGGGTGTTTTATGTGGATATGGGGGACGACGCTCTAGGACTCAGTAGGATCAAAACGAGTCATCATGCCTTGGACATCATCAGATGCACCTCAGCCCCCCCCCCCCCCGAGCCCATGGCCCCAGATGTTGGAGCCCGGCTTTCACTCCCCGTCGTTTACCATCGCTTCTGAGGTCAGACCCACTCCGCTCGTTCAGCCGCACACCGCTGAGCCAGTGTAGGAAGAGATCTGAGTGAATGTGGAAAACACAGGAGAGATGCTCACTTCTCAGGTGCAGTGAGTTCTCCAAGTCCCGACATCTGCTGCGTCCCCTTCCCTCGGTCACTGTGGCTAATCCGGCAAAGCATCGTGGGAGTGGCGGAATCCAGGGATTGGACTCTCCCACCCGCCTGACTCCATCGCTCTCCAGGTAGTGCCAGATGGTCACTGACGCACCCGTCACTGAGCCTGTGTGTGTAGGACCCTCCAATTCTCCAGTTTGGGGGGGAGGGGTCTTCGATCTCCATGTTCTATCCTTTTCTCCTTTGAAGCTCTTCTTTTTTGGCTTTTAAAAAATTAATATTTTATTTATTTGTTTGTTTATTTTAAGTGAAAGCAGGGAAGATAGTGAGACAGACTCCCATATGTGCCCCAACCGGTATCTACCTGGCAACTCCCGTCTTGGGCTAATGCTTGAGTACCCAGCTATTTTTAGTGCCTGAGGTTGATGTACTTGGACCAACTGAGCTATACATAGTGCCTGGGGTCATGCTCAAACCAACAGAGCCATTGGCTGTGGGAGGGAACTAGGGAGAGAAGTAAGAGAGGGAGGGTGGAGAAGCAGATGTGTGTCCCAAATCGAATCCAGGACATCCATATGCAGGGCTGATACTCTATCCACAGAGTCAGCTGACCAGGGCCAAAATTGAGTATTTTATTAACTTAGTTTTATTAATCCGTACAAAATATTTTATATTATAAGTTTTCTCTTCAGACTTGCTTTTCTTGTTTGTTTCATTTTTTAAAATAATTTTTATTTTTCAATTACAATCGACATGGAGGAGAGCCAGCAGGATGGAGAGAAACAGATCATGCTGTTACCTGTCAGCGCCTTTGAAAATGATCCAAAAGTTCACGAATTGCGACGGTGATTGATCCCTCCGTCGCAAATTTAAAAGATGAGTCAGAAGGAGGAACTACGTGACCGGAAATGGGAATGCAACTCGAATATTCGGCCTGATGGATACGAGACGACGTATGGCTGGTTGCTCGTCAAGATTCTGAACTCTTCCTAAAGATAGGGTTTTCCCTATTTTCCTGTCCTGGATTTTCCTGTCTATGAGACCCTAGATCAGCTTTTCCCTCACGGATAAGCAGAGACACGAAGGACCTTCTCTGGAGCCCGTCCAGCCCCCGTCGGTGCGTGGGCAAGCACAGGGCGTGAACACGGGCGCACACGACCATCCCGACCCCGAGGTCCCGGGCAGCGCGGCCAGGTTCACGGGAGAGAAGCCGCGGGCCCGACCTACAGCCGTCACTCGGTCGTCTCAATAGTCTGAGGTCACTTCGGACCCAGGGACGTGAATATTTCATCTTCCCAGAATATCCGAAAAGATAAATTTCTGTGTTAACCTCATGTGTTGTACAAATAGTTGCTTTCAAAATGCCCGTGCTCTGAGGGACACAGACCACTCCGTGGAATGTGCAGCCCACAGTCTCCGTTCAAACTCCACCGGCTGCCGGGGGCCCCAGGGGTGCCCAGTCCCTCCTTCAGCTGGGCTGTCCTGCTGTGGGCTACTCCGTAGAGTGTTTCTCCCACTGTTTTTTTTAAATAGCATATTTTAATAGAATGCATGCTGGGGCTCTAAAATATGCTCAGTAATCTTATGGTCCAGGTGATGCCCTTTTCTGAGAGTTGGGGCGCCCTGGCACAGTGTTAAGAAATTCAAATGAAACATTTAATTTTTTTACTCATATGCACCCCAATTCGCGGACACACACACACACACACACGCACACACGCACACACATGCACACACACGCACACAATTTGTTGGCTTTGGCTTTATTTCCTACTGATACCGTGTCAAAGTCCTGTCATCAAGTTCTGCCTGACTGTTTTTAACGTCCGCACGAAACTTCCTCTTATGCTGTCTCATGGTGAATGCTTTTTGAATCCATTTTATTCTGGATGGGCATTCACTTTGCTTTCATCTTCTGAGAATTATAAACTGTGCTCTAATGACACCCTTGTTTACATCTCTTGAAATTTTCTTTTTAAGTATATACATAATTTAAATTCCGAATGCTGGAAATGCTCATCAAAGTTTAAAGTACATTGAAATGTAGATATCTAATTGGCAATTGTCCTCCAAAATGTTTCTGCCAATTCACCTTCTTGCCTCAAGGGCCTGGGGCGTGGTGTTTTCCCAGCATTCCCCACGAATGTCTAAGAGGTTGGTAGTTACTCATTGCCTGAAGATGTGTGGTCTGCCCAAGGTTAGCACCTTTCCATGAGTGTATTGGGCATTGGTCTGTCCTCTCTGAGAAATATCCAGTCTCAATGACTCACGTTTCTGTCTGGATGCCTCTTTTATTTTTCTATTTTGCATAGATTGTTGTCATTAAAAGGAATTAACTGTCATGCACATCATGCAATTCACATCTCTGATGAGTTTTCCTCAGGAGAAATTCTAGCAATACTATCAATCTGAAAATTTTTGAGTATTGTTGAAGTCTTTAGAATAATTAGAATAATTCATGATTGATAGCCCGTACTAAATGGACTTTAGGTTGTATTACTATTAATAGAACTTTCATCCAAAGAATGTATATATTTATCACACACACACATATATATTTTTACTTTCTTAAATATTTACTATGTTTCAATTGTTACATTGATTTTTTTATCTACTTGAATTTACATGTCAGGGTTATTACTGTGAGCAAATAATCACGATTTCTTGATGAATTCTCCTATCCTCATGGATGCAAATCTTAGAGTAATCTAAATCCCTGCACTTGGGCTTGCTTCTGAGTAGAGATCCCATGGATGTCTATAAAGTAACAAACAGTGAAACATCGGGAGTTGCAAAGAAGCATTCCTGCTTAACACGAGTCAGTCTACTAAGATTAACTTAAACTAATGTTAAATTTTGCCAAAGGCGTTTTTATTTGCATCTGTTAAATCAGTGGTCCCCAACCCCCAGGCCATGGACTGGTACCAGTCCGTGGGCCATTTGGTACCGGTCCTCAGAGAAAGAATAAATAACTTACATTATTTATGTTTTATTTATATTTAAGTCTGAACGATGTTTTATTTTTAAAAAATGACCAGATTCCCTCTGTTACATCCATCTAAGACTCACTCTTGACGCTTGTCTTGGTCATGTGATACATTTATCCATCCCACCCTAAAAGCCGGTCTGTGAAAATATTTTTTGACATTAAACCGGTCCGTGGCCCAAAAAAGGTTGGGAACCACTGTGTTAAATAACCATACATTGACAACTCTTTGTCTAATTAATATGGTATAATGTAGTTATATTAACACATCTGGAGACAGAAATGTTAGTTCCTTTAAATAATTTGTTTAAATTTAAAATGTCATTATATAATTTTAACTAGTTGTCTCTATCCCAAATCACTCTTGTATTCTTTTTTTTTTACATAATTATTTGATATCTGTATACATTGCAATATGATCGCCACAGTAAGTCAAGTTAAATCTGTCTCCACACACAGTTCAAGTTATTTCTCTTCTGATGAGAACTTTGAAGATCTGCTCTCCTAGCAGCTCTCAAACATGCGATACAGCAGGGGTCCCCAAACTACAGCCCGCGGGCCACATGCGGCCCCCTGAGGCCATTTATCCGGCCCCCACCGCACTTCCGGAAGGGGCATCTCTTTCATTGGTGGTCAGTGAGAGGAGCATAGTTCCCATTGAAATACTGGTCAGTTTGTTGATTTAAATTTACTTGTTCTTTATTTTAAATGTTATATTTGTTCCCGTTTTGTTTTTTTACTTTAAAATAAGATATGTGCAGTGTGCATAGGGATTTGTTCATAGTTTTTTTTTATAGTCCAGCCCTCCAATGGTCTGAGGGACAGTGAACTGGCCCCCTGTGTAAAAAGTTTGGGGACCCCTGTGATACAGCGTTGTCATCTATGGTCACCACACTGTCCATCACAGCTCCAGGCCTTCTTCATTTTATAGCTGGAATTAGTACCTTTTCATTCTCTTCATGCATTCTGCCCTTCTATTCTTTTTTTTTTTTAATTTTTTATTTATTTACTTTTTTAGATTTTATTTATTCATTTTTATTAGAGAGAGAGGGGAGAGAGAGAGAGAGAGAGAGAGAGAACAGGGGAAGGAGCAGGAAGCATGATCCCATATGTGCCTTGACCAGGCAAGCCCAGGTTTTTGAACCGGCGACCTCAGCATTCCAGGTCGACGCTTTATCCACTGCGCCACCACAGGTCAGGCCTGCCCTTCTATTCTTGACCTGAACGAAGATCATCGATAACAATCGTTGTACGTGTATTATTTTGTTGAACACTCCTAAATTGTCTTGATTGATTGTTTTACCTTTTTTTTTTTTTTTTGCAGGTATGTTTGTGTGTAAAATTTCCTTTGTTGGTCTATGTTAGACAGGGTTTAGTCTGCATCCTAAACATTCGTAAGAGGGTTGTCTCCTTTGTGGGTGTTCCCTAACAAATTATGGGTGCCTGCTGGAACCGGGGGTCATATGAACGGAACTCAGCTGAATTATCTGCTCCCTAACTCAGCTTTCTGTCTACGCGATGCTGTGGATGAGGAGAGCGCAGGGAGGCAGGTCGGTCCTACCGCTGTGTTCTGTCGCTCTCTGTCCTCCCCAGGTCTGCCTCACCGCACGTTAGCGTCACTTGGGCACACACGTTGGCGACAGAGGTGCTCCGTGTCACGTCAGGCATGCCGGACCGCCTGTTGAGGTCCCCGGATGTGTTCCCCACACGTCCCCCTGGCTCTTGTGACCCCGGGGGCCGACCTGTAAGGAAGACGGGTCTGGGCTCTTTCTTTTTGCCCTCTGTTGCTCATTTGATTTTGGTGAAAAATCAGAGAGAGAGAGAGAAGAGGATGCGGGTTTGCTCACTGAGAAAGTCTGTGGGCAAAATAACTGTTGAGAAAAAAATGAGTGGCAAACATTTAACATTAAAGCTGCCGAAAATGGCAAAAAAAAAAAAAAAGAAAAGAAAAGGAAAAAGTTTGCCATAAATTAAAGGAAAATCTTGGAAATTAGACTTCCTCAGGGGGCTTTCCAAGGTCACACTACAGTCCTGGGACTCTAGAAAGTATTGAATAATATGCCCAGGCAAGCCAGACGCACTCCCAGGAAGAGTCTGCAACGGAGTTCACGCTTCCTGTTCGGCTGAGCCCGAGTCCCTGCACGAGCTGTAGATACAGGCTAACCCTGTTCACCTCCGGAGCATAGGCCAGCGAACACACAGAGCATCAGGGCAAAGAGTCCGTGACTGACAGGTGCCCCGGCCGTCCAGTCACCTCACTGCCACCTAGTCCCCCAAGCAGAGATCAGAGATGTCATACGGGATACAACACAGACCTTATAAAACAAGACCAGCAAGGGCCTGAACAAAGAGCGGCAACAACGCTGACTTCACACACGTGGAACGTTGCCACATGATACTGTTACAATGTCCACTTGTCGACAAAAATTATCAGCCACACACACAGAAACAAGAATGTTGGCTCATGCACAGGAAAAAAAAAAAAAAAAAGAAAGAAAGAAAAAGAAAGAAGAGTTGATAGAAACTGTTCTTGACAGAGCCAAGATGTTAGATTTATTAAACAAAGACATTAAATCAGCTTATTTAAATAAGCTTCATAAACTAAAGGACCCACTCTCCAAACGGCTGAGACAGAAGACAGCATGGGGAGGTAGAAATAAAGACATAACGCCGTTCAAAAGAAATCACACAGAAAGTGTGGAGCGGGAAGCATAGTGCCTACAATTCAGTGTTCGTCAGGGGCCTCAAGAGCACATCTGATGCGGAAACTGGACGAACCGCTGACCTTTGTCACGGGTTAGCTGATTATACAGCCTGAATGGCAGGAATTAGCCAACAGAGGAAATGGGAGCAGAGCTGCGGAGACACGAAGGGCAGCGTCAGCCTTTGCAGACGGAGCCCCGGAAAGGAGGCAAGGCAGGAAGGGGCAGAATATTTGAAACTTTAATGGCTAAACACTTCCTAAGTATCAAGAAAAATCTTCCTCTCCGCACCCAAGAAACTTAACAAACTTAAAGTGAGGTCAACTCAAAGAGGTCCACACCTAAATAGATTATAGCTGACAGTGGAGAAGGTAAAATGGAGTAAGCATCGTGAAGAGAATCACATAAAATAGAGTTGGGGCCCTGGGCGGCTGGCTCAGTGAATAGAGCATCGCCCTGGCATATAGATGTCCTGGGTTTGATTCCCAGTCAGGGCACACAGAAGTGACCATCTGCTTTTCACTGCCTCCTTCTCCCATGTCTCGCCCTCTTCCCTTCCCACAGCCAGTGGTTAAGTTGGTTCAAGTGTGGCCCTGGATGTTGAGGATGGCTCCATTGGAGCACGATAGCCTCAGGTGCTAAAAAAAAAGCTCAATACTTGAGCATCAGCCCCAGATATGGGTTGCTGGGTGGATCCCATTTGGGGCACATGGAGGAGTCTGTCTCACTATCTCCCCTCCTCTCAGTTAAAAAAATAAATAAAATAAAACAAAATAGACTTGGAGGCTATTAGGGAGGCAGGGTGGGTGCACCTAATGTGCCTCAGTGGTCAGAGCTGCGATTAAGTTGCTAAAACCTATTGGTACACTCAGCCTAAGCCTGAGCCATAAACACCCTGGAACAACCGCTGCTGGGTGGACACAGGTGGACTTGACCTCCTCCTTGTAGTGTGCGCCCCCTCCTCTGCATCCTGTACCAACCGACCCTTGTGCACCCAGCCAGCCACCCTTCACTGGAACAAAGGACTTAAAATTTGTGGATTCTGCCTTTCTAGACATGGCTGGTATTCCTGCAGAGCAAAGACTGGGTTGCTCACCTGCATCTGCCTCTCTCTGCCAGCAACGCTTCTGCTCACATAAACGCCTCTTCTGTTCTTTATGACAGCCTGAACCCCTTCTTTGTTTAAACATAGCCAAATTGTCCGGGGCCAGAGATGAAGAGACAAAAATGAAGGCAGCAAACGAAAACAGCTCGTCAGATGAGATCCTCGATGTGATTAGCAATTGATTTCTTATCAGAACCCATGGAAACCAGAAGGCAGCAAGTGACACATTCAAAGTGCTGAAAGAAAAGTGCTCTGCACAATAAACTCTCCATTCAGCGAAAGTCTTCTCTGAGAATAACAGAGAATTAAGACGTCCCCACCCAAACCAAAACAGAGAAAATATGTCTCTCGCTGTCCTGCCCGACAATGACAATGACAATGACAATCGAAGGAGTCCCTGAGGGCAGAGCCGAAGTATAATAGACACAATTCACTTTCACAAGGAGAAACGCAGAGCCCTGTGCAGGTAACTACGAGGTCATACAGTGACAACAGAAACAGATTGTTTTGTTTGTTTGTAACTCCTTTCTTTTATCTTATTTAAAATACAATGGCAGCCCTGCCCAGGTAGCTCCGTTGGTAAGAGAGTCATCTGATACACCAAGGTTGTAGGTCCTATTCCTGGTCAGGGCACCAACAAGAACCAACCAAGGAATGCATAAATAAGTGGAACAACAAATTGGTGTTTTTCTGTCTCTCTCTCTACCTTCCTCTCGCTCTCTCTAAAAATCAATAAAAAAACCACTTTTTAATTTCATTTGCATAAAATGAGAATTATGAAATTGTGTTGCTGAGTATAAAATGTATACTGATGGTAATAGCACAGGAGAGAGAAGGATCTATATTGCAAAATATATTTTCTATAGTGTTTAAATAATGTTGGTAATTAATCTGAGCCAAATTATTTTAAAATGCAAATCCAAAATATGTAAAGAACTTATATACCCCAACACCAAAAAGAAACAATCCAATTAAAAAAAATGGGTGAAGGACCTGAATAGACAATTCTCCAAAGAGGACATGATGCTCAACATCACTAATCATCAAGGAAATGCAAATTAAAATCACAATAAGGTATCACCTCACACCTATAAGAATGGCTGTCATCAATAAATCAATGAACAACAGGCATTGGCTAGGATGTGGAGAAAAGGGACCCCTCGTGCACTGCTGGTGGGAATGCAGGCTGGTGCAGCCAGTGTGGAGAACAGTATGGAGATTCCTCATCAAATTAAAAGTAGAACTGCCTTTAGACCCAGAGATCCCACTTCTGGGAATATTTCCAAAAACAAAACCTGGAAACACTAGTTTGAAAAAACATAGGTCCCCCTATGTTCACTGCAGCATTATTTACAACAGCCAAGATCCTGGAAGCAGCCCCAGTGCCCATCAGTAGAGGAGAGGATAAAAAAGCTGTGGTACATTCACACGATGGAATGCTACTCAGCCATGAAAAGGAAGGAAACCTCACCCTTTGCGACAGCACGGACGGACCTGGAGAGCATTGTGCTGAGTGAGAGAACCTGGTCGGAGAAGGACAGGGACCAGATGACTTCACTCACACGAGGAATCGAATGAACAAAATGAGCTAACAAGCAAAACAGAGACAGACTCACAGAGAGAGGGCAGACAGACTCACAGAGAGAGGGCGGACGGACTCACAGAGAGAGGGCGGACAGACTCACAGAGAGAGGGCAGACAGACTCACAGAGAGAGGGCAGACGGACTCACAGAGAGAGGGCGGACGGACTCACATAGAAAAGGCAGACAGACTCTCAGAGAGAGGACGGACGGACTCACAGAGAGAGGGCAGACGGACTCACAGAGAGAGGGCGGACGGACTCACAGAGAGAGGGCGGACGGACTCACAGAGAGAGGGCGGACGGACTCACAGAGAGAGGGCGGACGGACTCACAGAGAGAAGGCGGACGGACTCACAGAGAGAGGACGGACGGACTCACAGAGAGAGGACGGACGGACTCACAGAGAGAAGGCGGACGGACTCACAGAGAGAGGACGGACGGACTCACAGAGAGAGGACGGACGGACTCACAGAGAGAGGGCGGACGGACTCACAGAGAGAAGGCGGACAGACTCACAGAGAGAGGGCAGACAGACTCTCAGAGAGAGGACAGACGGACTCACAGAGAGAGGGCAGACAGACTCACAGAGAGAAGGCAGACAGACTCACAGAGAGAGGACAGACAGACTCACAGAGAGAGGACAGACGGACTCACAGAGAGAGGACAGACGGACTCACAGAGAGAGGGCAGACGGACTCACAGAGAGAGGGCGGACGGACTCACAGAGAGAGGGCGGACAGACTCACAGAGAGAAGGCAGACAGACTCACAGAGAGAGGACAGACAGACTCACAGAGAGAGGACAGACGGACTCACAGAGAGAGGACAGACAGACTCACAGAGAGAAGGCGGACGGACTCACAGAGAGAGGACGGACGGACTCACAGAGAGAGGACGGACGGACTCACAGAGAGAGGGCGGACAGACTCACAGAGAGAAGGCGGACAGACTCACAGAGAGAGGGCAGACGGACTCTCAGAGAGAGGACAGACGGACTCACAGAGAGAGGGCAGACAGACTCACAGAGAGAAGGCAGACAGACTCACAGAGAGAGGGCAGACAGACTCACAGAGAGAGGACAGACGGACTCACAGAGAGAGGACAGACGGACTCACAGAGAGAGGGCAGACGGACTCACAGAGAGAGGGCGGACGGACTCACAGAGAGAGGGCGGACAGACTCACAGAGAGAAGGCAGACAGACTCACAGAGAGAGGACAGACAGACTCACAGAGAGAGGACAGACGGACTCACAGAGAGAGGACAGACAGACTCACAGAGAGAGGGCAGACGGACTCACAGAGAGAGGGCGGACAGACTCACAGAGAGAGGGCGGACGGACTCACAGAGA
Organism: Saccopteryx bilineata; assembly: GCF_036850765.1. Taxonomy (NCBI): domain Eukaryota; kingdom Metazoa; phylum Chordata; class Mammalia; order Chiroptera; family Emballonuridae; genus Saccopteryx; species Saccopteryx bilineata. Next base: position 3,160,438 of record NC_089495.1, read on the forward strand.
GAGGGCGGACGGACTCACAGAGAGAAGGCGGACGGACTCACAGAGAGAGGACGGACGGACTCACAGAGAGAGGACGGACGGACTCACAGAGAGAAGGCGGACGGACTCACAGAGAGAGGGCGGACAGACTCACAGAGAGAGGGCAGACAGACTCACAGAGAGAGGACAGACGGACTCACAGAGAGAGGGCGGACGGACTCACAGAGAGAGGGCGGACAGACTCACAGAGAGAGGGCAGACAGACTCACAGAGAGAAGGCAGACAGACTCACAGAGAGAGGACAGACAGACTCACAGAGAGAGGACAGACGGACTCACAGAGAGAGGACAGACAGACTCACAGAGAGAGGACAGACGGACTCACAGAGAGAGGGCGGACAGACTCACAGAGAGAGGGCGGACAGACTCACAGAGAGAGGGCAGACAGACTCACAGAGAGAAGGCAGACAGACTCACAGAGAGAGGACAGACAGACTCACAGAGAGAGGACAGACGGACTCACAGAGAGAGGACAGACAGACTCACAGAGAGAGGACAGACGGACTCACAGAGAGAGGGCGGACAGACTCACAGAGAGAGGGCGGACAGACTCACAGAGAGAGGGCAGACAGACTCACAGAGAGAGGGCAGACAGACTCACAGAGAGAGGACAGACAGACTCACAGAGAGAGGGCAGACGGACTCACAGAGAGAGGGCGGACAGACTCACAGAGAGAGGGCGGACGGACTCACAGAGAGAGGGCGGACGGACTCACAGAGAGAAGGCGGACGGACTCACAGAGAGAGGGCGGACGGACTCACAGAGAGAGGACGGACGGACTCACAGAGAGAAGGCGGACGGACTCACAGAGAGAGGGCGGACGGACTCACAGAGAGAGGGCAGACAGACTCACAGAGAGAGGACGGACGGACTCACAGAGAGAGGGCGGACAGACTCACAGAGAGAGGGCGGACAGACTCACAGAGAGAAGGCAGACGGACTCACAGAGAGAGGACAGACAGACTCACAGAGAGAGGACAGACGGACTCACAGAGAGAGGACAGACAGACTCACAGAGAGAGGGCAGACGGACTCACAGAGAGAGGGCGGACAGACTCACAGAGAGAGGGCAGACAGACTCACAGAGAGAGGGCAGACGGACTCACAGAGAGAGGGCGGACGGACTCACAGAGAGAGGGCAGACGGACTCACAGAGAGAGGGCGGACAGACTCACAGAGAGAGGGCGGACGGACTCACAGAGAGAAGGCAGACAGACTCACAGAGAGAGGACAGACAGACTCACAGAGAGAGGGCGGACGGACTCACAGAGAGAGGGCGGACGGACTCACAGAGAGAAGGCGGACGGACTCACAGAGAGAGGACGGACGGACTCACAGAGAGAAGGCGGACGGACTCACAGAGAGAGGGCGGACGGACTCACAGAGAGAGGACGGACGGACTCACAGAGAGAGGACGGACGGACTCACAGAGAGAGGGCAGACAGACTCACAGAGAGAAGGCGGACAGACTCACAGAGAGAGGGCAGACAGACTCTCAGAGAGAGGACAGACGGACTCACAGAGAGAGGGCGGACGGACTCACAGAGAGAGGGCGGACGGACTCACAGAGAGAAGGCGGACGGACTCACAGAGAGAGGACGGACGGACTCACAGAGAGAGGACGGACGGACTCACAGAGAGAAGGCGGACGGACTCACAGAGAGAGGACGGACGGACTCACAGAGAGAGGACAGACGGACTCACAGAGAGAGGGCAGACAGACTCACAGAGAGAGGACAGACGGACTCACAGAGAGAGGGCAGACGGACTCTCAGAGAGAGGACAGACGGACTCACAGAGAGAGGGCAGACGGACTCACAGAGAGAAGGCAGACAGACTCTCAGAGAGAGGACAGACAGACTCACAGAGAGAAGGCAGACAGACTCTCAGAGAGAGGGCAGACAGACTCACAGAGAGAAGGTGGACAGACTCACAGAGAGAGGGCAGACAGACTCTCAGAGAGAGGACAGACGGACTCACAGAGAGAGGGCAGACAGACTCACAGAGAGAAGGCAGACAGACTCTCAGAGAGAGGACAGACAGACTCACAGAGAGAAGGCAGACAGACTCTCAGAGAGAGGGCAGACAGACTCACAGAGAGAAGGTGGACAGACTCACAGAGAGAGGGCAGACGGACTCTCAGAGAGAGGACAGACGGACTCACAGAGAGAGGGCAGACGGACTCACAGAGAGAAGGCAGACAGACTCACAGAGAGAGGGCAGGCTGCCGCTGTCGGGAGCAGGAGCTGGGTGATGGGGGTGGAGGGAAGGAGCAGAAAAGGACAGAGAAAAGAGAAGAAAGGACTCAGGGAAGCAGACGACTGGGCGGGGCCTGCTGGAGGGAGGTGGGGGCAGTTGGGGGGCAGACATGGAGACAAAGACTTGACTTGGGGTGTGAATGGACAGTATGGTGCACAGGGATGAGTTGCACAACTGGGTGCCTGGAATCGTATCATTATTTTAACCAGCTTTCCCAATCAACTCAAGTAAAAAACAAATCGGGCAAAGGTAGGCTTGCTGTTGTTTCTGTGGAACAAGCCGTGCAGGTCGATGACTATCAAATACAGGAGTAAGCGGTTCTGCGTGCTCACAGCCGTACACCGGTGTTCGCCGCCCCCGTTTGTGAGGACGCCTGAGGGAACGGAAAGGCCTTTCGGTATGAAGGAGCAGATCAGCATGGCTGCCAGAGCCGGTCTTTGTTTTTAGGTCAAGCGGGTGTTTTTGTGGGATTCTGAGCCGCCCCACGCGGGTGGCCTGCTTTCTGAGGGACGTGGCCGGGATGCTCTCGTGAGGTCAGCACTGGCTTTCTCGGCAGGGTCATTTTCCCCTTCTCTTCCTTTTCCATGTTTTCCTGTTTTCTTAATTATCCGTGGGAGACCTTTAGAAAAGTAGGTATCAAACAGAGTCTGCAGCTGGTCACTTTTATACGTAGGAGAGAAGTTTATGGCGAGGTCGGCAAACGGAGCAATGACGAATCCCGCAACCCTTCTGCAGGGCAAGGGCACGTCCTCACTGCTCTGCGCTCGCTGTTCTCACAGGGGACGTGTCCTCAGTCAGACCCAGGGCTTCCTTCGTGCTGAACGCACCTGGCCCTGGCGTAGCCCACCTACTACGTGGAGGTGAGAGACCACCCCGGATCCCCAGGGGGAGGGAGCCTCCAAGTCAGGAGGGCACAGGCTCTGGTGACTGCAGCGCTGAGAACTGGACTGCAGTTCACACATCTGCCTTTCTTACATGGGAAGCGCTCGTGAAAATCCAAAGCAGGGCCCTGGCCGGTTGGCTCAGTGGTAGAGCGTCGGCCTGGCGTGCGGGGGACCCGGGTTCGATCCCCGGCCAGGGCACATAGGAGAAGCGCCCATTTGCTTCTCCACCCCCCCTCCTTCCTTTCTATCTCTCTCTTTCCCTCCCGCAGCCGAGGCTCCATTGGAGCAAAGATGGCCCGGGCGCTGGGGATGGCTCCTTGGCCACTGCCCCAGGCGCTAGAGTGGCTCTGGTCGCGGCAGAGCGATGTCCCGGAGGGGCAGAGCATCGCCCCCTGGTGGGCAGAGCATCGCCCCTGGTGGGCGTGCCGGGTGGATCCCGGTCGGGCGCATGCGGGAATCTGTCTGTCTCTCCCCGTTTCCAGCTTCAGAAAAAAAAAAAAAGAAAAGAAAATCCAAAGCAGTACAATGTGTCAGGTTACTGTGTGTATTAAAATGGTATTCAGAGAAAAGTGTAACTATTTACCCAGAAGGAATTACTTAGATCTCCTGACCCAGAAACTTCTCATGACATATACATATACCCATACCCATACACATACATATACACATACATATACATATACACATACATACATACATATACACACACATATACACACACATACATATATGCATACACACACATACACATATATATACACATACATATATATACACATACATACACATACACATATATACACATACACACATACACATACACATACATATACACATACACACATACATACACATACACATACATATATGCATACACACACACATACACACACATATACATATGTGGGAGATTGTGTGATGAGCGTGTCTTGAACGCAATGAGCCGCAGAACGGACTGAGAGCACAGATGGCCTGGGCTCTCCTGCTGACCAGCAGTGCTCCGCTGGACATGTGGCACAGCCCCTCAATGCTGCTCCCCCTCTGTAAGAGAGGGGTGGTGGATGGTGACCATAGTGAAGGAGTGTGCATGTAAGGCCTCTGTAGAGACGAACAGAGTCGCTGCTCATTGTTGAGTGCTGGGAACGGTTTCTGACACTCATGTGATGCCCGGTGAGCTGAAGTGACCAATATCTGTGCCTCCTGCTGGACTCCAAGTGCCAAGAGAGCACAGGTCACGTCTGTGTCACCCGCCTGAGTCCCTGGCACCGTGTCCAGCACCTGGTACCTAGCAGACATTCACACCCGTCGGAAGGAGTGCGGGAATGGAACTCAGGACGTTTAATGTAACGGTTTCCTCCTGCGGAATGGTGGGGGACCGGGCGCGAGGTGCAGGGAAGTCACAGGACATGGGGAAGCAGTGACCATTGGCTCCGCGATCCACGGGCGTTAAAGATCATGACAGTGGCCGCCTCGAAAGGGAGCTCACACTGCACTGATCCTTGATAGAACGGTGACATTGGACCCCCTCCTCGACCCCTCTTCTCTCCCGGTCAGGCATTCCTGCTCTTCTATAGCCTCCTGACCGACCTAATATAGTCCCTCTCAAAATCTGCTCTCTTCCACCAAGCTGGTATCAGACTTTTATATGTTTTGAGAATTCTGGATACTCTGTCACTTTTCTCCAGAAATAGCTGCAATATTAGTTATACATTTCCTTATGGGAAGGAAGAAAGGAAGGGAGGGAGGGAGAGAGGGAGTGAGGTTAGGAGGGAGGGAGGGAGGTAAGGAGGGAGGGAGGGAGGGAGAAAGAAAGGAAGGAAGGAAGGAAGGAAGGAAGGAAGGAAGGAAGGAAGGAAGGAAGGAAGGAAAACAGAAACTTTGCTCTTGTGTTGATAGACAGTAGGGTGTGGAACTGTCTTGCCTCCCAGGGAAAATGTATTTCTCCTGAAATTCAGGTTGGTGACTCTTCCACATTTGTGTACAGACCAGATGGCCAAATATAATAGCAGATCAAGCTTTGTGATCTAAACTCACTTCTTATATGAGACGCAGCAGGAACTGAGAGGAACGTGAATACACTTATAAAGGTAATAATCACCTTTGGATGTGCCCTGAGCACACAGGCGCTTACAATACTTATTCTCTATTTTTTCCCCCCACAGAACGTCACTGGCCCCATGGGATGGATGAGGAGGTGAGGACCAGGCGGAGGAAGCACCGCATGGGCAGGTGCCCCGTGCGAACCCGGACCCCAGCGTGGCAGAGCCCAGGTTCATTCCAGGCCCCTTCACGCCTGCGCCCCAGCTCCTCACGGAACCAGAGCGTTCTTCCTCCCCACCAGACGTAGAGTCCCTCCTCTGTTATCTGCAGGCACAGGCTCCGTGGCTTCCTGCCCCAGCCGAGGAGGCAGAGGGATGGCTTCGGTTTTCTACGGCTACAACCAGCAACGTGCCGAGTGTACGGCAAGGAGAGAAAACCTCCATATAACTCACAAACCCTCAGCTCAGAAAGAGCAGGCTTTACCCTGGAAGCAGGTTCCATCCATTCATCTGCGGTCCTGCAGTGGCGACCACGCACGAAATGTCATGGGCACCCCCCTCGCCAGGGACCCGCTCGCAGTCTGTGCACATAAATTCAGGCTAGATATAGAGCGCACGGAAGAAAAGGACAGCACAACTTCTGTTCTAGAGACTTCCTGACGTTTTTGAGACTTCTTTTGATGCTTAAGAACTCTTCTTGCCTGATACTTTCTCCCAAAACCTGTGCAATTCAGGACTGGCTGTTGTGACAATCGCTGGTTAGGTGACAAAAAGGGTCACTGGGTGGGACAGTCAATGTCTCATTACCTCAGTGTAAGGAAGGAGAGGAAGGTAGACAAGAAGAACACAGGCAGACGCCTCAGATGATGCTCAAATATGTGCCTGCTTTGCCTGACCGGTGGTGGCACAGTGGAGGGAACGTCAGCCTGGGATCCAGGTTTGAAACCCCGAGGTCACCGGCTTGAGCATGGGATGGGAGACATGACCCCATGGTCGCTGGCTTGAGCCCAAGGTCACTCCCTGGCTTGTATGAGAAAACAATCAATGAACCAATGAACGTGCCACAACTATGAGTTGGTGCTTCTCCTATCCCTCCCTTCCTGTCTGTCTGCCCCTGTCTGTCTGTCTGTCTCTCTCTCACTAAAAAACAAAAACAAAGACAAAAGGAATGTGCCCGCTTTAGACTGATACCCCAGGTTGTTCAAGAACGAGCCAGCCGGGAGACGGTCTCCTGCAGCAGCGTCCACTGAGCGAGTGTTGGCTGAGCGTCCGCTCGGGTCCTGGAGGCACATAAACAACACAGAGGACACGGTCTCCTGACATGAGCACCTGGCGTTGAAATGAAAACGGTCAGCATCAGATGGAGAGTACTGATCAGGATAAGGTGCCGTCGGGGTTCACCAGCAGACGGTGGAGCTGGGGGTTCTAATTTCCCAAGTGAGCCTGATTCTGGAAAGAGAGAGCGGTCTTCCCCGGAAGGGGGAAGGGCCACCGGCCCCACAGGGGCGCAACATCCCGTCGGATACCTCAGCGTGGCTGCAGGGAGCTCGGCACAAACGCCCAGTCATTAAACAGGGGATTGAACCGCTCTGCATAGTGTCAGAGCCTCTGCTAAGTGCTGCTTTACGCAGGTTACTTCAAATAAAGAGAAACCCAGGGGTACAGGCGTGACCCTTATTCTCACACAGTCCAGAGCATGCCACAGAGAAAAACGGCCTGCCCAAGGCCTACAAAGAGACAGACAGCAGATTTTAACCAGAAACTCCCTCTCCAAGGCCCAGACCACCAACGGCTACCCGGGAAGTGGAGGTGCTTTTGCTGCTGTTGTTTTCTACGCGTTTTCCGTGAGCGTCTGACGCCTGCAAAGCCTTTCCTCTTCCCTGATCCCCTGACAAAAGGGGGCTGTGAAGTAAGTTTATCGGCGGGTCCTTGAGTGTTCTCTTATCACAGAATTATTCCAATTAGTTACCTCTGAGACGCAGCCGTCCTCAAAGGGCTGTGATGTTGTGATCCAACGTGAGAAGCTTCTCTCCCCTCAAAGTCATCTCCCTGTGATCAGACAAATCTTGATCTTCCCGACATTAAGAGATTAAGCAGGTATAAGCGTTTAATTGGAGAACATCAAAGGAAAAGTTTCCGAAGACTTTATCTTTCCTTTAACATCTGGTTGACTTTAGTTACCAAGGCTCTTTTTTTTTTTTTTTTTAATTTTTGGAAGGAAAGCAAAAACCTCTTGGAATAAACAAAGTATTTTCTTTTTTATTTTTTGTTAGTCTTTTTTTTCCAAGTATATTTAAAACAGAGGATAGATACGATGAAGCTTGTCTATGTCTTAAAAAAAAAAACAGAAGAAAGAAAGGAAAGAGGAAAGAGAAAATGTTGCCATCACTAGTGAGTTCTGATGTTATCTTTTTTTTCTGGGGAAATTGCTTCACATTCCAAATCTTTTGTTTGCTATCTGGGCCAGCCCTCAGGACTAGCCACTGTATCCATTCCTTCTCTGACCCAAACCCACAGGCACTCCCCCCGCCCCCGCCACGCACAGACTTATGTGAAAACTGTACTTTCAATTTCCTGGAAGTAATAGCCCTTGCTTTCATCAGGAAAGTCTCACAGTTTTTATATAAAAAATAATTCACCACACAGTTTTCCCAAGGGGGTGAGTCTGCACAGGAATGTCTTCTGGTCACTTCTTTCCTTAATTAGAAACAAATAATGCTGACTTCCAACACGTTTGTTTCCTTAAACAGCTATTCGTTTTATAATTTTAGTTATTTATGATTTTTTCCTTCCAGCTACGTAAAATGGAAATAGGAACTCAACTTTCCTGACCCAAATCTCTTTACCTTTATCATTTTTTTGAAAAGTAGATTTAAATATATATATATATATATATCTTTTTTTAAATTTTATTTTGAAACAATGATATACTGGCAGAAAGGTGCATGCGCTCACGCCTGGAGCCCGCACGCTCTCCGCCCGTCGTCCACAACGGTCCCGAGGACGCGGAACTTCCTGTTTCATGTGACCCGTCCGTCCCTTCAGGTTCCAGAAACGTGCTCCTCCGTTTCCTGACCTCGATGCCGGTTACAAAGACAGTGCCCGGGGACTGACGTGCAAAGGCCACCCTATGAACAGATGCAGTTCCAAAGCCACCTCATTCAGTGCCAAGTTCCTCCCAGTACCCCTGTGAGTGAGCCCATGCCCGTCGTCCACACCCCTGGCTTGTAGGCACGCGAGTTCCTGTGAAGAGCATGGGCTGTTTTATTCTGAAAAACAGCTCCTCCTCCCGTGGACTTATTGCTGGGGATAAGAGGTGTCCCACACCTGTGGACTTATTGCTGGGGATAAGAAGTGTCCCACACCCGTGGACTTATTGCTGGGGATAAGAGGTGTCCTCCACCCATGGACTTATTGCTGGGGATAAGAGGTGTCCCACACCCGTGGACTTATTGCTGGGGATAAGAGGTGTCCTCCACCCATGGACTTATTGCTGGGGATAAGAGGTGTCCCACACCCGTGGACTTATTGCTGGGGATAAGAGGTGTCCTCCACCCATGGACTTATTGCTGGGGATAAGAGGTGTCCCACATCCGTGGACTTATTGCTGGGGATAAGAGGTGTCCCACACCCGTGGACTTATTGCTGGGGATAAGAGGTGTCCCACACCCGGCTGGGGCCGAGGAAATCTAACCTGGAATGCTCTGTGGCTGGAGAAAGGTCCCCGGGAGGTTGATTCCATTCAAGACCGGAGGGTGGAGGGCAAGGCTGAGGAGAGAAAAAGAAGGTCGACAAAAACAGGGTGGGCACAGCCGTGCACAGTGGCAAGCCCAAAGTAACCAGCTGTTACTATAAAAAAACCAGAATTCAGCAATGTGGTTATTTCAGAGAGTTGTTAAAAAAGAGAAAGAAAAAAAAACCAAACAAACAAGCAAATAAAAAAACTGGTTCTTACATTCTCTTATCTCTCTACTTTCTTCTTGGTCTGAGAGACGTATGGTCTGCCTGCTCTGGTGTGGGCAGGTCTGGGGAGACCGCACCTTCCCAGGTTATTTGCTGTGAGAACTCGGGAAAGCCATTTTTTCTGTACGTTGTATTGTCTTCCTCCGGAAAAGGGTTTCACAGCCGTGTGCTTCTCTCCAAACCCATCAGGCTGTACGTGGCACACACAGGTATTGCTTTCTATCCAACCTACCTCAATACCACAACTTTTACAAAAAAGGGTCTATGCACAGGTTTGCTGTGAGCATACAGTGGGAGGGTGGACAGAGTACTTAGTGTCCTTCCTGGTGTATAATAAGCCCCTAAGAACAGCAGCTGCTGTCATTCGCCTCAATGTCTCTTAAAGCTATGCTACCTTCCATCTGGGTTTTGGTCCCACGGGGCCTTTGAGTTTGACTCTAAGAGGACTTTGTTTAAATAAATGTGGTCAAACAACGTGTTTGTCTAAATTCCATAATTACAAATTCAAGCCAGAGTGATCGGAACAAGAAGCACGGCCCACGGCTGTGGGCCTGGCCCTCACGGGACGTCCAGGGCTTGGGGGCAGCGGCCTCCCCTGGGCTCACTGTCCCCCTCTGTCATTCTCTTCTGTTATTTTCTTTCCACTCACAGACAAAGTTCTTGTTACTCTGATCCAGTTTTACAGTGTAGCTGTGAGCGGACTAGAGAAGCCCGTGCGTGTCCAGGGCCTTTTAATCCCACTGAGTATCCACACTGCCCTCAAAGGGGAGACCCCAGGGCTGGTGTTTGCACTCTGTATGTACCCGCCTTTGGAAGTCGTCAAATTGCTTTCTCCAGTCCCAACCGTGCGTGAGTCTCCTATCTGCTGAGGAACGGTGGCTGACGCCATCTACTAGTCACCCTGAAGCACACGCACTGAACTTTATTTTATAGAACAAAACCAGACAGGCAAACAAATCAGAGGGACTAGTATAAAAAAATCTCACTTGCCTGCAACTCTCCATCTCTTTGTGTTTTTCCAAAATTTGGTTACATTTGCAACATGTATCCAACTTGTTCCCATTTAATTTTTGACAGTGTGTCTAGACATCAGGGTCTACTCTCACACACGCCAGCACGCCTCTCTGAAAACTGGATCTTCCCTTTCATACACAGAATGCCATTATTAAGTTAACAGAATTAACCCTTTTCCATGCCATAATCACATCTTTTCACAATACCTATATGGTGTTTTAACACTGGTTTGTTTGACTCCAGAGGCAACAGGTCTACCACAGTACTCAGCTATTTCTTTCTTTCTTTTTTTTTTTTTTTTTAATTTTTCTGAAGCTGGAAACAGGGAGGCAGTCAGACAGACTCCCACATGCACCCGACTAGGATCCACCCGGCATGCCCACCAGGGGGCAATGCTCTGCCCATCCGGGGCATTGCTCTGCTGCAACCAGAGCCATTCTAGTGCCTGAGGCAGAGGCCACAGAGCCATCCTCAGTGCTCGGGCCAACTTTGCTCCAATGGAGCTTTGGCTGCAGGAGGGGAAGAGAGAGACAGAGAGGAAGGAGAGGGGGAGGGGTGGAGAAGCAGATGGGCGCCTCTCCTGTGTGCCCTGGCTGGGAATTGAACCCAGGACTTCCACACACCAGGCTGACGCTCTACCACTGAGCCAACCGGCCAGGACCAGCCATTTCTTTTTTTAATGAAAGAAGACCTTGAACAGAAACAAGATATCTACTCCAATGGGTTAGAAACTTTCTGTAAGGTACAAGGACTTCCTGTAAGGTATTGGACTGTAATATGGAACTCAGCCAGGAGGGGGCGGAAGCACCAGGAGCTTTCTTTCACCATTTCTACCAGAGTGGGCATCTCTAGGTTTGGGAGGCAGATAGCCATGGGTTGGAGCAAATGTTCTGGAGAAGTTAATACTCTAATCCTGGTGGTTAAAATAATAATAAAACATAATAACCAAATTAGAATAAATACATAGGCAAAATAGAGGAAAAAATAAGCATGAATGAATTGTTCATAGTTGGACCTACGGAATTTGCTGGGCATTCTATAGCAGAATATTCAATATCCAGTGAAATGATACAGCATCGACCGCCCTGGGCTTCGGTGATTCTGTTCAAAAGACTTCCAGTCATAGGCATCCATCCCCTTCTCGTCCCCCACGATGGGGTCCCCTATATTTACAAAAGTAAGAGAAAGTCACCAGGAGGTGTAAATAATTCACAGCAACAGTTAGCTCTGCGGGGTTCTACTCATTCAAGGGATAATCATCGGTATGAAGAGCCACGTACCTGTCAGGCACCAGGTGAGGCAGGCTGAAGGAACCGAAAGATAAGTAAGACTACTTTTTCACCTTAAGTAATACTGAATATGGGAAGTAAGTTTTTAATGTTTTGAGGTAACTCCGTCTGGCTCTCCACAGGGGCTGCACCCGTCTGCATTCCCAGCAACGGTGCACGAGGGCTCCCTTTTCTCCACAGCCTCACCAACATTTGTTGTTTGCTGACTTATTGATGACGGCCATTCTCACAGGTGTGAGGTGATATCTCATTGTGGTTTTAACGTGCATTTCTCTGATGATTAGTGATGTTGAGCATCTTTTCATATATCTATTGACCACTCTTTGGGGAAGTGTCCATTCAGGGTCCACTCAAGTGACCCAGTGATTCCACTTCTGGGAATATATCCGAAGAAGCCCAGGACACTGATTTGAAAGAATATACGCCCCCTCTGTTCACTGCAGCATTGTTTACAATAGCCAAGACTTGGAGGCTGCCCAAGTGCCCGTCAGAAGACGAGTGGGTGAAAATGCTGTGGTACATGTACACAGTGGAAGGGTACTCGGCCATTACCAACGAAGGTAGCTTTGCCGGTTGTGACAGCATGGATGGACCTGGACAGGATTATGCTACGTGAAATAAGCCAGTCAGAGCAAGACAAGCACCAGATGGTTTTGGTCACATGTGGAATCTAACGAAGAAAATAAACTAACAAACAAAACAGAAGCAGACTGCTAAGTTCAGAGAACAGACAGCTGTCAGAGGGTTGGGGGCTGGGTACAAAAGGTGAAGGGAGAAAGCAAAGAAAGAAAACACCTCACAGAGACAGCAGCGTGGTGATGCCAGAGGGGAAGGGGGGGCAGACAAAGCAGGTGCAGGGGGGGCAGACGATGATGGGCAGAGACTTGTCTTGGGGGAGGGGTGAACACACAGTACAACCTACAGATGATGTGTTATAGACTCGTACGCCTGAAACCTGCATCATTTTAATAAACAATGTCACCCCGCCCCAATAATTTCCTTAAAATAAAAAAACACATACACCTTCCCCCCCCCCAAAAAAAAATATTAAAAAAAAGACTGTGAAGTTCAGAGAGAAGTTCTCTTTACTGTTTGATATCGATATACTTGGCCATTGGATGTTAAATTTCTGCCACCATAACCTCTTTCATAACATTGAGAAAGTTGTATTTTCGGGTAAATAGATGTTGTTAGCATGTATCCACTTTTTGTGAAAGTAGCAACTCATCCTGAAAAGATGCTTCATAAAGCTTTACCAGTTGGTCAATGCCAGTATTAACACGGGAAGAAATAATTAAAATAAGTATTCAAAAGAATGAAAAATGTTTATACACAGAAGCTTTAGTGAACATATGCATGCCAATGTCTTAGGCATTTTGGAAAACATAATCTTCATGAGGACCCTACACACATCATGTTATTAATTAAAATTATACCTCATACAGTGGCATAGAGATAAAAATTAAATTTCTGATATACTTTCCTCATGTCAAAAATATCAGTTACATAAAATTTTGAACCCATTGGTCCATGTATTAAGATTAATTAATTTATTGTTTAAGCCACTATCTCATTATTTCCAGAACTAACCAAAGTCTTTAGACAGTTAGTTGAAAAGAAAATTACTTAGAGAATATAGTTTTCAATGAATTCATCTACTCCTAGCTTCTGTAACTCATATTCATCATAATCCTGATAGTTGTTAAATTACATAGTTCCCAGAATTACAAAAGAAAAGAGAAACAGTTACGTTAAGATAGCTGTCTAAGTTTCTCAGATGTCTTTCAAAAGTTGGTGTCACTTTTTTGTTATTATTCTTCTTCTATCTCACACAGTGAAACCTGTATTATTTCTAGGCTGATTGACATTTTACATCCTAAAACCTCCTTGTTTACATCCCATTTTGAGACTCTGCGACAGCACACGTTGTTTTGAAACGATCACGCCGTCGCCGACAGAGAAAGGCGTATTGCCCCGCGAGAGTTCCCACAGGTGGCATGGAATTAAGTGATCAGTGTAGGCTGGGCATCTGCAGAATCCACGTCAAGATCTGCAGCTGCTTCCACACAGAACGGGTGCCGTTGTAAATGTCTGTATTTGGGGGTTATGTGTTATTATTGCTAACAACTCATTACAACCTGCCTGGAACCTCGTTAGTTAGTTAGTTAGAATAGATGGCCACGAGGGGCTCTGATTCTACATTATGTTCAAATAAATGAGAATACTTAGCAAAGGAGCATCGCCCACCACGGCCACATTCCCTTTCCTCCCACAGAGCTGGTGCTTTCTACAAGCGAAGGGTGATCGAGGCGTGTTTCCGGTCCGCATGGAGAGAACCAGCGATTGCTTTTGCTCGGTGTTGGGTCCCTGCAGCGAGACGTGGATCCGGTCTCTTGCGTAGTAGAGGTGGTCTTGCCTTCTCTTGAAATGCACGAATTCGGGGGAGAAATGAATCCGTGGCCGGTAGCTGAGATCGAAGCTGAACGTTCAAGCACGTCCAGTGTCGGGGCGGCCGGATCGGCGCTGAACGTTCAGAGGAGAAAGGTAAACACACGGGAGAGAAAGAGGGTGCCTGAAGTATGGCCCCGGCGACCAGGCTGATGAGCATATTTACTGAAAGGGTGTATAGTTTGGGGTAGGAGGTTAATATGGATGGTTAAAAAAAAAAAAAGATAAAATGAAGTAATATGTGCCGATTCGGGTCCCAGAGGCGAAATCCTACGGGACATTATAAACTGGAGAGTTTTGAGGCTGATACACGGTAAGTTCATCCAAAGGGACTGAAGACATCTATCATCTCCTGGCGGTGAAGGGGCGTAAGGAGAACAGGAGAGGACTCCCCGTTCTGAGAGCTGGGGCGCACTGAGAAAGGTAGAGGGAGGGGGAACAGCCAGGGCAAGAAGCACCAGACCCCCCACCTCACCCCCCCTGGCATGCCAGACCCCCTTAGCACCTCCCTACACCCAGCTCCGCTTCTCTGGGAGGGGGGACAGAGGGTGACAATCAGGTGAGGGTCCCTACCACAAGTCCTCCAACTAAATTAAGATCAGTGCAAATGCATCATCACCAAAGGACAGGGCTCAGTTACCCTCAAAGCACTGACGTTAACGTCGGGGTGGGCAATGGACACGGAGCAGCATCCGGCCATTTCCAGAGAGAGGCTGGACCACGGGAAGGATTTCCTGGGCCGATCGGCCTCTGCATCCCGTGGGCACTCCGGGGAGGAGAGGGCCGTGCACCGGGCCCTGGACTGTGTCCACCTGCCTTCTTTTCTGTAACAGAATTAACTGCAGGCTCTGAGGTGTGGCCACTCTCACACGAAGAGCCAGAATCCCGCTGGAGCCGGAAGGACTTGAGCCTCAGTTTCCACATCTGTAAATCGGAGATTTCCTCTGACCTTCCAGACTACTGTGAGGTTTGAGGTCTTGAGCATAATACTCAGCACTTCATAGGATCTTTTTTTTTTTTTTTTTTGCATTTTTCTGAAGCTGGAAACAGGGAGAGACAGTCAGACAGACTCCCGCATGCGCCCGACCGGGATCCACCCGGCACGCCCACCAGGGGGCGACGCTCTGTCCACCAGGGGGCGATGCTCTGCCCATCCTGGGCGTCGCCATGTTGCGACCAGAGCCACTCTAGCGCCTGAGGCAGAGGCCACAGAGCCGTCCCCAGCGCCCGGGCCGTCCTTGCTCCAATGGAGCCTTGGCTGCGGGAGGGGAAGAGAGAGACAGAGAGGAAGGCGCGGCGGAGGGGTGGAGAAGCAAATGGGCGCTTCTCCTGTGTGCCCTGGCCGGGAATCGAACCCGGGTCCTCCGCACGCTAGGCCGACGGATCTTAATAAATGCCTTAAAATAGCAAGTGTCCTTAAGTTTCTATGTTTGAGTGTCACATGGTTACAATTAACATCACCATTATCTTCAGGAACTTAGTAAGGTAGTTTGCTGATAGATTGTACCTACTTTGGAAAAAATATAACGGGAAGTCTGTCCGACATTTTGATAACATTAGAAACTAAGTTCATAGAATTTGGGAAAAGGGGTTTTATGTAGGATTTTCAATGGCACGGGGTATTGAACCTCTGCATTTGATCTTGGCCTTCCAGCCGGGAAGACCAACATGATTACTACTACTCAGAATATGTCAGATAGTTGTTAGACAACCCTCCAGAGAGTGAATGAGGAATATGGAAGAGGTTCATTTAGGTAAAGGAAGCTAAGAGGCATCACTGAATGTTCCCCGTTAGGATTACCTTAACAGAAGTCATCTGTGTGTGGAATGCATGAGCTCTCTGAACTGAAGGGGAGAAATAATTACATATTTATTTCCACCGTCCTTTGACACAAATGTAGCACTCCTTTCAATGATGTAGACAGCAAGCCACAGCAGTACTCGTAACTTTGTGTGTGACCCATAAACATCGTGGATATTTTTATATTATTCCGTAGACATTTTTAAATGTTTACACTCATCACTGCTCTGAAATTAAGGTATCATTTCCAGGCTATTTATTTTAATTGAAACTTTATAACCTGAGTGTTTATGAGTAAGCTGATGGCAATTTCTGCTTTGAAAATGAAAGAACAACAACAAAGAATATTCTTTTCTGTTTACAGAAAAAGTTTCTGTTCTAAGAGGTTTAACTGCTTCAGTTCTTGAATCAAATGTCACAAAGCCAGGACAGACTTCTCAGACAGGGTCCCCCAGCCTGACTCCACCCCCAAAATGCCGGTCAGGTCACCTGCTGGGTAACGTTTGTCCTGTGCTCTCAGAGAACCGTAACTCCCTCTCTCAGGATACTTGTCTCAGCTGGAAATTACACGCCCATTAATGTGACTCCTGTTTCCTCACTCCTACCAAATTGTCAATGTCTAATAGGGCAGAGCCTATATAATTGGGCTCCATAATGTAGCATGGTCCCAGCATAAAGAATAGAATATCTATGCATTTTGTACACCATACTTTTGACTTTCTTTCTTTTCAATTTTGTTAAATTTATTGGGATGACATTGGTTCATCAAACTATATAGGTTTCAGGTGTCCAATTCTATAACACAAAACTGTACATCGATCACACTGTGTGCACATCTCCCTAAGTCATGTCCCCTCCCATCACGTAGAGAAGAATGAATGGCCTCCCCCCTTGTAAAAGAAAACAAAGCAAGCAAGCAAACAAACAAACAAACAAAAACAACACTCCATCTTCCAAATGGACCAAAATAGAGTCAGGAAAACCCACTTAAAAAGGTGGAAAAAATATATATAATTGCTAGTAGAAATGAAGAAAAAGTTTTGAGAGTAAATAGGTTTTCCTCATATTAAACATAATATTAGAGGCTTGTTCTCATGGAGTCAAAGCACAGACCCCAACCCCCCAGTCAGTGTCTCCATCATTGCAATCCAGACCCCTCTGATTCACCTAGACACCGAGTACTTTTCCGTCCCTGTGGGACACCCTCAGCTTGCAAGAGCTGGGGCCCATTCCTCATCTACATCCACAAGCCAAGAAGGCTTTCAGACCGTTCTTTTGGATGGAAACGGTTTCATTTCTCACTCTGCATATACGCACGATAAAACGGAATAAAACACATACGTTTTCATTGCTTCACCAGCGTCCACTCGCTGCTCTGTGGCAGGCAGTTAGACGGCAGCAGTGGAGCAAGGACACGGGCCGGGAACTGAAGGTCACCGAGGCGGAAAGCCCAGGGTTCCTGGCAGCTGCCAACTGCAGGATGGGACTTCCGCCCACGCCAGGGTGACCTCTCCTCCCCCAGCATGGCTGTAATCACATGGTTGACCCCTTAGAAGAGGAACAAGGGGGCCAGAGAATTAGGCTCCCATGCAAGACCTGGCATGACCACGCCACTGAGCCGTAAGCCCTTGGGACCCTGTGGTTCTGATCAGCAGCAAGTGCCCACAGGAACAAAACCTCTGAGGCTGTTGACCATGAAGATAGAGCTCTGGTCAAACGAGAGGTGACACCCAGGCCTCAGCTGTCCTTCATCTCCAGGCCCAGAAAAGCAGCAGGCCACCCAGGCTGATGCCATGGCTGACCTCAGGACCAGCTGCCATGACGAATGGCCCTTTCTGCCCTGGTTCCGACAGATCAGTGAGGACCAGAACCCTGAGAAGACACAGCTGGAAAGCTGATGAGTATTCTATTGAGATCCTCCCCTAAAGTCCCCATCCTTAGGAGCCTTTAGGATGGAGGACCCAGCGGGCTCTCTCTAAAGCACGCCTGAGCCATCCTCCCTCTCCTTCCTCCAGGGGAGTATCTCCTTGCTATCTCTCTCCTGAGCTCCAAGGGCCCTTCTTCTGCCTCTGTAACACGCTTCCTGAGCCCATGCGGCCCAGCTGGCTCACTTCTTCTACCTCCGTGAGTTTCTAAATCAACTTTTGCTTGTGTTCTAGTCTTGGCTCTGAATTCTTTCCTAGCCAGAACTCAAGTACCAAGATTGCTGAGCCAAGGCCCAACCCCTGGTAACATTCTGGTGCTGTTTCAGCACCATCCCTCCGACACATCTGTCAGGAAACACTGCTCTGAGCAGACGAGGCGAGAGCTGGTGACGACGAGCACCCGAACCTGGACAGGGCTCGCCGGCAGGGGACGCTATGAGACGGACACAGAACGGCATTCGTCTTCTCCACGGTTTAATCTTCATAGCTACACGCGAAGGAGACCGTTTGCGACAGTCTGGGTGGGCCGAGAGAGTATTATTTTTTTAAGTAAAATAAGCCAGTCAGAGAAAAACAAATACTATACGATTTCAGATTTGCGTGGACTCTAAAGAGTAACATAAGTGAACAAAACAGAAACAGACTCCGGGACACAGAGGACAGACTGGTAGTGGGATGGGAGAGGGGTGGGAGTTGGGGAGAACGAGTGGAGAAGGTGAAGGGGTGGAGAAGGTGAAGGGGTGGAGAAGGTGAAGGGGTGGAGAAGGTGAAGGGGTGGAGAAGGTGAAGGGGTGGAGAAGGTGAAGGGGTGGAGAAGGTGAAGGGGTGGGAGCTGGGGAGAATGGGTGGAGAAGGTGAGAGGATGGGAGTTGGGGAGAATGGGTGGAGAAGGTGAAGGGGTGGAGAAGGTGAAGGGATGGGAGTTGGGGAGAACGGGTGGAGAAGGTGAAGGGGTGAAGAAGGTGAAGGGGTGGAGAAGGTGAAGGGGTGGAGAAGGTGAAGGGGTGGAGAAGGTGAAGGGGTGGGAGCTGGGGAGAATGGGTGGAGAAGGTGAAGGGATGGGAGTTGGGGAGAATGGGTGGAGAAGGTGAAGGGATGGGAGTTGGGGAGAATGGGTGGAGAAGGTGAAGGGATGGGAGTTGGGGAGAATGGGTGGAGAAGGTGAAGGGGTGGAGAAGGTGAAGGGGTGGGAGTTGGGGAGAATGGGTGGAGAAGGTGAAGGGGTGGAGAAGGTGAAGGGGTGGGAGCTGGGGAGAATGGGTGGAGAAGGTGAAGGGGTGGAGAAGGTGAAGGGGTGGGAGCTGGGGAGAATGGGTGGAGAAGGTGAAGGGGTGGAGAAGGTGAAGGGGTGGGAGCTGGGGAGAATGGGTGGAGAAGGTGAAGGGGTGGAGAAGGTGAGGGGTGGGAGTTGGGGAGAATGGGTGGAGAAGGTGAAGGGGTGAAGAAGGTGAAGGAGTGGGAGTTGGGGAGAATGGGTGGAGAAGGTGAAGGGGTGAAGAAAGACAAACTGTTAGTCACAGAATAGTCTCACCTGGAAAGCAGAGCGTGGAGAACACAGTCAACAACACCGTAATCACGATGCACAGTGCCAGGTGGCCACTTCGACTATCGGGGGGTCACTCTGTAAAGTGGACGCTTACCTAAACTCTATGCCGTACTCCTGAGACTAATACAAAAGAATCTTTCTCAAACGAATACAAAAGAATGTGATCTGAAAATAAAACTTAAAAAAAAGGAGTCAGCCCAAGAAAACCAAAACAAGGAATACTGAAAAACTTTAACAATAAAAATGTTTTTGACACAGATACATGATAGGATTATCGAATTCGCGTTCTACATCTAAAGGCAGTAAAGTCAAAGCAAGGTTCTACGGCAGTGTGAGCGGCTGTGACACCTTGTCCCCGTGCATGTCACCCAGTCAGCTTCCTCTCTGCTTCTTGTGCAGTTTTTTCCACGTAGTCAAAGTTATTATCCCCCAAATTTCTGAAGCCTACCATTTTAGAATTACAGGCATTATCAAAATATTAGCGATTAAATGTATGCAATTCCTTTCCATTAAGAATGTTTCAAATGTAATTTGACATAAGCCCAACATACAAAAAAAATTAAATATTAAAATAATATGTCTGATTCATGCATTAACCTGTGTCAGGCTAGACTACTCCATTTAGAAACATTACAGACTTGAAGAATTGAGTTGTCTATAATGGGACTTGTCAAATTTCCATTAGAAAGAACTAAATAATGTACTGCAGACATAGAACCTAGATGTGAGCTAAGACTTGACATCCTTGTTTCAAGAAAGTAAAAAAACGATCCTGACCAGGTAGTGGCGCAGAGGAGAGAGCATTGAATTGGGACCCAGAGGACCCAGGTTTGAAGCCCTATGGTCTCTGGCTTGAACGCGGGCTCATCAGCTCGAGTGCAGGGCTGCTGGTTTAAACATGGGATCATAGACATGACCCAATGGTCGCTGGCTTGAGCCCAGAGGTCGCTGGCTTGAAGCCCAAGGTCAATGGCTTGAGCAAGGGGTCCCTGGCTGTGCTGGAGCCCTCGGCACATATAAGAAAGCAATCAATGAACAACTAAGGATCCGCAATGAAGAATTGATGCTTCTCATCTCTCTCTCTTCCTGTCTGTCTGTCCCTATCTGTCCCTCTCTCTCTCTCTGTCTCTGTCACACACACACACACACACACACATACACACACAAATGAAACCTAAGGATCACGGCTGCTTCAGGACTTACAATGGGATTATGTTCAGACGAACCCCTCATAAACGAAAACTACTGTAAGTCAAAAATGGTTTTAATACCGCTAACCCAACAAACAGCATAGCTTAGCCTAGCCTAGCCTACCTTAAACATGCTCGGAACACTTACATTCATTAACCTACAGTTGGGCAAAATCATTTGACACAAAGCCTATTTTATAATAAAGTGCGGAATATCTTAATTTATTGAATACAGTATCCAACACACACTGAGCAGACAGCCCGCGGCAGAGTGTGGGCCGGTTTCCTCCTGCGATCGCATGCCCGTCTGGAGCCGAGGCTCACCGCCGCCGTCCGCAACGCGGGAGAGCAGTGCCCCGCAGATCGCCATGGAAACCATCAGCACTCAGAATCAGAAGCGCGGTTTCTACTGACTGCACATTGCTTTCACACCGCCGTGAAGCTGGAAATGACAAGTCAAACCATGGTGAGTCGGGACCATCGGCACTTAGGGTTAGGGCGGGCGGGAGAAGGGCAGGGAGTCAGGCATGACTAGAAACTTCTTGTTTTGGGAAAAATGAAGGAAGAAGGGGCAATGAACGAATACTTGACAGATGGAGTGAGAAACAGAGTGGGAGGCAGAGTGACAGTCAGGAATTGCCTACATTTTTAGAGCATGTTAAATCTGAGATGCTTAAGTCGGTGACCAAGCAGAAACAAATGTCAAGTTGGCAGTCTGGATTTCTGATTCTGGAGTTCGCGGTAGATGTTTTGGGCTGGAGGAGTAGACTCAGGGATTATCTAAAACCGAGAATCTGGACTAACTCAGCTAGGGGTAAGGATGCAAAGGAATGTGAGGACTGCAAGTGATAAGAGTGAATGGAGTGGTCAGAATTATGGAGAGAGACCGGTGTGTGCTTGGGAAGGAGGGTGAGGAGGGGATGGGGTTAGATGAACGTTTCGAGGGTGCTCACCTGTGGAGGGGTGACCGATGGCAACAGGCAGCCGTGGGCAAAGAGCAAAGACCCACCCGGAGAAATCAGATGCAAAAGTCTGCAGTCGGGAAGACCTGAATTGACAGACACACGACCCCCTTCCAACGAGCCCACTACTGGGGCTGTGCTCCTCCCCCGCATATATGAACTCAATAATGCCATTGCCATTGTTCGTTCTTTCACCGTTGCCAATTTCCCGTCTGATTTCTTCTCCGGCAGGTCCACCCTGTCCCTATTAGCATTTGTTCAGTTAAGAGGCAGGTCATCCTGCAGGCCACACCTTTTCCTTGGGTCACCCCCTACCTTGGGGACTGAGTCATCTCTCATAGACGGTATATCTACTGCTCACAAAAATTAGGGGATATTTCAAAATGAATATGAAGTGGTGATACATCCCCTAATTTTTGTGAGCGGCATAGAAACCACACACACCCCTGAGGTTCTGAGACACACATGAAGATCACACAAGCACGACACAGCAAAGCTTTGCTCCAGTAATGGGTTCTTAAATACGACCAACCATCCAGCATCAGAGTCTACTTTACAAATCGCCATGTCCCTTACCAAAACTCTGATTTGTATTACTTTCTTAGAAATTTATATTGGTATACATTACTTCATTTTAAGCTATCAGAATCACACACAAAGAAATATTATCAGGAAGTAAATATGTCACAGACTATTTCCACACCAGGCCTCAACTTGAATAAATTATATTGCACCATGAGAAAACTTAAAACTCAAAACTGCAAGGTTCAAACCATACACAGAGCCCTGGCCGCCTGGCTCAGCTGGCTAGAGCGTCCTCCCAGCACAGAGGTTGCCATTTTGATCCTCAGTCAGGGCACATAGAGGAACGGATCGATGTGCCTCTCTTTCTTTCTCTCCATTTCTCTCTCACTAAAATCAATAAATAAACATTTTTAAAAAATAATACACATGAAAAATGAAGACAACCTCCAGGTTGGTATGTTTCATACTGTGGGTTTATGCCGATTAAAGTGTTCTGTTCATATTTGTGTCTCTTTCCTCTTACTGAAATACTGCTCGAAGTAATTTCTAATTCTGTTACTGTTCTATACATTTTAAAATAAATCAAGCATGTTTCTGTTTGTGTAATATATATATAAAATCTTGCATATATTAAATAACCATATCTGCATTCTCACTCCTGTATTCTAGGCAACTATATGATCACTGAAAGAATAACATAAGAGTCTATATTTTCACTATTTAGGAACCCAGAAAGAAAGATATAACATAGTAATAAAATGGTCTCCTGATTTCACCCAGAACACTCAGATGATAAATTCGTGTGTGCAGAAATGTAGTCACCTATGGTTTTTTTTTTTCCATTGAAGCTCAGTTGATATGACCAATAAACCCGTACGGACCATCGCACTTATATTTAAAGATGACACACAAAAAGCCGATTCGTACATTTAACTAACAGTTTTCCAAATTAAAATAGTAAGGCTTGTTAGCATGCCCCGAGCAGCTGTAACCCCACGCAGTGTGTCTCTCTACCAGTGGTTTTCCTGCAAACTTCAATAGGTCCTTTATCCATTGACCATTCCAGAAAAGCAATAGTCTTTGATTAACAGTTTTTTTCCCCAGTAAGATCCAACGTCGAGAAAAAAATAAACCCTGATAGAAACAGTGTTCACACTTTTCTCCCTGACTCTCAGCTCCAGAAATACTCAGAAAATAATACACTTGAACAACTCCTCTTGAAAATCACTTGCTCCGTGTTTGAGCCACCATCCCCTCCCCAAACACCAGGACCCCATCTCCATTGTCTCCCTTGTCCTGAGGACGTCTCGTCTTCCTCCAGAATCGGGAGACTGACAGCGTGTTCCCACTTTTGAACAAAACACAGATCTAGACCAGAAAGGCATTTAAAAGAATTTTTCTTAAATAAAATTCCAAAGCTGGCTTTTCTATGTTCAATCACACACCATTCAAAATAATAATAATTATTAGCAATGTTTCACTCGTCACACTTTCAGAAACTTTTAAAAGAATTTACAATTATGCCTTATTCCATCAAACATCTCATTTCTAATATCAATATGTCCCACATGAAACCTTTGTGACTTAGTCACTGGTATTTGAAAGAACCAGCCTAGAATTGCTTTTCCTATTCAAACCAAATCCCCTTTGAGTTGAGTATTCAAATGTTCACATATTAAAGTGATGACACATGTGCAAAGGTTTTCTGTTGTTGTTGTTGTTCCCAAATGAGCCATGTATTTACTTAATGAAAATGTCCCTTTACAAAGTCGGCCCATTTGAACACCTACAGAACTCCGTCCTTTCTTTTATCCAAACACACCCGCTCCAGGGTAGACAATCAGCTGTCTAGCAAACACTCACCGTTGCCTCTTCAGTGGGACGGAAACTGTGGTTCACAACCAATTCACTTTTCCAGTTTTGTCAAGGTGAGACACTGCTCCCTCCACCCCATAGACTCCGGGGACGCCTCCACTTTCCCCAAGAAACAATAAGCTTGAAAATAACGCTAATCACAGGAGGACCGAGGCAAACGTTGACCCTTGGTGGCCATCCCACAGTTTTCTTGTCTGCTGAGTGATGAGGCATTAAACTCAGACTTCTGCGTGGTAGGTAGGGGTCATTCCTCAATTCTGATGAGGGTGGTGCTCTTGGACTTGAGAGTGAGCCAGCCCGGGGTGGGTGGGAAGCTCGAGGGGGCAGAGAACAAGGTTTGGTTTGGTTGTTTTCCCTTTTACACCGCTCTGTGGAACCAGTCATTGTTCATCTGGTCCCGCAATGGATGCCTCCTGCATTTGCAGTGAGCGCCCTCTCCTCACAAGCTCTGCTTTTCCGAAGGCTTTTCTAAAAGTCTGGAGGGAAACACCAGAACACCGGCAGCTCCTCACGGACCAGGAACCCCAATGTCGGACATGAAATATCCTTTATTTCTAACCTCATCCATGCACTCACATCATTTTGGAATTTGGTAGAAACGGCTGAAATGGAATAGTTCTTAAAACAAACGTAAAGCTGGACCGAGTCTGGTGTTTGAGGATTTTTCAAGTCAGCCTTTCTCCTCGGGGGTAAAGTCCAAACACGGTACTAAGTGGACCAGCTGAGACACAAAATAGGATTCTATGGAGACTGGTTATGCAAGGCATGTAGAGCCCAATTATTCTTTCTAATCCTCATTCTTTCCCCACGCATTCAATCATTGCCTTCATTAACAGTGATTAAAACGAAAGCCCCAGGGCAGGCAGAGTTGGACGAATTCTCACGCCTTTCCAATGGCTGCAGTCTAAAGAGCCTCCGTGGGGAAATGGCCCCCCTTGGGAACTGTGGACGCGTGGACAGAGGGCTGCTGATGACCCATGGTGTGTAGCTAAGAACAGAGAGAAGGTTCAGTTCCAGAGTGGCGTGTTCCTCGTCCAGCGTCGAAACTCGCAGGGCCTCACGCACATTCATCACTAGGGACTAACTTTGCACCTGCAAGCCGTTGATCTCTTCAGGATTGTTAGCAGACATGATGGAGTTTCTCGGGACCAAAGTAAGAGCCCAGGCGTAGCTTGGAAATTCATCACCACTTTATTCAAGTCATGAGTGCAGTGGCACAGTGAGTGTCTTCTAAATCTCTAAATACAGCTTGGGGAACAGCCACCCCCTGTCCTGGAATGTGACGGTCTGCGTGATTCTTTTTTTGTAAAGTGTGGAAGCTACATGTACCAACTCCAGGAAGGGCGGGCTGTGGGGGGTGGGGTGGGGAGAGTCTCCCCAGAAACTGTGATTCTCAGCCAGGACCGTCTCGGGAGGGCTGGTCAACAGCTTGCTCACCGGGATCATTCTGGGGTGGAAACAATTATAAATTGACCTTTTCGCCCTTAAAATCTTACAAACATCTTGAAAGACAGGAGAGGAGAATCTGCTTCCCAGCTTGTCCTTAAAGAGCCGAGCCATCTTTAATTCCCTCTCTTCCGCAGTCGAGGTCACACTGCGGCCACTCCGGCGAAGGCATCATCTGTCAGGTCAAGCAGTCCTGTTTCCAAATCAGCGTTTCGTTGGAAACAGGTGGACTCAGGAATGACAGGTGAACTCAGGAATGACAACACCCACGGGAAGAAAGAGGAGTCTTAAAAAATAAACACATCCAAGGGCACGATAAACGATATTAAAAAAAAAAAAAGTGAGGGTTGTTAAAGCTTTTAGAAATGTTGTCTAATTGAACGTATGACTCCCTTATCTTCAAATGCCTGTGGGAGGTCCCTGGGAAGGACTGAGAACACCCAGGCCATGAGCAAAGAAGGGGTCGTGATACTTGAAACAAAAATACCTTTTCTTTTTTCTTGTCCTTGGTATCTTGCTCCCAAACATGACCCTCTAGAAGTGTCAGCTCTGGAAGGGGGAACAGCTTCTCCGAGCCCTTCTCAGGAGTGGCCCTCCCCGTCACCCCGATCTCCGGAGTGTCAGCTCTGGAAGGGGGAACAGCTTCTCCGAGCCGTTCTCAGCAATGAGCCTCCCTCCCTGTCACCCCGGTCTCCGGAGTCGATCCGGCTGGGAGGACAGATGTGAGAGGAAATTCCAGCGTGCGCCTTCTCCTTCCAACGAAACACTGGTCTGGAAACAGGACCGCTTGACCCGACGGATGATGCCTTCGCCGTAGGGATGAAACGGATGTGAGTCGAGGGCTGCCGGATTCACAACCAGGTCTTCACATCTGCTAACGTCATCGGACTGATGGAGAGGACGGAGAAACATCTGTGTCTCTGTGAGGCCAGCAGTCAAACAAATTGCAATAAAGTAGCTTCTCCTGTTCCCCATGGTTGGACCGTTTAGTTTTTACACTGTAATCTTGCAGTCGGATTGTAGCAAAATGGAAGGCAGTGTCGCCCAGTTTCCGCTTTTTTTTTTTTTTTCTTTTTTCACTTTTCTGAAGCTGGAAATGGGGAGAGACAGTCAGACAGACTCCCGCATGCGCCCGACCGGGATCCACCCGGCACGCCCACCAGGGGCGACACTCTGCCCACCAGGGGGTGATGTTCTGCCCCTCCGGGGTGTCGCTCTGCCGCAACCAGAGCCACTCTAGCGCCTGGAGCAGAGGCCAAGGAGCCATCCCCAGCACCCGGGCCATCTTTGCTCCAGTGGAGCCTTGGCTACGGGAGGGGAAGAGAGAGACAGAGAGGAAAGCGCGGCGGAGGGTAGAGAAGCAAATGGGCGCTTCTCCTATGTGCCCTGGCCGGGAATCGAACCCAGGTCCCCTGCACACCAGGCCGACGCTCTACCGCTGAGCCAACCGGCCAGGGCCAGTTTCCGCTTCTTTAAAGTGACGTAATGCTCCCAGCCCCGTCGAGTTCAGAAGGCAGGTGTGAGGACCCGCCACACGGAGCAGGGCACCGTGGGAAGCGCATCATGGGGACGACGGTCAGAGGGGTGGGCAGTGGTGACCAAGTACTGAGAGCAGCTTGGAAACAGGAAGTTACGAGTGTGACCGGACAGAAAGCTGACCTCCAGGACTGAGGGCGGCAAAGAAAATCCCGGAGGGGTTGGAGTGTGTCCCGTCAATAATTCAATAATTTTTTTTTTATCTAGAAGCTTTGGTTTTGCCAAAAATGGGGGCCTTGAAGAACAGGAAGAAACAAGACAAATCAAAAAAGAAATAAAGAGAGAAAAAAGAAAAGAGAAAAATTTTGCCTGACCAGGCGGTGGCACAGTGGATAGAACATCGGCCTGGGATGCAGGGGACCCAGGTTCGAGACCTCGAGGTCGCCAGCTTGAGCACGGGCTCATCTTGTTTGAGCAAAGCTCACCAGCTTGGACCCAAGGTCGCTGACTTGAGCAAGGGGTCACTCGGTCTGCTGTAGCCCCACGGTCAAGGCACATATGAGAAAGTAATTAATGAACAACTAAGGTGTCGCAACGGAAAAACTGATGATTGATGCTTCTCATCTCTCTCTGTTCTTGTCTGTCTGTCCCTATCTGTACCTCTCTCTGACTCTCTCTCTGTCCCTGTAAAAAAAAAAAAAGAAGAAAAATTAAAAAAAAAAAAAGGAATGGCTGATGACGAATCTTGCTCTCAGAGGGCGAGAAGACAGTGGCTTCGCAGATCAGGGCCCCGGGCGTGGCTCCTGAGCTGGGGTGGGGGGGGTGGGGACCTGTGAGCCCCACGGTGCTGCTGCAGGTCCTGAAACCACCGGAGGGTCCGGAGGGGCAGCCGTAGAGCAGCGCGTCCCCCAGAAACTGAACAGTGTGTGTGCGGGGGCGGGGCGCACATTTCCGGGAGAGGAGGCGTGTCCGGTGGGTAAGGCTGGGCGGCAGAACGGAGAGCTTCCGTCCGGGACGGAGGGGGTGGGAGTCCCGCTGAAAGCAGAGGGGAGGACGGAGCCGCCTGTGATGCCGGACAGGACGCAGGGCGTGTGACCCCGGACGGTGGGTCTGTGTTATTTATAACTGCACGTTCCGTCCAGGACGGAGGGGCTGGGAGTCCCGCTGAAAGCAGAGGGGAGGACGGAGACACCTGTGATGCTGGACGGGACGCGCGCAGGGCGTGTGACCCTGGACGGTGGGTCTGTGTTATTTATAACTGCACCTTCCGTCCAGGACGGAGGGGGTGGGAGTCCCGCTGAAAGCAGAGGGGAGGACGGAGGCGCCTGTGATGCTGGACGGGACGCGCGCAGGGCGTGTGACACCGGACGGTGGGTCTGTGTTATTTATAACTGCACATTCCGTCCAGGAAGGAGGGGCTGGAAGTCCAGCTGAAAGCAGAGGGGAGGACGGAGACACCTGTGATGCTGGACGGGATGCGCGCAGGGCGTGTGACACCGGATGGTGGGTCTGTGTTATTTATAACTGCACGTTCCGTCCAGGACGGAGGGGCTGGAAGTCCAGCTGAAAGCAGAGGGGAGGACGGAGGCGCCTGTGATGCTGGACGGGACGCGCGCAGGGCGTGTGACCCCGGACGGTGGGTTTGTGTTATTTACAACTGCACGTGGAGGAGTTATACTCTTTGAAGAGAAAAGTAGGTGTAGGCTTCTGGAACAGTTTGAGGACAAGGGTTAAAGTTAGGTGAAATGCCCCTGCTCAGCACCTCCATCCATATGTACACACAGTCAGGGCCTTTCCGGTAGAATGCATCTTAGGGGACACTCTCCTCTCCCTCGGAGAGAAAGGAAATAATTTCAGTTGGTGCGAGGATGACGATGACGGTAAAGCCTCTTCTGGGTAACCACTCACCAAGTCGTCGTTCACCTAAAAGCAGCGGTGCCAGGACAGACAGAGGAGGCGCCCGGGAAAGACGGACAGGCTGTCCCCTCTGCCCCCAGAGACACTCACGGCCAAGGACACGCTCGGAGGCGGGAGCCTCATCAGAACCTGCAGAGCACCAGCCGCAGCTGTGCGCCCAGCGTGGTGAGAGCAGGGGCACAGGCGGCCGCACCTTGCAGACGCCACCGGGAATGCCGGTGACCTTACCCCACCCACGGGGTCCCGGCTAGGTCACGGAACGGGCAGTGAGGACGTCCTTGTACTACACACGCTCTGACTATGTAAAGTATTTTGGTTTAGTCTGTCCAGGCGGTGGTACAGTGGATAGAACGTCGGACTGGGACGCAGAGGACCCAGGTTCAAGACCCTGATGTTGCCGGCTCAAGCACGGGCTCATCCAGTGTGAGCTGAGCGCAGGGTCGCTGGCTTGAGCGTGGGATCATAGACATGACTCCATGGTCACTGACTTGAAGCCCAAGGTCACTGGTTTAAACCCAAAGGTCACTGGCTTGAAGCCCAGGGTCACTGGCTTGAGCAAGGGGTCACTGGCTTGAGCAAGGGGTCACTCGTTCTGCTTAGCCCCCCGGGTCAAGGCACATATGAGAAAGCAATCATTGAACAACTAAGGAGCCTCAATGAAGAACTGATGCTTCTCA
The DNA here is from genome assembly GCF_036850765.1 of Saccopteryx bilineata. Taxonomy (NCBI): domain Eukaryota; kingdom Metazoa; phylum Chordata; class Mammalia; order Chiroptera; family Emballonuridae; genus Saccopteryx; species Saccopteryx bilineata. The sequence goes on from NC_089495.1 coordinate 3,189,713, forward strand.
CCTCTCTCCTTTCCTGTCTGTCTGTTCGTATCGATCCCTCTCTCCATCTCTCTCTGTCTCTGTCAAAAAAGAAAAAAAAAGAAGAAAATATTTCAGTTTAATGAAATGACCGTGGGTAAGAACACTGAGGACATGGTGTGCACCCACCGGTGCTGGAGAGTGAAAAGTTCATCACCACCTACAGAATCAAATAGTTGAAAGCCAGAAAACAGAGGACAGCAAAGGAGCGAGAAATCAAACGCTGAGAACGCTTCCCGCAGAGACTCCAAGGGAGGAGAGAACGCCAGGTGAGGCTGAAGCTCAAACATGGAGAACTCAGGCCGCAGGACGGGTGAAAGGCCGCAGGGCCGGCCGTGTGCCTGGGGCGTGGCGGTCGGCAGGGAGGCGTTCTCTGATAACTCTGCCCCGACGGACCGACGGATGAGGAAGGGAGGAGGTGACAGGGGAACGAATGATGAAACTCTAAGCGAAGGAGAAAGGGAGGCTGTTTAGCGCCAGATGTCACGACGGGAGGAGTGTGGGCAGCATCCTAAACAGCGGGAGAGAAAGAGCTCTTTGAACATGAAAAGGGGAGGCTTTGGGGACAGTCCAGCTGCCAACACAATTCAAAGAGCCAGGGATTTTTGGACAGAGATTTAGGCTCAAATTCTTAACTTGTGCTTCTCTGCTGCTTGAAGGTTGGACAGGGGCCCTCACTGTTCTCCACCTTGGTTTTGTCACTGGTAACACAGAGATCGCCACGTCCATGAAGATACCTGTTAAATATAGTTACGTCCAGATGTCTGCGGTGGTCCATGCCGTGAGCACATCTGCACTACCAGTGACGGTGTGACTGTCGTATGTGCTGAACATCTAGAAGTGGTTATGATGGAATCAGTGCCCTTTCAGAATTTAAATCTGGTTGGGCCCTGGCCGGTGGGCTCAGTGGTAGGGCATCAACCTGGTGTGTGGAAGTCCTGGGTTTGATTTCCGGTCAGGGCACACAGGAGAGGTGACCATCTGCTTCTCCACTTCTCCTCCTCTCCCTTTTTTCTCTCTCTCTCTATCTCTCTCTCTCTCTATCTCTCTCTTCCCCTCCCTCAGCCATGGCTCGACTGGTTCCAGATCATTGGCCCTGGGCACTGAGAATGGCTCTGTGGAGTCTCTGCCTCAGGTGCTATAAATAGCTCAGTTGTGAGCACGGCCCCAGATGGGCAGAGCATTGGGCCCAGATGGGGGTCGCCCAGTGAATTCCGGTTTGGGCATATGCGAGAGTCTGTCTATATCCCCTTCTCTCACTTAAATACATATAAATAAATCTGCTTGGGGCAGGCAAGTGACAAAAGATTTAATATGGAAGGTACACTAAGTGCTGTTCAGGAACAAAATAAAAGCAATGGTGTGCATGGAGAAGCGGGCTGTTGTAGCTGACGCTGTGAGGGATATGCTAGAAGTCCAGTCTGATCACGTGTGTGCATGTGATTGTGTGTGCGTGTGCGTTACTCTCTCATAAGCTACGGGAGGGAGGTCCAGTTGTACAACGTTGTACCTGACGGCACTAGGAAATCGTAGCCTGTACTGAAGTTCTCGGACACACTGAGGGGACTGGGAATGATGTATTTGTAGGAGGACGTATAATTTAACCAGACAAGGCATGGTTATTATTATTATTATTTTAAAAGTCGTTCCAGAGGAATGGCGGGTGAAACACGTTGATACGCTCCTAAGGCTGTGACATGGGTCCTTACCCAGCGAGAAGAAAAACAAGCCACCAGAGTTGCTCTGGGGCGGAGGGAGCGTGGCCGAGACCGGCCAACCAGAGAGGTCGTCCTATGTACGGAAAGGTCTCCAGACTCTTACAGAAAAGCATATTTAATTTAAGGGAAGGAAAGGAAGGGGAGAGTTGTGGTGGCCCAGTTCCGGGGTCAAATCACGTAACATGCATTGTCTTAAAATGTCACACAATAGGGTGTGTTGTGAAATATTCGAGTAGAACTTAAAGTCCGGGTTCCCGAGTCGAGGGATTCTTGGAGTTTTTTCACTGTCACCTCCCTTGTGCTATCTGCTACTCTCTGGGTCTGAGTTCTCCTGTATATGACACATTTTCTTTTCATCTGAACCTGGACACAACCCCAGGAAGAACCTTGAACGGGCAGCAGAGCCCGAGGTGGTGTTAGTTAGTTAGACAACGCTTGGGGCTTCCTTCGAGTCTGGAAGAATGTCACTCCCCATCGGGTTCTCAGGGAAAGGCTGTCAGTTGACTAGCAAGGGTCACATTGTCCCCACTGTCCCCGTTGCCTTGGGCATGAGCAGAATGGTCCGGGGGGGGGGCATCTTGAATGAACAAGAGTCTCATCTTATATCACTTACTTCTCATTGTGCCAAACTTATACGTTCAGAACCTCAAAGGAGGAGCCGCTATGACCTCGTTTTGTGGTTCATCCATGGAAGCGTGCCAGGGGGTCTGAAGAAAGATCTTTCACAGAGGGCGGCAGCCTCTCACTCTGCTGAGCCTCTCAGGTGAGAAGGGTGCTCCCAGCCCACGCAAACCTGCACGCAACCGTCACACACAACCAGGTGCGCCAAGCCAGGGCTTCTCCACCAGGATACTCTTGATTTATTTATTTATTTATTTTTTGTATTTTTCTGAAGTTGGAAACAGGGAGGCAGTCAGACTCCCGCATGCGCCCGACCAGGATCCACCCGGCACGCCCACCAGGGGGCGATGCTCTGCCCATCTGGGGTGTCGCTCTGTTGCAACCAGAGCCATTCTAGCACCTGAGGCAGAGGCCACAGAGCCATCCCCAGCACCCAGGCCAACTTTGCTCCAATGGAGCCTTGGCTGCAGGAGGGGAAGAGAGACAGAGAGGAAGGAGAGGGGAAGGGGTGGAGAAGCAGATGGACGCTTCTCCTGTGTGCCCTGGCTGGGAATCGAACTCAGGACTCCTGCATGCCAGGCTGATGCTCTACCACTGAGCCAACCAGCCAGGGCCATTTTTGATATTTTAATGCTCTCTGTGTGACAAATGTCCATCAGCTTGCAAGAATTTTAAACAGACTGTCCATCAAGTGACACAGGCTGAATCAACGGTCATCGAGTCACCTCACTCCTGCCTGGGCCTCAGTGAGAGTGTGTGTCCAGGTCCCTCGTGCAGCTGTGCTGGGATAAGGTCCTGGGGAAGGCCAGTGGACGGTGAGCAGAGGGGACACAGGGGTCCCGGTCTCTCTATTGACACCTCCAACCAGATACCATGCTCTTCCTCGTCCCTCAGAATAGTGAGGCTGCCTCTACAATACGTCACAGACAGGTTGCTTGAACGACAGGCACTGGACCCTCACGGTTCTGGGAACTGGAAGTCCCAGATCTGATGCCAGCCTCCTAGGCCTGTGGTAAAGACTCTCCTTCTGGCCTAGAGACAATCTCCTTCTCGGTATCCCCCCACGGTGGGGATAGACAGCGAGGAAACACGCCACCATCCACACACGCGACGCCTTCTAAGGGTGCTCCCCGCGGCCGCGTCAGCGCGGCGTGCTGAGGGAGGGGGCATGGTTTGCCAGTCACAGCCCCCAGGGGCCTGACGTGATCAGTCCAGGTGGAAATCATTTATCTTTAAAATATTTCTTTCTTCTCGCCATACATATTTTGACCTTTTTTTTTTCTAAATGTAAAAGCATTGCATGAATATGACTTCACGATTCCAACTGGGGATAATGCGGAGAGCCCAAAGGGAGAGAGAGGACACGACCCGTAATCCTATCACCGGATCGAACCGCTGCCTGGGCCCCTCCCGGACGGCTCTGCTCAGAGCCGGACTCTCTCCCTGGGGGCGAGGCCACGCGTTTAACTCCTGGGGCAGCCGTGATCTGCCGGCGACTGGGTGTGTAATCCTGCTTTGGAGTGGTGAACACACAACTCAACGTACAGATGATGAACTATAGAACTGTACTCCTGAAATACATAGATATAATTTCATTAACCAATGTTAACCCAATATATCTAAAAAATCAATTTTGGTAAAAGAGAGAAAAAGACAGCTTACCCCTGTGTTGCGCCTGCATCAGAGTCTGGGACTCCCCGTCGTCTTGAAAGGGTTTGACCAGAAACAGAAGTGGAATTAGGGCCCCAAGAGTTCCTACCGGGCTCAGCAGTGAGCTGGGGCACGTGGAGGATGTTACAGTTGTTGCAGAAACTGCACTGGGGAGAAGACATAGCAGAGGTTCTGCCGTGAAAAGAAATATTTCTGGATCTGTGCGTGTGTGTGTGTGTGTGTGTGTGTGTGGCAGAGAGAGACAGAGAGAGGGACAGAAAGGGACAGACAGGAAGGTAGAGAGATGAGAAACATCAGTTATTCATTGCAGCACCTTAGTTGTTCACTGATTGCTTTCTCATATGTGCCTTGATCGGGGTGGGGGGGCTACAGCAGAGTGAGTGACCCCTTGCTCAAGCCAGAGACCTTGGGCTCAAGCCAAGGACCATAGGGTCATGTCTATGATCCCATGCTCAAGCTGGTGAGCTCGCGCTCAAGCCAGCTGCTACCTTGGGGCTTCAAACCTGGGTCCTCTAAGTCCTATTCCAATGCTCTATCCACTGTGCCACCACCTGGCCAGGCTATTTCTGGATCTTAACCGAGAGATCTCCATGAGATAATAAGATAATCTGCTCAGTGACAAAAAAAAATACACCAGATTTATGGATTGTATGGTGTATGAAACATATCCCATGAGTCACAGAAAAAAAAATGCACATATGTTTGAAACTTTAGGTCATATATGTATTTATGTACAGTGTAGGGCAAAAGTAACTTCACAGTTAGTTATTCATACGGAAAATAACACAATAATTAGTAAGCAAGAACGCAAGAATAAAGCCTGTGTCTCAGGTGGTCAGAACTGTAAGCCTACTTTCTTCCCGCCCTGTATATAAATACAGAGATGTGGGGAAAACACACAGCTTGAAAATGAAAACTGCAGATCTACATCTCAATTTGACTTTTATATTTCTCTTCTGCGATTTTAACAGACCTGCTTACATATTTTCACATGATAAAGCCGTTTCTAGACGTAATTAGCATAATTGACTTATTTTCTGATAGTGCTATTTTTCCAATGTTAAATCTAAGAGTAAACACACACAGTACCACTAAAACAGCAAACCTAAGGACGGGGACTGTGACATGAGCACTGGGTGACCTGTCAGAGCTGCCCTGCTCTCCGGCCGTCGGGGCAGCGTAGGATGACGCATGGTGTTGTGTTCCAGGACCCTCACGGTGAGACAGAGGGGGAGCAATCAGACCAACGACTAAATAAGGGTCCTGTGGAGTGGCAAAGGAGACCGGAAGTACCCCCTCGCCTTCTCACAGCGAGACGGGAACAAGGACGGACTGGAGGAGAGAATGTTCTCTGACTGCTTCAGGTCTCCCTGGTGTCCTTTGTACGGTACACCTCCCTATTCTTGAAGGATTTTTTTTTTAATTTACTCATTTTTAGAGAAGAGAGGGAGAGACAGAGAGAGAGAGAGAGAGAGACAGAGAGAGAGGAGAGACAGAGAGAGAGAAGGGGGGAGGAGCAGGAAGCATCAACTCCCATATGTGCCTTGACCAGGCAAGCCCAGGGTTTCGAACTGGCGACCTCAGCATTTCCAGGTCGACGCTTTATCCACTGCACCACCACAGGTCAGGCCCACCTCCCTATTCTTGTACAACATAACTAATATAATGAACTTTCTGTGTGGTTACCTGTTTAATAGAATATTTCCTCGTTGTCCTATATTAAAAACTAATGAACGGAGCAATGTCCTGTTTCTCCACCGTCGTGCTGTTTCCCACAGGTGCCGAGGGACACAGAGCAGGGGCTCAGCGCACGCGTGTCTTAGCGAGTCACCAGGAGCGCAGGCAGACACAGGGGAGTGAAGAGCCCCCCACAGCGCTGGAGGGCACGCACCTGGGACCGTGGGGACCGTCCCCGAGCACGCTTAGATTCGCTATGAAGGGGAGCTTGCTAACTCGGCGTTTATCTCCCAACGAGATGAAACCTGGGTCTCACCGCGGGGGATCACCTAGCAGAGACTGCCTCGCGGGAACAGGGCGTGTGGAGGCTGACCCCAAGCTGTCAGCTCCTACCACCTGATTATAGCTCATAAAGTCATCGCCGACGACAGTAAAGCCCGAGAAAATGAGGGCCTCAAAATAGCAACAAAGAGAAAGGGAGAATGGGAAACGGTGGCAGTGAGGACAAGGCAGCTTTGAAGGGGGTCTGGATTGTCATTTAATCTCCAGAAAGCGGGCTGTGGGGCAGGGCGTGAACGTCTGGGGACTGATGTCATTACCCGCCCCTGGGGAGCGTTTGAGCCGGTCTATAAGGGGGCAGCCCTGAGTTTATTCTGTATCCTGTCGTCTATTAGTGACAGGGCCTCGACTAACTTGCTGGGTCCATATTTTCTCTTTCTATTCAAGGGAAGGAATGTGCTAAGATGAGCTGTATCTTTGTGATTTAAGATCTGATGACACAAACTGTGGAGGGAGGGAACTACATCACAGATACAACCCCCCCCCCCCCCCCCCCCCCGCGCAGCCTGAGCTGTGCTCGTTATGAGAGAACTGCGGCACGAAGAGCTGGTGGGAAGAGAAGAAAGCTGGTGAGGACAGAGAGAAGCTTCCGGTAACCCCAGACACTACAGTGTCCCCGGGGCAGCGGTCCACTGCGCTGCCTGCCCTCAGGGACAAACAGGGCCGTGGTAGGACAGTCGATTGAGATTTATCACTTAAATCACTTAAACTAACAAATCAAAGTATGATTTTTTTTTTTTTTTTTTTACACTAGGCATTTTCTCAGATGGGAACCTGTAACTTAGATACGTTCGCTGTTGTTCAGGGCATTTAAAGCAGCAGAAAGCAACCAAGAACTCAGAGAAATATGTCCCAGGATGGCTCCTGGAGCCCTTCTAAAAATCTCCCTGCTCCTGAATGATGCACTGATGTCCATTTGCCAATGCCTTGACTTTCTTGTTTGTTTAATTGTGGCAGGAAAACAACGGGCGATCCTCCCTCGTCACAGACTTTAAGCGCACATGACAGCAAACGTCACCGATAGGAACAGCGTTGCTCAGTAGACCTTGGAAACTTACTCTTTGTGCCTAAGTGAAACCTTATCCCCACCGAACAGCAACCTGCCTCCCCCCCCAGCCCCTGGCAACGAGCATTCTGTTCTTGCTTCTGTGAGTCTGACAATTTTAGATATTTCATAGAAGTGCAGTCAGGCAGCATTTGTCCTTCTGTCAGGGGCTCATTTAATTTAAAGTAATGTCCTCCGGGATCCTCTTTCTTCCACAAGCCTGAGTAATATTCCAGTGTGTGCTTACATTTATCTATATAAATGTGAAATGTATAACACACACCAGATACTCATGGTCCCATAAGTAACGTTGCAATGAACATGAGACCAGATACCTCTCTGAGAGCCTGACGTCAATGATTTTGCTTAATTGAAATTGGAAAAAAAAACAACTTGGAAGTGAGATTACTAGAAAACTGGCTATTCATGTTCAAAATAGCAAAAAAAAAATGGATGTTTCTCTTATATCATACTCAAAAATTAACTAAAAAGAAATTAAAGACCTAAATGGAAGGTCTGAAACTTTAAACTCCCAGAAGAATACATAGGGAGACAGTTCGTGACGTTGGTCTATGCAATTATTTCTTGGCTGTGACACCACAAACACAGGTAACAAAAGCAGAAATAGACAAGTTGATGACATCAAACCAGAAAGCTGCTGCCCGGCAAGGAAAACAATCATCAGGAAAAAAAAAAAAAAAAGCAAAAACAATGTATAGAACGGGAAGAAATATATGTTTGCAAATCATATGTCTGATAAGGAGTTAGTTGCCAAAATATAGAAGAAGCTGGCACATGTATCCCAAGGGGGGAAAATGGAACAACAAAGGACCCAGTTAAAACCTGGGCAAAGCGTCTGAATAGACATTTCTCCTAAGCAGACGTGCAAATGGCCAACAGACCCGTGCGAAGATTCTCCATGTCGGCAGTTCTCAGGGAAAGGCAAGAAAAAACAACCATGAGATCTCGCCTCATACCTGTCACAGTCTATTATCAAAAAAAGAAAGAAAAAGAAAAGAGGAGAACTTACAACCCCAGTACACGCTGGGGGCATGCTCGTAGGTACAGCCTTCGGGAAACAATAGGGAGGTTCCTCAAAAAACGTAAAAAATAGAACTACTCTATGACTCTCAGGTATTCTACCATGCATGGAAACGGACTTTCTTTTTCACATACAGGGTAGAGTTGGTAGTGTGTGTGTGTGTGTGTGTGTGTGTGTGTGTGTGTGATTGAATTCCCCAGCCAAGAATACATCACTGGCATGTGATGACCATGGGGAAGTCGATCTCTGTTTTGCTCGCATGTATGATATCCATGAGACATACATACCTATCTCTGTCATATATGTCTGCGCCTCCCCTCGTGTCAGATGCAGAGGGAAAGAGCACGCCCCACTGAGAAGCAGGCAACCTGGCTTCCCTTCCCCTCGGTAATAGTTGCATCCAGCTGTAGGGCTGGACCACACTGAGCGGCCTTTATGAACTTGCCCGTTGGTACTCTGTGATTGATTTATCTTAATAAATCTAATACAGATAACCCTGTGAAACTCACTGTTGTGTTTATTGTAAGAATTTTCCTGGGGATAATATTCACCATATTACATAAAGACAATTCCATGAAGACCCAGGGGATATACTTCTCTCTTAGCATTATAAAGAATAATTGTGTTCATTTTGAACAGTTAAAAAATGAAGATGTGGGCACGATGAATGGAGATGGAGGAAGACTGGACTCAGGGTGGTGAACACACAACACAGTGTACAGATGACGTGTTACAGAATTGTGCATCAGAAAACCTGTATCATTTTATTAACCAATGTCACCCCAGTACGTACAATGAAAAAATAAAACTAGAGAATTATTTAAAAAATAAGGACAATGTAATTGAATCTATTTACTCTTTCTCTTTGGTTCCATAAAGTCCCTTCATATTCAATCTTGAACGACAATTTGGGCTTCACAACATAAAGTTGCATACAGCTTTAGTTAACAATGGCTGCCAGCCAACCAAGCTGACTGTTCAATCAGCGTCAGAGAAACTTATTACAGGGAACCTTGGTACCTTAAGAAAGCTAAGGGCAGAAATATTTGCTTGAAATTTGTCATTGGGAACCGTCAGAAACCATGTCAATCTTTCTTGTCGTTTATTTTTCAGACCAAAAGATCTGTCATTGCTGTTCAGGTCCTTTACTATGCTGTGTAGAGTTTCTTGTTTGTTTCTGTTTTCGAGTAAAATGAAACATAGTGAATCAACTACATGATTTAGGTCATGGCTCCTCTTCAACCTTAGTTTCATAATATCCTCAATAGTGTTTTGATAAGTAGTGTTCAAAAAGTTTAACCATGTAGCTCTATTTTTTTTTTAATATTCTAACTTAGCCTGACCAGGTGGTGGTGCAGTGGACAGAGCGTTGGACTGGGATACAGAGGACCCAGGTTCAAGACCCTGAGGTCACCAGCTTGAGCACGGGCTCATCTGGTTTGAGCAAAGCTCACCAGCTTGGACCCAAGGTTACTGGCTTGAGCAAGGGGTTACTCGGTCTGCTGAAGGCCCGCGGTCAAGGCACATATGAGAAAGCAATCAATGAACAACTAAGGTGTTGCAACGAAAAACTGATAATTGATGCTTCTCATTGCTCTTTGTTCCTGTCTGTCCCTATCTGTCCCTCTCTCTGACTCTCTCTCTGTCTCTGTAAAAAAAAAAAAAAAAAAAAAATTCTAACTTAAACATCTAATACAATAAACTAAATAATACACAGAAAAGATCATTCTCGAGGTGACCCAGAGCCCCACAGCAAGTACAGTCGAACAATGCCACACTCCTGGGACGAAGGGAGTGTGAGTCTCGATCCTAGGCAGGAGCACTGCGGGCTGCTTCGGGCCGACGCCCCTGAGGTCTCCGGTCACCAGGAGCTCTCAGTGAGAGCCGCGGGGTCAGACTCTGGGAAGGACGCATGGACGAGGACGCGCCACGGAACAGGGAGGAGACCTCAGCCTCTCACCCCCCTCTCACCAGGAGCTCTCAGTGAGAGCTGTGGGGTCAGACTCTGGGAAGGACGCATGGACGAGGACACGCCACGGAACAGGGAGGAGACCTCAGCCTCTCACCCCCCTCTCACCGGGAGCTCTCAGTGAGAGCCGCGGGGTCAGACTCTGGGAAGGACGCATGGACGAGGACGCGCCACGGAACAGGGAGGAGACCTCAGCCTCTCACCCCCCTCTCACCAGGAGCTCTCAGTGAGAGCCGCGGGGTCAGACTCTGGGAAGGACGCATGGATGAGGACACGCCACGGAACAGGGAGGAGACCTCAGCCTCTCACCCCCTCTTGAATACTCTTCGGTGTTGCCTAGCCCTGTGTGGTGGTGTTTCCCTCGACCACCTTACCAGCTTCTCTTCCGTTCTGTCTCACAGGTATTTCAGCGATCATCCCAGAATCATCCTTTCTGAGCACACAGAGGCATTATACATCAGCTGCCTGACCCAGGTTCCCTCTTCACACAACGATTTCATGATGCATAAATGAGCTTTAGGGAGAGCACTGCAGAAACACCCTTCTAAGCCCAGAGAGAGAAATCCGATCGGCAGAGAAGATGCGGCCTCATAAAGCAGGTGTGTGGAGGCCTAGAGACTCGTCTGACTCCCATATCTCTCCGCCGGTAGTCTAAGGCATCACTACCGGCAAGCTGATCAATAATGGTAATTCTAGACACAGAACTCGGGTTTCCAGGTTGCACAGAGAGACTGAGAGAGATGAAAAGGAAAGAAGAGAGAGAAACGAGACAGCTGGCCTGACCGTGTGTTAGGCACCGATGTGACTGTTGTTCCTTGTTTATTTATAAGTCCGAGATCATTCATTTCAAAGCAGCTCATTATCTGATATTATTGACGGGACACGCGTTGGATAAAACTAGACTCTTTCAGCTGACTTTAGTAACTCGCCATTTCTTCCGTTCATTTCCATTGGGTCTAACACTTCTCCTTTTAAAAGATTTTTTTTTGGCCCTGGCCGGTTTGCTCAGTGGTAGAGCGTCGGCCTGGCGTGCGGGGGGACCCGGGTTCGATTCCCGGCCAGGGCACATAGGAGAAGCGTCCATTTGCTTCTCCACCCCCCCTCCTTCCTCTCTGTCTCTCTCTTCCCCTCCCACAGCCAAGGCTCCATTGGAGCAAAGATGGCCCGGGCGCTGGGGATGGCTCCTTGGCCTCTGCCCCAGGCGCTAGAGTGGCTCTGGTCGCAGCAGAGCGACGTCCCAGATGGGGCAGAGCATCGCCCCCTGGTGGGCAGAGCATCGCCCCCTGGTGGGCAGAGCATCACCCCTGGTGGGCGTGCCCGGTGGATCCCAGTCGGGCGCATGCGGGAGTCTGTCTGACTGTCTCCCCGTTTCCAGCTTCAGAAAAAAAAATACAAAAAAAAAAAAAAAAGATTTTTTTTTCCCCTTCAATGCAAAGGCATTGGGATTTTGTGAGGCTGTGCGATCTACTGAGAGTGTCCCTGATACAGTAGTAGACAGTCGACCGAATTCTTGTTCGGCCCCTGGCATTCGTCAGGTGTTCCCTAGCTCACTGCACCGACAGGAAAATGTGGCTCGGTGCCAGGCTTTGCAACCTGCCCCAAATCCCCGGATAATCGTCACAATGTGTCCATGAACGACCGGACCCAGAATGAACCGTGGCCCAAGCTCTCCACCCTGGGTCACAGACTCCTGACACAGGACACAGGACTCTCAGAACGGAAGATTAAGTACAGGGTCTGATGAACAGAGAGGTAAAGGAACACGGGCTGGTGTTCATTATTCTCTGATCGACGACCTCTGTGGAGATGGGCGGGAAGGTGTGGGTCTCCCAGTGTTCAGAAGGGCAGAGTGGCTGGCGGCCCCGGGCAGAAGAAAGGGACTATTGACAAAGGAACCATCAGAGGATTAGCTGGGGACCCGGAGGTCCCCAGTGGCGGGTGACTACTCTAAGGTTTTTGTGGTGAAGTACTCAGGAAAAATGATCTCTTGAAACGCTCCAATGTCGGTGGGAAGTTAGAGTCCCCTGATGCCGCGATCTCTCTTTTTCTAGCTCTGAAGAGTTTCAGGAGCCGGGTCCCTGAGAGCAGAGGGCACGGAGCAGGGCAGCTAAGGATGCTGGAAAGAGGCGTCGTCATGCGGACTCCCAGCCGGACAGCTGAGTGAGAGGAGGGAGAGGGCAGGGGCCCGCTGGTGGCTAGGAACCAGGGTGGTGTGCGTGGGCTGAAGGTACGGGCTGGGGGTGGGGCTGACTGTGATAGAGTCTGAATCATGAAGAGGAAAGAAGGAGTGATTCTGACCTCACAGCATGTCCAAGTGTATCCTTTCACAAAAGGAGGAAGTTGAGGTGTAGGGTGCGGAAAGCAACACCGGTCATGAAAGGAAATAGCTGAGCCCCCTGGCCTTCTGGGTGCCTGGACCCCAGGACCCCACGCAGGGTGTGTGTGGAGGCTGCCCCTACCCGCACGCCCGTCTCAGGTACTGGTCCAGCGCAGTGCACCCAGGAATTCAGCTCAGTTCTGACACTGTCTACCCAGAGCTGGCACCAGACTCCACAGGTGAAGGGCTTCGTCCCACAGGACGACCCTCCCCTCAGACACCTATTGTAGGTGGTGGGTCGTCATCAGTGCTTTTGACCAACTAGCTATGAATCAGAGGATCTCGCTGCCCCCTCATCCCCCCACCACATCTTGAGTTTGGTTAATTTGCTAGAATGGCTCACGGAACTCAGGAAACCAGTCCACTCACTATGTTACTGATTTATTATAAAGGATATTAAAGAATACAATTCAACAGCCAGGTGAAGAGATTCACAGGGTGACGTCCCGAACAAAAGAGCTTCTGTCCGTATGGAGTCTGGGGCCGGGGACAGTGGCACTTGGAAGCGTTCTGTTTCCCAAGCCTGGGTGCTCTCCAAACCCCCATCCTATTGGGCTTCTCTGGAGGCTCTTAGATAGGCATGGGGGGTGTAGCCACTGCTCACTGATTCATCCTCTACCCCCCACCCTCACCAGAGGTCAAGGGGTGGGGCAGAAAGTCCTACTCCTCTATTCCGTTTGGTTCTCCTGGCAACCAATCCCCATTCTGAGCTGTTTTTCAAAAGTCACCTAATCAGCCTCAACCCAGCTGTGGTGGGAAGGGGCTTCTTCTTTATACCTCTGAAGTGTTTTTCAGGAGCTGAGGTCAAAGGGACCAAACATCATGACAAAAGATGCTCCAGGTGTTCATACCACTCAGAAAATCTGAAGGGTTCTGGGAGCTATGATCCAAGACCAAATATATGTGAGAAACATACTTTGGTCACCCGAATGAACAAATATCTATTATTTCTTATAAATCACAATAGAACACTTGGTTTATGTTTAAATAAATTGAGAAAGAAAAGTCTCTAAATGATGTCTTCAAAACTAGGATGGATCACAGCTGTGATTTAAGTCCAGGAATATCAGATCAAGCATGATCTCTTTTTCGTTTTATACGCTACAGTTAAAGAGAAAACCACAGGCTCAAAATGGCAACATTAACTTACATGTTTCCTTCCTAGACTGTTAAGTACTTTTCCTAGAGTGACCATGTCAATCACTGGTCAGCAAGATATAAATGAAATAAGGGGGCAAAAACGTGCCCACCGGAATGCCTATCAAGCATTTTATTTTCTAATTTTCTAGGAAAAGGTAAATTGAAAATAATGTTAAATATATTGTCATAAATTCACTTAACATAAGAAATATACTAAAGTTATTAGAGAACAAACTGACATTTTAGCAAAATTATTTACACAATATAACACCATGAAAATAAATATGTAACTAGATGTTTAATATTTTTCGGAATTATTTGTTGCAATGTTATGAGCGGTTATATTTAGGTCACAAAGTTATATCTTTTTTTCATAGCTAGTTTTTCATAATAATATGTACTTTTATGCAATTGAGGATATGTATTATGACTAATAATAAAATAAGAAAAGATACATTTATCTGTTGTGTTCATGTATTTTCTCCCCTTAACATCACTCCGAGAAATGAAAAGTTGCTCTCTTGGGAAAAATTATTTTCCCCAGTAAAATATTTACAAGGATTTTCTCTCTGCAGAATCTCTCGTGACTCTCTCTCAATAAAGTTGTTCATAAAGATACAAACACAGAAGGGTCCTTAGCACAATCATCATCATTCATGGAATTTCTCTCTGGAGTGATTTCTTTGAACTCGAGTTTCTGAACTCAAATGGAACCTTTTATCCAACTTACCACATTTATAAGTTTTTCTCCCCACAGGATCTCGGGTTGTTTTCAAATCTGATCTTTACATAAGTTGTTCTCTTTATGAAACATTAATAGGAGGGGCATATTCTCACGATTCCTGCTATGCATACATGAGTGTCAGGCTCTTTCCTTCCATGGGTGGATATAGTTACTAGACCCACAGGGCTGCTACTCTACTGCGTAGCTCAGTGCTCATCATGGCGCTTACTTACTGAGGTGCCATGGAGAGACTTCCTAACCTAGGGGTCCCCAAACTACGGCCGCATGAGGCCCCCTGAGGCCATTTATCCGGCCCCCGCCACACTTCTGGAAGGGGCACCTCTTTCATTGGTGGTCAGTGAGCGCTGTGTCGCTCAAGTACAGTAATACTTCCGGTGATGTGGGACGCACGCATCACAGCTCCGGAAGCACGCCATATCACTTGTTATGGCTAGCAGTGACAAATATGGAACCGGACATTGACCATCTCACTAGCCAAAAGCAGGCCCATAGTTCCCATTAAAATACTGGTCAGTTTGTTGATTTAAATTTACTTGTTCTTTATTTTAAATATTGTATTTGTACCCATTTTGTTTTTTTACTTTAAAATAAGATATGTGCAGTGTACATAGGGAGTGGTTCATAGTTTTTTTTTATAGTCCGGCCCTCCAACTGTCTGAGGGACAGTGAACTGGCCCCTGCGTAAAAAGTTTGGGGACCCCTGGGCTAACCTCAGAATGTTTCTGTAGTTTTCTCTGCTAAAGACACTTTCTTTTTATTCCTCTAATTTCTGGAAATGGGAGAAGAGGTAACAGTCTCCCCAGAAGAGTAGAAAGTTTTATTGGCATTGACTGTTGGAGGGACACTGTCCAAGTGTCAAGACGTGGTTCTGGCTCTTGGATGTCTTTGGCTCTAAGGTGTCTAAGTGTCTGTTTTGATGCAATCTCGACAATGGTACATATCAGCATATTCCAAAGCTAAGTCAGGGTCTTGGGTGACTTGTGAATGACCAGCATCACTTTGTCCTCCTTTGTCACCTGGCTCTCCCCTGCTTTCTGAGAATTCTACACCTGTCTATCCTTCTCCAGTAAAATGGTGGTCTCACTAGTAAATTCTACTGACATGTGGGTGAATGTCACAATCCACAAGAGTGTAATCTCTTATAGGGAAACAAACCAAAAGTAAAAAAAAATAAAATAAATGCCAGTAAGTACTCTTTTTTTAGAAAGCACTCATAGCAGATTCTCCATAAATTGAAAATATTCAAAAGTTAATACAAAACAGGCCCTGGCCGGTTGGCTCAGTGGTAGAGCTTCGGCCTGGCATGCGGAAGTCCCGGGTTTGATTCCCGGCCAGGACACACAGGAGAAGCGCCCATCTGCTTCTCCACCCCTTCCCCTCTCCTTCCTCTCTGTCTCTCTCTTCCCCTCCCGCAGCCAAGGCTCCATTGGAGCAAAAGATGGCCTGGGCGCTGGGGATGGCTCCTTGGCCTCTGCCCCAGGCTCTAGAGTGGCTCTGGTTGCGACAGAGGGACACCTCGGATGAGCAGAGCATCGCCTCCTGGTGGGTGTCCCGGGTGGATCCCGGTCGGGCGCATGCGGGAGTCTGTCTGACTGCCTCCCCATTTCCAGCTTCGGAAAAATACAAAAAGAAAAAAAAAGTTAATACAAAACAAAATAAATAACAATGATGTCCCTACCCTGATACCGTCTAAGGTATATTTACTGTATATTATCAAATACCTTTCTAATTAGCCTCCAAAATAATAACTTAAAGAAAAATATACTCTATATTAAATGTACCATGGTCCTTTTAGGGAATCTTTTATGGTACACTAGATAGAAATAAAATGTGGCTCATCAATTCCACAGAACTTGTACCCAATCATAACAAAGTATATTATTCACAATCCAAAATATATTCTAGAGACATTTAACTTTTCATTAATGTTAGAATGTGCCATTTACAAGAAAATTCCAGTAAAATTACAGAATACATCAACAAGTCATCTTCTTTCATAAATGTCTCTAAATCTGCCTAAACGAAGAGCAGATATCAGGACCCCATGTGGTACCCTGTGAGAAATCTGTCTACAAGATTCTGCTAGTTTCTAAGTTTATGTTGTCATAAGCTGTTAGCTCATACTCAGTGACGCATCCTACTTAGGATTGGTCAAGTTTTCAAAGAGGCAAATTTGACTGTACTGCGTGCGCTAGCATCATCAGCAGGAATGCCACGCGGCTGAAATGTGTCACTGAACGGGTCACACAGATACAATCCACAGCTTTGTTTTATTTCGACGCAACAGTCCAGGAAGCCAATACAAGTAGAATTCCTTGGGAGATACTAACTGGAAAAAGACCCAGCAATGAATTAGAAGGCGGGGTCGCACATTCTGGTGTTTTCTAGAATGTGAGCCACTGGCTGCGAGATATTCGAAAAAGGCCCGTGTCTTTCGAGGATGTGGTTTCCTTCTCTGTGGAACAAGAAGCTTCCACTGTCCTGGCTCAGATGTCATTCCTGTCCTCTCATCTATTTGAATCTGTCCCAGTAGAGCCCAAGCTGTACATTGATCAGGTGTCCCTGATTCGACTTCCCTGTGCGGTGGGACACTCCTGCTTATCAGCAGGGCTGGCAGCCTCTTCGGGACTACTCTTGAGGTGGTTCTGAGGATGCTTCTGTTAACTGCCACCGGAGGAAAGACAGGACCAACGACACACAAATTAGTTGCAATAATCACACAGGCAATTTATTACTCACAAATCCTTTCGGCGTGCCTGGGTACAGCTTAAGGGGGCCCCATCGGCATGCTCCTGTCAGCTGGCTTTGGTCAGAGCTCAGAGTGGCCTGGAGACAGTCCACATCAACGTTGGAGTCTGGGTGACTAGACTACTGCAGCAGGGGGGCCCCTCAGCTTTAGTACCCTTTCTGGCCAAATCCTCCTAACAGGTGTCAATCTACAGGATTATCACCTCAAACCACCTTTTTGGGAGTTCCACTCAGGGAACCCCCTCTATGTCAATCTACTGAAATGTTTTCATCAAACCACTTTTTAAGATGTTCTTATTTACTGTTAATTTACAAAGTTAATACAAATAACACCAAGCCACTTCTTATCTAGGTATAACTTCACACACACACTAACTGGGCTGCTTGAAAGTCAGTCTGTTTATCATATTACAGAGTTATGGCACCAAGTTACTTCTCATTTAAATATAACTTCACACACATACTAACTGGGCCCTGCTTGTAAGTTAGAGTCTGTTTATCACATTACAGAGTTATGGCACTATTTAATTCTTATCCAAATGGTATAACTTTATTTAATTTTAATAATTATTTTTAATATTTTAATTACTTTTATATCTTCTATATTTTTATACTATATATACTTAATTACTATAACCTTATATTACTACAACAGAATCACACCGGCATCTCCGATGTCTAGACAAGGTCTCACTGAACTTAACTAATTCAATACATATTTATTGAATCTAGTGTAGAAATCACAGAGAGACACCAAGGGTTAAAGAATAAAACTGAGCCAAAGCAGACGCTATCCAGGACCTCGTCTTGCTCATCAAATAGCAGAAGACGGTGGGAGGGCCCAGCCTAAACGTGCTGTGAGTCTAACTAGCCATAATTGGAGTCAATTCAAAAATTAACCTTGAACCTTTTTTTTTAATGACTAATAAAAAATGGCTACATACTTTCCTGATTACCATGACTTTCCTGATTCAAATTTTCACTTAAAGATGTTTGGGCAATACTATATTATCTTTTTATTTTTTATTTTTATGTTTTTTAATTAATTTTAATGGGGTGATATTGATAAATCAGGTACATATATTCAGAGAAAACATTTCCAGATGATTTTGACATTTGATTATGCTGCATACCCCTCACCCAAAGTCAAATTGTCTTCCGTCACCTTCTATCTGGTTTTCTTTGTGCTCCTCCCCACCCCACCCCCTCCCTCTCCTTCCTCCCCCCACCCCGCCATTACCATCGCATTCTTGTCAATGTCTCTGAGTTTCATTTTTATGTCCCATCTATGTATGGATTCATATAGTTCTTAGTTTTTTTCTGATTTACTTCTTTCACTCAGTATAATGTTATCAAGGTCTATCCATGTTGTTGTAAATGATCCGATGTCATCATTTCTTATGGCTGAGTAGTATTCCATAGTATATATGTACCAAAGCTTTTTAATCCACTCGTCCACTGATGGACACTTGGGCTGTTTCCAGATCTTTGCTATTGTGAACAATGCTGCCATAAACATGGGGGTGCATTTCTCCTTTTGAAACAGATCTATGGTGTTCTTAGGGTATATTCCTAAAAGTGGGATGGCAGTTTGATTTTTAATTTTTTGAGGAATCTCCATACTGTTTTCCACAGTTGCTGCACCAGTCTGCATTCCCACCAGCAGTGCAGGAGGCTTCCCTTTTCTCCACATCCTCGCCAGCACTTATTCTGTGTTGTTTTGTTGATGAGCGCCATTCTGACTGGTGTGAAATGATATCTCATTGTGGTCTTAATTCTCATTTCTCTAATGATTAGTGATGTTGAGCATTTTTTCATATGCCTATTGGCCATCTGTATGTCCTCTTTGGAGAAGTGTCTATTTATTTCTTTTGCCCATTTTTTGATTGGATTGTTTGTCTTTCTGGTGTTGAGCTTTATAAGTTCTTTATAAATTTTGGTTATTAACCCCTTATCAGATGTATTGCTGAATATGTTCTCCCATTGTGTAGTTCGTCTTTTTATTCTGTTCTTATTGTCTTTAGCTGTGCAAAAGCTTTTTAATTTGATATAGTCCCATTTGTTTATCCTGTCTTTTATTTCACTTGCCCATGGAGATAAATCAGTAAATATTTATATATCCACAGCAATCAGACAAGAAGAAGAAATAAAAGGCATCCAAATTGGAAAAGAAGAAGTGAAACTATTATTATTTGCAGATGATATGATATTGTATATAGAACACCCTAAAGTCTCAGCCAAAAGACTATTGGACCTGATAAATGAATTCAGCAAGGTGGCAGGATATAAAATTAATACTCAGAAATCAGAGGCATTTTTATACATCAACAATGAACAGTCAGAAAGAGAAATTAAGGAAACAATCCCTTTCACTATTGCAACCAAAAAAATAAAGTACCTAGGAGTAAATTTAACTAAGGAGATTAAAGACTTGTACTCGGAAAATTATAAAACATTGATAAAAGAAATCAAGGAAGATACAAACAAGTGGAGGCATATACCTTGCTCATGGTTAGGAAGAATAAACATCATTAAATGTCTATATTACCCAAAGCTATTTATAAATTCAATGCAATACCAATTAAAATACCAATGACATACTTCAAAGATATAGAACACATATTCCAAAAATTTATACGGAACCAAAAGAGAACACAAATAGCCTCAGCAATCTTGAAAAGGTAGAATAAAGTGGGAGGTATCACACTTCCTGATATCAAGTTATACTACAAGGCCATTGTAATCAAAACAGCCTGGTACTGGCATAAGAACAGGCATATAGATCAATGGAACAGAACAGAGAACCCAGAAATAAACCCACAGCTCTATGGACAACTGATATTTGACAAAGGAGGTAAGAGCATACATTGGAGTAAAGATAGCCTCCTTAATAAGTTGTGTTGGGAAAATTGGACATCTACCTGCAAAAAAATGAAACTAGACTACCAACTTACACCATTCACAAAAATAAACTCAAAATAGGAAAAGACTTAAATGTAAGCCGTGAAACTATAAGCATCTTAGAAGAAAACATA